>NC_091410.1:920312-1227083 GCF_032191515.1 Phaenicophaeus curvirostris
GCCTTACCTAACGTTGCATTACCTTGCCTTGCCTTACTTTGCCTTACCTTACGTTGCCTTACCTTGCCTTTCCAAATGGTGTCTTACGTTGCTTTACCTTATGTAGCCTTTCCTTACGTTGTCTTACCTTACGTTGCCTTACGTTGCCTTACCTTACGTTGCCTTACGTTGCCTTTCCTTACGTTGCCTTGCCTTACGGTGCCTTACGTTGCCTTACCTTAACTTGACTTGCCTTATTTTTGCCTTACGTTGCCTTGCCTTACGTTGCCTTACGTTGCCTTTACCTTATGTTGACTTGCCTTACGTTGCCTTGCCTTATGTTGCCTTACGTTGCCTTACCTTTCGTTGCCTTGCAGTACGTTGCCTTTCGTTGCCTTGCAGTACGTTGCCTTACGTTGCCTTACGTTGCCTTACCTAACGTTGCCTTACGTTGCCTTACATTACGTTGCCTTACCTTACCTTACCTTATGTTGCCTTGCCTTACGTTGACTTACGTTGCCTTACCTTACGTTGCCTTGATTCACTTTGCCTTACGTTGCCTTAACTTACGTTGCCTTAACTTACGTTGCCTTACGTTGCCTTACCTTACGTTGCCTTACATTGCGTTACATTACGTACCCTTACGTTGCCTTACCTTACGTTGCCTTGCCTTACGTTGCCTTACGTTGCCTTGCATTACGTTGCCTTACCTTACGTTGCCTTCAGTTAGCTTACCTTACGTTGCCTTACGTTGCCTTACATTACGTTTCCTTACGTTGACTTACCTTATGTTGCCTTTCCTTACCTTGCCTTACGTTGCCTTACCTTACGTTACCTTACCTTACATTGCCTTACGTTGCCTTACCTTACATTGCCTTACGTTTCCATACATTGTCTTACATTACGTTGCCTGACGTTGACTTACCTTACGTTGCCTTTCCTTACGTTGCCTAACCTTACGTTTCCTTACGCTGCCTTACATTATGTTACCATACGTTGCCTTACCTTACGTTGCCTTGCCTTACTTTGCCTTACGTTGACTTACCTTACGTTGCCTTGCCTTACGTTTTCTTGCCTTACCTTGCCTTACGTTGCCTTACCTTACGTTGCCTTACCGTATGTTGCCTTACGTTGCCTTACCTTACGTTGCCTTACGTTGTCTTACATTACGTTGCTTACGTTGCCTTACCTTATGTTGCCTTGCCTTACGTTGCCTTACGTTGCCTTACCTTATGTTGCCTTGCTTTACGTTGCCTTGCGTTGCCTTACCTAATGTTGGCTCTACCTTCAATTGCCTTACGTCGCCTTACCGTAAGTTGCCTTGCCTTACGTTGCCTTACCTTACGTTGCCTTACCTTACGTTGCCTTACGTTGCCTTACCTTACATTGCCTTGCCTTACGTTGTCTTACGTTGCCTTACATTGCCTTGCCTTACGTTTCCTTACATTACATTGCCTTACGTTGCCTTAGGTTGCCTTGCCTTACGTTGCCTTACCTTACGTTGCCTTACTTTTCCTTACCTTATTTCGCCTTACGTTGCCTTAACTTACGTTACCTTGCCTTACGTTGGTTTACCTTACGTTGCCTTACGTTGCCTTACCTTACGTTGCCTTACGTTGCCTTACCTTACGTTGCCTTGCCTTACGTTGACTTCCCTTACGTTTCCTTGCCTTACGTTGCCTTACGTTGCCTTACCTTACGTTGCCTTGCCTTACGTTGCCTTATGATGGCTTACCTTACGTTGACTTGCCTTACGTTGCCTTACGTTGCCTTGCCTTACGTTGCCTTACGTTGAATTACATTGCCTTAACTTACGTTGCCTTGCCTTACGTTGCCTTACGTTGCCTTACCTTACTTTGCCTTACCTTATGTTGCCTTACGTTGCCTTACGTTGCCTTGCCTTACGTTGCCTTGCCTTACGTTGCCTTACATTACGTTGCCTTACCTTACATTGCCTTACGTTGTATTACCTTACGTTGCCTTGCCTTACGTTGCCTTACGTTGCCTTACCTTACGTTGCCTTGCCTTACCTTGCCTTACATTGCCTTACCTTACGTTGCCTTACCTTACGTTGCCTTACGTTGCCTTACCTTACGTTGCCTTGCCTTACATTGCCTTACGTTGCCTTACCTTACATTTCATTACCTTACGTTGCCTTACGTTGCCTTACCTTACGTTGCCTTGCCTTAAATTGCCTTACGTTGCCTTACCTTACATTTCATTACCTTACGTTGCCTTACGTTGCCTTACCTTACGTTGCCTTGCCTTAAATTGCCTTACGTTGCCTTACCTTACATTTCCTTACCTTGCGTTGCCTTACGTTGCCTTACGTTGCCTTTCCTTAAGTTGCCTTGCCTTACGTTGCCTTACCTTACGTTGCCTTACGTTGCCTTACATTACGTTGCCTTATGCTGCCTTACCTTACGTTGCCTTGCCTCACGTTGCCTTACTTTGCCTTACCTAACGTTGCCTTACGTTACGTTGCCTTATTTACGTTGACTTACCTTACTTAGTCTTGCCTTACGTTGCCTTACGTTGCCTTACCTTATGTTGCCTTACCTTAAGTTGCCTTACGTTAACTTATCTTACGTTGCCTTACGTTGCCTTACCTCACGTTGCCTTACGTTGCCTTACATTACGTTGCTTTATGTTGCCTTACCTTACGTTGCCTTGCCTTACGTTGCCTTACCTTATGTTGCCTTACGTTGCGTTAACTTACGTTGCCTTGCCTTACGTTGCCTTACCTTACATTGCCTTACATTGCCTTACCTTACGTTGCCTTACCTTACTTTGCCTTACGTTGCCTTACCTTGCCTTCCCTTATTTGCCTTACCTTACGTTGCCTTACCTTGCCTTACCATACGGTGTCTTACGTGGCTTTACCTTAAGTTGCCTTGCCTTACGTTGCCTTACCTTACGTTGCCTTGCCTTACGTTGTCTTGCCTTACTTTGCCTTACGTTGCCTTAGCTTACGTTGCCTTACCGTATGTTGCCTTACGTTGCCTTACCTTACGTTGCCTTACGTTGTCTTACATTACGTTGCCTTGCCTTACTTTGCCTTACGTTGACTTACCTTACGTTGCCTTGCCTTACGTTGTCTTGCCTTACTTTGCCTTACGTTGCCTTAGCTTACGTTGCCTTACCGTATGTTGCCTTACGTTGCCTTACCTTACGTTGCCTTACGTTGTCTTACATTACGTTGCCTTACGTTGCCTTACCTTATGTTGCCTTGCCTTACGTTGCCTTACGTTGCCTTACTTTATGTTGCCTTGCTTTACGTTGCCTTGCGTTGCCTTACCTAATGTTGCCTCTACCTTCAATTGCCTTACGTCGCCTTACCGTAAGTTGCCTTACCTTACGTTGCCATACTTTTCCTTACCTTATATCGCCTTACGTTGCCTTAACTTACGTTGCCTTACGTTGAATTACATTGCCTTAACTTACGTTGCCTTGCCTTACGTTGCCTTACGTTGCCTTACCTTACTTTGCCTTGCCTTATGTTGCCTTAAGTTGCCTTACGTTGCCTTGCCTTACGTTGCCTTGCCTTACGCTGCCTTACATTACGTTGCCTTACCTTACATTGCCTTACGTTGTATTACCTTACGTTGCCTTGCCTTACGTTGCCTTACGTTGCCTTACCTTACGTTGCCTTGCCTTACCTTGCCTTACATTGCCTTACCTTACGTTGCCTTACCTTACGTTGCCTTACGTTGTCTTGCCTTTCATTGCCTTACGTTGCCTTACCTTACATTTCCTTACCTTACGTTGCCTCACGTTGCCTTTACCTTATGTTAACTTGCCTTACGTTGCCTTGCCTTACGTTGCCTTGCCTTACGTTGGCTTACGTTGCCTTCCCTTACGTTGCCTTATGTTGCCTTACATTACGATGCCTTACGTTGCCTTACCTTACGTTGCCTTGCCTTACGTTGGCTTGCCGTACGTTGCCTTACGTTGCCTTACCTTAAGTTTCCTTGCCTTACGTTGCCTTACGTTGCCTTACCTTATGTTGCCTTACGTTGCCTTAACTTACGTTGCCTTACGTTGCCTTACCTTATGTTGCCTTGCCTCACTTTGACTTACGTTGCCTTTAACTTACGTTGCCTTACGTTGCCTTACCTTACGTTGCCTTACGTTGCCTTACATTACGTTGCCTTGCCTTACGTTGCCTTACCTAAGGTTGCCTTACCTTACATTGCCTTACTTTGCCTTACCTTACGTTGCCTTAGCTTACGTTGCCTTACCTTACGTTGCCTTGCCTTACGTTGCCTTACGTTGCCTTAGGTTGCCTTGCCTTACCTTGCCTTGCCTTACGTTTCCTTACCTTTCGTTGCCTTACGTTGCCTTAAGTTACGTTGCCTTACATTGCCTTACCTTACGTTGCCTTGCCTTAAGTTGCCTTAACTTACGTTGCCTTGCCTTATGTTGCCTTACGTTGCCTTATCTTACGTTGCCTTGCCTCACGTTGCCTTACGTTGCCTTACCTAACGTTGCATTACCTTGCCTTGCCTTACGTTGCCTTACCTTACGTTGCCTTGCCTTGCGTTGCCTTACGTTGCCTTGCCTTAAGTTGCCTTACGTTGCCTTACCTTACGTTGCCTTACGTTGCCTTTCCTTACGTTGCCTTACCTTATGTTGCCTTGCCTTGCGTTTCCTTACGTTGCCTTACCTTACGTTGCCTTACGTTGCCTTACCTTACGTTGCCTTTCCTTACGTTGCTTTACCTTACGTTTCCTTACGCTGCCTTACCTTATGTTACCTTACGTTGCCTTACCTTACGTTGCCTTGCCTTACTTTGCCTTACGTTGACTTACCTTACGTTGCCTTGCCTTACGTTGTCTTGCCTTACTTTTCCTTACGTTGCCTTAGCTTACGTTGCCTTACCGTATGTTGCCTTACGTTGCCTTACCTTACGTTGCCTTACGTTGCCTTACATTGTCTTGCCTTACGTTTCCTTACATTACGTTGCCTTACGTTGCCTTAGGTTGCCTTGCCTTACGTTGCCTTACCTTACGTTGCCTTACTTTTCCTTACCTTATATCGCCTTACGTTGCCTTAACTTACGTTGCCTTGCCTTACGTTGCCTTATGATGGCTTACATTACGTTGCCTTGCCTTACGTTGCCTTACGTTGCCTTGCCTTACGTTGCCTTACGTTGAATTACATTGCCTTACCTTACGTTGCCTTGCCTTACGTTGCCTTACTTTACGTTGCCTTACGTTGCCTTACCTTACGTTGCCTTACCTTACATTGCCTTACGTTGCCTTACCTTACGTTTCCTTACGTTGCCTTACCTTACATTGCCTTGCCTTACGTTGCCTTGCCTTAAGTTGGCCTTACGTTGCCTTACCTTACGTTGCCTTATCTTACAGAATCACAGAATCACAGAATCACAGAATAACCAGGTTGGAAGAGACCCACCGGATCACCGAGTCCAACCGTTCCTACCAAACACTAAACCATATCCCTCAGCACCTCGTCCACCCGTGCCTTAAACACCTCCAGGGAAGGTGACTCAACCACCTCCCTGGGCAGCCTGTTCCAGTGCCCAATGACCCTTTCCGTGAAGAATTTTTTCCTAACGTCTAGCCTAAACCTCCCCTGTCGGAGCTTGAGGCCATTCCCTCTTGTCCTGTCCCCTGTCACTTGGGAGAAGAGGCCAGCACCCTCCTCTCTACAACGTCCTTTCAGGTAGTTGTAGAGAGCAATGAGGTCACCCCTCAGCCTCCTCTTCTCCAGGCTAAACAACCCCAGCTCTCTCAGCCGCTCCTCATAAGGCCTGTTCTCCAGCCCTTTCACCAGCTTTGTTGCTCTTCTCTGTACTCTCTCCAGAGCCTCAACATCCTTCTTGTGGTGAGGGGCCCAGAACTGAACACAGTATTCGAGGAGCGGTCTCACCAGTGCCGAGTACAGAGGGAGGATAACCTCCCTGGACCTGCTGGTCACGCCGTTTCTGATACAAGCCAAGATGCCATTGGCCTTCTTGGCCACCTGGGCACACTGCTGGCTCATATTCAGTCGGCTGTCAACCAACACCCCCAGGTCCCTCTCCTCCAGGCAGCTTTCTAGACAGACTTCTCCCAGTCTGTAGCACTGCATAGGGTTGTTGTGCCCCAAGTGCAGGACCCGGCATTTGGCCTTGTTAAACCTCATGCCATTGGACTCTGCCCAGCGGTCCAGCCTGTTCAGATCCCTTTGCAGAGCCTCCCGACCCTCCAGCAGATCGACACTTCCACCCAGCTTAGTGTCATCCGCAAACTTGCTAAGGGTGCATTCGATGCCTTCATCCAGGTCATTGATGAAGACATTGAACAGGGCTGGACCCAGCACTGAGCCCTGGGGAACCCCACTTGTCACTGGCCTCCAGCTGGATTTCACACCATTTACCACCACTCTCTGGGCCCGGCCAGCCAACCAGTTTTCCACCCAGGAGAGTGTGCGCCTGTCCAGCCCAGAGGCTGACAGTTTCTCAAGCAGAACGCTGTGAGAAACTGTGTCAAAGGCTTTGCTGAAGTCCAGGAAGACCACATCCACAGCCTTTCCCTCATCCAGTAGCCGGGTCACTTTGTCATAGAAGGCGATCAGGTTAGTCTGGCAAGACCTGCCTTTTGTGAACCCATGTTGACTGGGCCTGATCACCCGGTTCTCTTGCATGTGCTTCATGATAGCACTCAAGATCACCTGTTCCATGACTTTCCCTGGCACTGAGGTCAGACTGACAGGCCTGTAGTTTCCTGGGTCCTCCCTGCGGCCCTTTTTGTAGATGGGCACAACATCAGCCAGCCTCCAGTCCAGTGGGACTTCCCCAGTCTTCCAGGACTGTTGGAAGATGATGGAAAGGGGTTTGGCCAGCACATCCGCCAGCTCCTTCAGTACCCTAGGGTGAATCCCGTCCGGCCCCATAGACTTGTGACTGTCCAGTCGGGCTAGCAAGGCTCTGACCACCTCCTCTTGGATCATGGGAGCCTCATTTTGCTCCTCTAGCTCCTGGGTTTGTACACAGGCGGAACGACCCTCCTTACGACTAAAGACTGAGGCAAAGAAGGCATTAAGTACCTCAGCCTTTTCCTCATCCCCTGTTACTGTTGTCCCTTCTGTGTCCAATAGGGACTGTATGGTCTCCCTAGTCCGCCTTTTATTATTTATATATTTGTAGAAAGATTTTTTGTTATCTTTCACTGACTTGGCCAATCCAATTTCTAGCTGAGCCTTAGCCCTTCTGATTTTTTCCCTTACGTTGCCTTACGTTGCCTTACGTTGCCTTACCTTGCCTTGCCTTATTTGCCTTACCTTACGTTGCCTTACCTTGCCTTACCGTACGGTGTCTTACGTGGCTTTACCTTAAGTCGCCTTGCCTTACGTTGCCTTACCTTACATTGCCTTACCTTACGTTCGCTTACCTTACGTTGGCTTACCTTACGTTGCCTTACATTACGTTGCCTTTACGTTGCCTTACCTTACGTTGCCTTACTTTGCCTTACCTTACGTTGCCTTACCTTACGTTGCCTTACATAGCCTTACCTTATGTTGTCTTACCGTACGTTTCCTTACGTTGCCTTAAGTTGCCTTGCCTTACGTTGCCTTACCGTTCGTTGCCTTACCTTACGTTGCCTTACCTTACGTTGCCTTACCTTACATTGCCTTACATTACGTTGCCTTACCTTAAGTTGACTTACGTTGCCTTACGTTGCCTTACCTTATGTTACATTACCGTACGTAGCCTTCCCTTACGTTGCCTTACCTTACGTTGCCTTACGTAGCCTTACCTTACGTTGCCTTGCCTTACGTTGCCTTACCTTACATTGCCTTACATTACGTTGCCTTACCTTAAGTTGACTTACGTTGCCTTACGTTGCCTTACCTTATGTTACATTACCGTACGTAGCCTTCCCTTACGTTGCCTTACCTTACGTTGCCTTACGTAGCCTTTCATTACATTGCCTTATGCTGCCTTACCTTACGTTGCCTTACGTTGCCTTTCCTTACGTTGCCTTGCCTTACGGTGCCTTACGTTGCCTTACCTTAAGTTGACATGCCTTATTTTGCCTTACGTTGCCTTGCCTTACGTTGCCTTACGTTGCCTTTACCTTATTTTGACTTGCCTTACGTTGCCTTGCCTTATGTTGACTTACGTTGCCTTACCTTTCGTTGCCTTGCAGTACGTTGCCTTTCGTTGCCTTGCAGTACGTTGCCTTACGTTGCCTTACCTAACGTTGCCTTACGTTGCCTTACATTACGTTGCCTTACGTTGCCTTACCTTACGTTGCCTTGCCTTACGTTGACTTATGTTGCCTTACCTTACGTTGCCTTGATTCACTTTGCCTTACGTTGCCTTACCTTACGTTGCCTTAACTTACGTTGCCTTACGTTGCCTTACCTTACGTTGCCTTGCCTTGAGTTTCCTTACGTTGCCTTACCTTACGTTGCCTTACGTTGCCTTACCTTACGTTGCCTTTCCTTACGTTGCTTTACCTTACGTTTCCTTACGCTGCCTTACCTTATGTTACCTTACGTTGCCTTACCTTACGTTGCCTTGCCTTACTTTCCCTTACGTTGACTTACCTTACGTTGCCTTGCCTTACGTTGTCTTGCCTTACTTTGCCTTACGTTGCCTTACCGTATGTTGCCTTACGTTGCCTTACGTTGTCTTACCTTACGTTGCCTTACGTTGCCTTACCTTATGTTGCCTTGCCTTACGTTGCCTTACGTTGCCTTACCTTATGTTGCCTTGCTTTACGTTGCCTTGCGTTGCCTTACCTATTGTTGGCTCTACCTTCAATTGCCTTACGTCGCCTTACCGTAAGTTGCCTTGCCTTACGTTGCCTTACCTTACGTTGCCTTACCTTACGTTGCCTTTACCTTACGTTTCCTTACATTGCCTTACCTTACGTTGCCTTACCTTACGTTGCTTTACCTTACGTTGCTTTACGTTGCCTTACATTACGTTGCCTTAAGTTGCCTTATCTTACGTTGCCTTGCCTTACCTTGCCTTCCGTTGTCTTACGTTGCCTTACCTTACGTTTCCTTAACTTACGTTGCCTTACGTTGCCTTACCGTATGTTGCCTTAACTTACGTTGCCTTACGTTGCCTTAACTTACGTTGCCTTACGTTGGCTCACCTTACGTTGCATTGCCTTACGTTGCCTTACGTTGCCTTACGTTGCCTTGCCTTACGTTGCCTTACCGTAACTTACCTTACGTTGCCTTACCGTGACCTTCCTTACGTTGCCTTACGTTGGCGTACGTTGCCTTACCTTACGTTGCCTTGCCTTACGTTGCCTTATGTTGCCTTACCTTACGTTGCCTTGCCTTACGTTGCCTTACGTTGCCTTGCCTTACGTTGCCTTACGTTGCCTTACGTTGCCTTACGTTGCCTTACCTTACGTTGCCTTACGTTGCCTTCCCTTACGTTGCCTTACGTTGCCTTGCCTTATGTTGACTTTACCTTACGTTGCCTTACGTTGCCTTACCTTACATTACCTTACGTTGCCTTACCTTAAGTTGCCTTGCCTTACGTTGCCTTACGTTGCCTTAAATTACGTTGCCTTACGTTGCCTTACCTTACGTTTCCTTGCCTTACGTTGCCTTACGTTGCCTTACCTTACGTTGCCTTGCCTTACGTTGCCTTACGTTGCCTTACCTTACGTTGCCTTACATTACGTTGCCTTAACTTACGTTGCCTTACGTTGCATTACGTTGACTTACGTTGCGTTGCCTTACGTTGCCTTACATTTCCTTACCTTATATTACCCTTACCTTACGTTGCATTACGTTGACTTACTTTACTTTGCCTTACTATGCCTTACCTTACTTTGCCTTTGGCTGCCTTAACTTACGTTGCCTTGCCTTACGTTGCCTTACGTTTACTTACTTTGCCTTACATTACTTTTTCTTACGTTGCCTTACCTTAGGTTGCCTAACGTTGCCTTACCTTACATTGCCTTAACTTACGTTGCCTTACGTTGCCTTACCTTACGTTCCCTTGCCTTAAGTTGCCTTACGTTGACTTGCCTTACGTTCACTTACGTTGCCTTACCTTACGTTGCCTTACGTTGCCTTACCTTACGTTGCCTTACCTTACCTTGCCTTACGTTGCCTTGCCTTACCTTGCCTTCCGTTGCCTTACGTTTCCTTACCTAACGTTTCCTTAACTTACGTTGCCTTTACGTTGCCTTACCTTATTTTGCCTTACCTTACGTTGCCTTACGATGCCTTACATTGCCTTATCTAACGTTGCCTTGCAGTACGTTGCCTTACGTTGCCTTGCTTACATTGCCTTACGTTGCCTTACGTTGCCTTACGTTACGTTGCCTTACGTTGCCTTACCTTAGGTTACCTTAACTTACGTATCCTTAGGTTGCCTTACCTTACATTGCCTTGCCTTACGTTGCCATACCTTACATTGCCTTACGTTGCCTTACCTTACGTTGCCTTACGTTGCCTTGCCTTACGTTGCCTTACCTAAGTTTGCCTTACGTTGCCTTACGTTGCCTTAACTTACGTTGCCTTACGTTGCCTTAACTTACGTTGCCTTACGTTGCCTTACCTTCCGTTGCCTTGCCTTACATTGCCTTACGTTGCCTTGCCTTACGTTCCCTTGCCTTGGCTTACCTTACGTTGCCTTACCGTGACTTACCTTACGTTGCCTTAACTTACGTTGCCTTACGTTGCCGTACGTTGCCTTACCATACGTTGCCTTGCCTTACGTTGCCTTACGTTGCCTTACCTTACGTTGCCTTGGCTTACGTTGCCTTACGTTGCCTTTACCTTATGTTGTCTTGCCTTACGTTGCCTTATGTTGCCTTGCCTTACGTTGCCTTCCCTTACGTTGCCTTACGTTGCCTTACGTTGCCTTGCCTTACATTGCCTTAACTTACGTTGCCTTACGTTGCCTTACGTTGCCTTACCTTACGTTGCCTTGCCTTACGTTGCCTTACGTTGCCTTAGCTTACGTTGCCTTACGTTGCCTTCCGTTGCCTTACCTTACGTTTCCTTAACTTACGTTGCCTTACATTGCCTTACCTTATGTTGCCTTACCTTACGTTGCCTTACGTTGCCTTATATTGCCTTATCTTACGTTGCCTTGCAGTACGTTGCCTTACGATGCCTTGCAGTACGTTGTCTTACGATGCCTTGCAGTACTTTGCCTTACGTTGCCTTGCTTACGTTACATTAAGTTGCCTTACGATGCCTTGCCTTACGTTGCCTTAACCTTACGTTGCCTTACGTTGCCTATAGGTTGCCTTGCCTTATGTTGCCTTAACTTACGTTGCCTTACGTTGCCTTACCTTACGTTGCCTTACCTTACGTTGCCTTACGTTGCCTTACCTTACGTCGCCTAACATTGCCTTACCTCATGTTTCCTTGCATTACGTTGCCTTACATTGCCTTACCTTAGGTTTCCTTGCCTTAGGTTGCCTTACGTTGCCTTACCTTACGTTGCCTTGCCTTACGTTGCCTTACGTTGCCTTACCTTACGTTGCATTGCCTTACGTTGCCTTGCCTTACGTTGCCTTACATTACGTTGCCTTACGTTGCCTTACCTTAAGTTGCATGTCCTTACGTTGCCTTACGTTGCCTTACCTTACGTTGCCTTGCCTTACGTTGCCTTATCTTACGTTGCCTTAAGTTGCCTTGCCTTACGTTGCCTTACGTTGCCTTGCCTTACGTTGCCTTTACCTAACGTTGCCTTACGTTGACTTACATTACGTTGCCTTACGTTGCCTTGCCTTACGTTGCCTTACTTTTCCTTACCTTACCTTGCCTTACCTTACTTTGCCTTGCCTTACGTTGCCTTAGGTTTCCTCACCTTACGTTGCCTTACGTTACGTTGCCTTACGTTTCCTTACGTTGCCTTACCTTACGTTGCCTTACGTTGCCTTACCTTACTTTGACTTACGTTGCCTTTCCTTACGTTGCCTAGCCTTACGTTGCCTTACGTTGCCTTGCCTTACGTTTCCTTAAGTTGCATTACCTTACGTTGCCTTACGTTCCCTTACCTTACGTTGCCTTACGTTGCCTTACATTAAGTTGCCTTGCCTTACGTTGCCTTACCTTACGTTACCTTACGTTGCCTTACCTTATGTTGCCTTACCTTACGTTGACTTACGTTGCCTTACCTTACGTTGCATTACGTTGCCTTACATTACGTTGCCTTACGTTGCCTTGCCTTACGTTGCCTTACCTTACGTTGCCTTAGGGTGCCTTACCTTACGTTACCTTACGTTGCCTTAAGTTGACTTGCCTTACGTTGCCTTGCCTTACGTTTCCTTACTTTGCCATTCGTTGCCTTGCCTTACGTTGCCTTACCTTACGTTGCCTTGCCTTACGTTGCCTTACGTTGCTTTACGTGGCCTTACCTTAAGTTTCCTTACCTTACGTTGCCTTACCTTACGTTTCCTTACCTTACGTTGCCTTACGTTGCCTTAACTTACGTTGCCTTGCCTTACGTTGCCTTACTTTGCCTTACCTTACGTTGCCTTCTTACGTTGCTTAGGTTGCCTTACCTTACGTTGCTTTACATTACGTTGCCTTACCTTACGTTGCCTTGCCTTACGTTGCCTTACGTTGCCTTAACTTACGTTGCCTTGCCTTACGTTGCCTTGCCTTACGTTGCCTTACGTTGCCTTCCCTTACGTTTCCTTAGGTTGCCTTACCTTACGTCGCCTAACATTGCCTTACCTCATGTTTCCTTGCATTACGTTGCCTTACATTGCCTTAACTTACGTTTCCTTGCCTTAGGTTGCCTTACTTTGCCTTACCTTACGTTGCCTTGCCTTACGTTGCCTTACGTTGCCTTACCTTACGTTGCCTTTACCTAACGTTGCCTTACGTTGACTTACATTACGTTGCCTTACGTTGCCTTGCCTTACGTTGCCTTACTTTTCCTTACCTTACGTTGCCTTACCTTACTTTGCCTTGCCTAAAGTTGCCTTAGGTTGCCTTACCTTACGTTGCCTTACGTTACGTTGCCTTACGTTGCCTTACCTTACGTTGCCTTGCCTAAAGTTGCCTTACCTTACGTTGCCTTGCCTTACGTTGCCTTACGTTGCCTTACCTTACGTTGCCTTGCCTTACATTTCCTTACTTTGCCTTTCCTTACGTTGCCTTAGGTTGCCTTACCTTACGTTGCCTTACCTTACGTTGCCTTACCTTACGTTTGCTTGCCTTACGTTGCCTTACGTTGCCTTAACTTACGTTGCCTTACGTTGGCTCACCTTACGTTGCATTGCCTTACGTTGCCTTACGATGCCTTACCTTACGTTGCCTTATCTTACGTTGCCTTGCCTTGACTTACGTTGCCTTTCCTTACGTTGCCTTACGTTGCCTTTACCTTACATTGCCTTACCTTACGTTGCCTTACCTTATGTTGCCTTACCTTACGTGGCCTTAGGTTGCCTTGCTTTACGTTGCCCTACATTGCCTTACGTTGCCTTCTGTTGCCTTACGTTGCCTTGCCTCACGTTGACTTACGTTGTCTTACATTACGTTGCCTTAAGTTGCCTTACATAAGTTGCATGTCCTTACGTGGCCTTACGTTGCCTTACCTTACGTTGCCTTACCTTACGTTGCCTTGCCTTACGTTGTCTTAGATTAAGTTGCCTTACGTTGCCTTACATAAGTTGCATGTCCTTACGTTCCCTTACGTTGCATTGTCTTACGTTGCCTTGCCTTACGTTGCCTTTACATTACGTTGCCTTACGTTGCCTTACGTTAAGTTGCATGTCCTTACGTTGCCTTACGTTGCCTTACCTTACGTTGCCTTGCCTTACGTTGCCTTATCTTACGTTGCCTTACGTTGCCTTGCCTTACGTTGCCTTACGTTGCCTTACCTTACGTGGCCTTACGTTGCCTTACGTTGCCTTACTTTAAGTTGCCTTACCGTAGATTGACTTTCGTTTCCTTACATTGCCTTACGTTGCCTTGCTTTACGTTGCCTAACATTGCCTTACGTTGCCTTATGTTTCCTTACGTTGCCTTGCCATACGTTGCCTTACGTTGCCTCACCTTACGTTGCCTTACGTTGCCTTACCTTACGTTGCCTGACATTGCCTTACCTTACGTTGCCTTGCCTTACGTTGCCTTACGTTGCCTTACGTTTCCTTACGTTGCCTTACGTTTCCTTGCCTTACGTTGCCTTACGTTTCGTTTCCTTATGTTGCCTAGCCTTACGTTGCCTTACGTTGCCTTAGGTTGCCTTGCCTTAAGTTTCCCTACCTTACGTTGCCTTACTTTGCCTTACCTTACTTTGCCTTACGTTGCCTTACCTTACGTTGCCTTACGTTCCCTTTACCTTACGTTGCCTTACGTTGCCTTACCTTACGTTGCCTTACCTTACGTTGCCTTACCTTACGTTGCCTTACGTTGCCTTACCTTACTTTGCCTTACGTTGCCTTTCCTTATGTTGCCTAGCCTTACGTTGCCTTACGTTGCCTTGCCTTACGTTTCCTTACGTTGCCTTACCTTACGTTGCCTTACCTTACATTGCCTTACGTTGCCTTACCTTACGTTGCCTTACCTTACGTTGCCTTACGTTGCCTTACCTTACTTTGCCTTACGTTGCCTTTCCTTACGTTGCCTAGCCTTACGTTGCCTTACGTTGCCTTGCCTTACGTTGCCTTTCCTTACGTTGCCTAGCCTTACGTTGCCTTACGTTGCCTTGCCTTACGTTTCCTTACGTTGCCTTACCTTACGTTGCCTTACGTTCCCTTACCTTACGTTGCCTTACGTTGCCTTACATTACGTTGCCTTGCCTTACGTTGCCTTACCTTACGTTACCTTACGTTGCCTTACCTTATGGTGCCTTATCTTGCCTTATCTTTACGTTGCCTTACCTTATGTTGCCTTGCCTTACGTTGCCTTGTGTTGCCTTACCTAACGTTGGCTCTACCTTACATTGCCTTACGTTGTCTTACATTACGTTGCCTTACCTTAAGTTGACTTACGTTGCCTTACGTTGCCTTACCTTATGTTACCTTACGTTGCCTTACGTTGCCTTACCTTAAGTTGACTTACGTTGCCTTACATTACGTTGCCTTACGTTGCCTTACCTTACGTTGCCTTTCCTTACGTTGCCTTTCCTTACGTTGCCTTACCTTACGTTTCCTTGCCTCACTTTGCCTTACGTTGCCTTACGTTACGTTGCCTTAACTTACGTTGTCTTACGTTGCCTTACCTTACGTGGCCTTACGTTGCCTTACATTACGTTGCCTTACGTTGCCTTACCTTACGTTGCCTTGCCTTACGTTGCCTTACTTTGCCTTACCTTACGTTGCCTTCTTACGTTGCTTAGGTTGCCTTACCTTACGTTGCTTTACATTACGTTGCCTTACCTTACGTTGCCTTACCTTACGTTGCCTTACCTTACGTTGCCTTACGTTGCCTTACCTTACGTTGCCTTGCCTTACGTTTCCTTACCTTACGTTGCCTTACGTTGCCTTGCAGTACGTTTCCTTACGTTTCCTTACGTTGCCTTGCCTTACGTTGCCTTACCTTGCATTGCCTTACGTTGCCTTAAGTTACGTTGCCTTACGTTGCTTTGCCTTACATTGCCTTACCTTACGTTGCCTTATGTTGCCTTACCATACGTTGCCTTTCGTTGCCTTACCTTACGTTGCCTTACGTTGCCTTACCTTACGTTGCCTTGCCTTACATTGCCTTGCCTTACGTTGCCTTACCTTACGTTGCCTTACCTTACGTTGCCTTACGTTGCCTTACCTTACGTTGCCTTGCCTTACATTGCCTTACCTTACATTGCCTTACCTTACATTGCCTTACCTTACGTTGCCTTGCCTTACGTTGCCTCACGTTGCCTTACCTTACGTTGCCTTGCCTTACGTTGCCTTACTTTGCCTTACCTTACGTTGCCTTACCTTACCTTGCCTTAGGTTGCCTTACCTTACGTTGCTTTACCTTACGTTGCCTTACCTTACGTTCCCTTGCCTTACGTAGCCTTACGTTGCCTTACCTTACGTTGCCTTAGCATACGTTGCCATACCATACGTTGCCTTACCTTACGTTGCCTTGCCTTATGTTGCCTTACCTTACGTTGCCTTAGGTTGCCTTACATTACGTTGCCTTACGTTGCCTTAAGTTGACTTGCCTTACGTTGCCTTGCCTTACGTTTCCTTACTTTGCCTTTCGTTGCCTTGCCTTATGTTGCCTTGCCTTACGTTGCCTTACTTTGCCTTACCTTACGTTGCCTTACCTTACGTTGCCTTACGTTGCCTTGCCTTACGTTGCCTTACCTTACGTTGCCTTACGTTGCCTTGCAGTACGTTTCCTTACGTTTCCTTACGTTGCCTTACCTTACTTTGCCTTATGTTGCCTTTCCTTACGTTGCCTAGCCTTACGTTGCCTTACGTTGCCTTGCCTTACGTTTCCTTACGTTGCCTTACCTTACGTTGCCTTACGTTCCCTTACCTTACGTTGCCTTACGTTGCCTTACATTACGTTGCCTTGCCTTACGTTACCTTACGTTGCCTTACCTTATGTTGCCTTACCTTGCCTTATCTTTACGTTGCCTTACCTTATGTTGCCTTGCCTTACGTTGCCTTGCGTTGCCTTACCTAACGTTGGCTCTACCTTACATTGCCTTACGTTGTCTTACATTACGTTGCCTTACCTTAAGTTGACTTACGTTGCCTTACGTTGCCTTACCTTATGTTACCTTACGTTGCCTTACGTTGCCTTACCTTACGTTGCCTTACCTTATGTTGCCTTACGTTTCCTTACCTTACGTTGCCTTGCCTTACGTTCCCTTACCTTACATTGCCTTACTTTGCCTTACCTTACGTTGCCTTACCTTAAGTTGACTTACGTTGCCTTACCTTACGTTGCCTTACGTTGCCTTACCTTACGTTGCCTTTCCTTACGTTGCGTTTCCTTACGTTGCCTTACCTTACGTTTCCTTGCCTCACTTTGCCTTACGTTGCCTTACGTTACGTTGCCTTAACTTACGTTGTCTTACGTTGCCTTACCTTACGTGGCCTTACGTTGCCTTACATTACGTTGCCTTACGTTGCCTTACCTTACATTGCCTTGCCTTACATTGCCTTACGTTGCCTTACCTTACGTTGCCTTGCCTTACGTTGCCTTACCTTACATTGCCTTACCTTACATTGCCTTACCTTACGTTGCCTTGCCTTACGTTGCCTCACGTTGCCTTACCTTACGTTGCCTTGCCTTACGTTTCCTTACTTTGCCTTACCTTACGTTGCCTTACCTTACCTTGCCTTAGGTTGCATTACCTTACGTTGCTTTACCTTACGTTGCCTTACCTTACGTTCCCTTGCCTTACGTAGCCTTACGTTGCCTTGCCTTACGTTGCCTTAGCATACGTTGCCATACCATACGTTGACTTACCTTACGTTGCCTTGCCTTATGTTGCCTTACCTTACGTTGCCTTAGGTTGCCTTACATTACGTTGCCTTACGTTGCCTTAAGTTGACTTGCCTTACGTTGCCTTGCCTTACGTTTCCTTACTTTGCCTTTCGTTGCCTTGCCTTATGTTGCCTTGCCTTACTTTGCCTTACCTTACGTTGCCTTACGTTGCCTTACCTTACCTTGCCTTGCCTTACGTTGACTTACGTTGCCTTACGTTGCCTTAAATTACGTTTACTTGCCTTACGTTACCTTGCCTTACGTTGCTTTACGTGGCCTTACCTTAAGTTTCCTTACCTTACGTTGCTTTACCTTACGTTTCCTTACCTTACGTTGCCTTACGTTGCCTTACCTTACGTTGCCTTGCCTTACGTTGCCTTACTTTGCCTTACCTTACGTTGCCTTCTTACGTTGCTTAGGTTGCCTTACCTTACGTTGCTTTACATTACGTTGCCTTACCTTACGTTGCCTTACCTTACGTTGCCTTACCTTACGTTGCCTTACGTTGCCTTACCTTACGTTGCCTTGCCTTACGTTGCCTTACCTTACGTTGCCTTACGTTGCCTTGCAGTACGTTTCCTTACGTTTCCTTACGTTGCCTTGCCTTACGTTGCCTTACCTTGCATTGACTTATGTTGCCTTAAGTTACGTTGCCTTACGTTGCTTTGCCTTACATTGCCTTACCTTACGTTGCCTTATGTTGCCTTACCATACGTTGCCTTTCGTTGCCTTACCTTACGTTGCCTTACGTTGCCTTACCTTACGTTGCCTTGCCTTACGTTGCCTTACGTTGCCTTACCTTACGTTGCCTTGCCTTACATTGCCTTACCTTACATTGCCTTACCTTACATTGCCTTACCTTACGTTGCCTTGCCTTACGTTGCCTCACGTTGCCTTACCTTACGTTGCCTTGCCTTACGTTGCCTTACTTTGCCTTACCTTACGTTGCCTTACCTTACCTTGCCTTAGGTTGCCTTACCTTACGTTGCTTTACCTTACGTTGCCTTACCTTACGTTCCCTTGCCTTACGTAGCCTTACGTTGCCTTACCTAACGTTGCCTTAGCATACGTTGCCATACCATACGTTGCCTTACCTTACGTTGCCTTGCCTTATGTTGCCTTACCTTACGTTGCCTTAGGTTGCCTTACATTACGTTGCCTTACGTTGCCTTAAGTTGACTTGCCTTACGTTGCCTTGCCTTACGTTTCCTTACTTTGCCTTTCGTTGCCTTGCCTTATGTTGCCTTGCCTTACTTTGCCTTACCTTACGTTGCCTTACGTTGCCTTACCTTACGTTGCCTTGCCTTACGTTGACTTACGTTGCCTTACGTTGCCTTAAATTACGTTTACTTGCCTTACGTTACCTTGCCTTACGTTGCTTTACGTGGCCTTACCTTAAGTTTCCTTACCTTACGTTGCCTTACCTTACGTTTCCTTACCTTACGTTGCCTTACGTTGCCTTACCTTACGTTGCCTTGCCTTACGTTGCCTTACTTTGCCTTACCTTACGTTGCCTTCTTACGTTGCTTAGGTTGCCTTACCTTACGTTGCTTTACATTACGTTGCCTTACCTTACGTTGCCTTACCTTACGTTGCCTTACCTTATGTTGCCTTACGTTGCCTTACCTTACGTTGCCTTGCCTTACGTTGCCTTACCTTACGTTGCCTTACGTTGCCTTGCAGTACGTTTCCTTACGTTTCCTTACGTTGCCTTGCCTTACGTTGCCTTACCTTGCATTGCCTTACGTTGCCTTAAGTTACGTTGCCTTACGTTGCTTTGCCTTACATTGCCTTACCTTACGTTGCCTTATGTTGCCTTACCATACGTTCCCTTTCGTTGCCTTACCTTACGTTGCCTTACGTTGCCTTACCTTACGTTGCCTTGCCTTACATTGCCTTGCCTTACGTTGCCTTACGTTACGTTGCCTTACCTTACGTTGCCTTACGTTGCTTTACCTTACGTTGCCTTGCCATACATTGCCTTACGTTGCCTTACCTTACGTTTCCTTGCCTTACGTTGTCTTACGTTGCCTTGCCTTACGTTGTCTTACCTTACGTTGCCTTACGTTGCCTTACATTACGTTGCCTTAAGTTGCCTTACCTTACGTTGCCTTACATTACATTGGCTTACGTTGCCTCACCTCACATTGCCTTACGTTGCCTTACATTACGTTGCCTTACGTTGCCTTACATTACGTTGCCTTACGTTCCCTTACCTTACGTTGTCTTACCTTACGTTGCATTACGTTGCCTTACATTACGTTGCCTTACGTTGACATACCTTATGTTGCCTTTCCTTACGTTTCCTTACGTTGCCTTACTTTACGTTGCCTTGCCTTACTTTGCCTTACGTTACCTTGCCTTATGTTGCATTAAGTTGCCTTACCTAAAGTTTCCTTACCTTACGTTGCCTTACGTTACGTTTCCATACCTTACGTTGCCTTACCTAACGTTGCCTTACCTTACATTGCCTTACGTTGCCTTGCCTTACGTTGCCTTACCTTACTTTGCCTTACCTTACGTTGCCTTAACTTATGTTTCCTTACGTTGCCTTACGTTGCCTTACGTTGCCTTGCCTTACGTTGCCTTATGTTGCCTTACCTTACGTTGCCTTGCCTTAAGTTGCCTTACCTTACGTTGCCTTAGGTTGCCTTACCTTACGTTGCCTTACGTTGCCTTACGTTGCCTTGCCTTTCGTTTCCTTACTTTGCCTTACGTTGCCTTGCCTTATGTTGCCTTCCCTTACTTTGCCTTACCTTACGTTGCCTTACGTTGCCTTACTTTACGTTGCCTTGCCTTATGTTGCCTTACGTTGCCTTACCTTACGTTGCCTTACGTTGCCTTGCCTTATGTTGCCTTATCTTACGTTGCCTTACCTTACGTTGCCTTACGTTGCCTTACGTTGCCTTGCCTTATGTTGCATTGCCATTCGTTGCCTTACCTTAAGTTGCCTTACGTTGCCTTACCTTACGTTGCCTTAAGTTGACTTACATTACGTTGCCTTTCCTTACGTTGCTTTACCTTACGTTACCTTACGTTGCCTTACATTACGTTTCCTTCGGTTGCCGTACCTTACATTGCCTTGGCTTACGTTGCCTTACGTTGCCTTACCTTATGTTGCCTTACCTTACGTTCACTTACGTTGCCTTAACTTACGTTGCATTACGTTGCCTTACATTACGTTGCCTTACGTTGCCTTGCCTTACGTTGCCTTGCCTTACGTTGCCTTACGTTGCCTTACCTTATGTTGCCTTGCCTTACGATGCCTCGCGTTGCCTTACCTAACATTGGC
This sequence comes from Phaenicophaeus curvirostris, assembly GCF_032191515.1. Classification (NCBI taxonomy): domain Eukaryota; kingdom Metazoa; phylum Chordata; class Aves; order Cuculiformes; family Cuculidae; genus Phaenicophaeus; species Phaenicophaeus curvirostris. The sequence continues at coordinate 940,963 of NC_091410.1, forward strand.
TCTACCTTACATTGCCTTACGTTGCCTTACATTACGTTGCCTTACCTTATGTTGACTTACGTTGCCTTACGTTGCCTTACCTTACGTTGCCTTACCTTACGTTGCCTTGCCTGACGTTGCTTTACATTACGTTGCCTTACCTTAACGTTGCCTTACGTTGCCTTGACTTACGTTGCCTTACCTTAACGTTGCCTTACGTTGCCTTGCCTTACGTTGCCTTACCTTACGTTGCCTCTACCTTACGTTGCCTTACGTTGCCTTACCTTACGTTGCCTTGCCTTACGTTGCCTTACCTTACGTTGCTTTAGGTTGCCTTACCTTACGTTGCCTTAAGTTGCGTTAAGTTGCCTTGCCTTACATTGCCTTGCCTTACGTTTCCTTTCTTTGCCTTACGTTGCCTTGCCTTATGTCGCCTTGCCTTACTTTGCCTTACCTTACGTTGCCTTATGTTGCCTTAACTTACGTTGCCTTGCCTTACGTTGCCTTACGTTGCCTTACCTTATTTTGCCTTACCTTACGTTGCCTTACCTTACGTTGCCTTGCAGTACGTTGCCTTACGTTGCCTCACCTTTCATTGCCTTACGTTGCCTTACATTACGTTGCCTTACGTTGACTTACCTTATGTTGCCTTTCCTTACGTTTCCTTACGTTGCCTTACCTTACGTTGCCTTTCCTTAATTTGCCTTACGTTACCTTGCCTTACGTTGCATTAAGTTGCCTTACCTTAAGTTTCCTTACCTTACGTTGCCTTACCTTACGTTTCCTTACATTACGTTGACTTACGTTGCCTTACCTAACGTTGCCTTACCTTACATTGCCTTACGTTGCCTTACCTTACTTTGCCTTACCTTACTTTGCCTTACCTTACGTTGCCTTACGTTGCCTTACGTTGCCTTGCCTTACGTTGCCTTACCTTACGTTGCCTTACCTTACGTTGCCTTACGTTGCCTTAAGTTGCCTTGCCTTACTTTGCCTTGCCTTACTTTTCCTTACTTTGCCTTACATAGTCTTGCCTTATGTTGCCTTACCTAACGTTGCCTTGCCTTAAGTTGCCTTATCTTACGTTGCCTTACCTTACGTTGCCTTACGTTGCCTTACGTTGCCTTGCCTTACGTAGCCTTGCCGTTTGTTGCCTTACCTTAAGTTGCCTTACTTTGCCTTACCTCACGTTGCCTTACGTTGCCTTACATTACGTTCCCTTGCCTTACGTTGCCTTACCTTACGTTACCTTACGTTGCCTTACATTACGTTTCCTTCGGTTGCCGTACCTTACGTTGCCTTGCCTTACGATGCCTTACCTTACGTTGCCTTGCCTTACGTTGCCTTAACTTACGTTGCCTTTATGTTGCCTTACCTTACGTTGCCTTGCCTTACGTTGCCTTACGTTGCCTTACCTTACGTTGCCTTACATTACATTGCCTTACGTTGCCTTACCTTACGTTGCCTTACGTTGCCTTACATTACATTGCCTTACGTTGCCTTACCATACATTGCCTTACGTTGCCTTACCTTACGTTGCCTTGCCTTACGTTGCCTTTCGTTGCCTTACCTTACGTTGCCTCGCCTTACGTATCCTTACGTTGCCTTACATTACGTTGCCTTACCTTACGTTGCCTTACCTTACGTTGCCTTACATTGCCTTACCTTACGTTGCCTTACCTTACATTGCCTTGCCTAACGTTGCCTTACGTTGCCTTACCTTACGTTGCCTTATGTTGCCTTACCTTATGTTGCCTTATCTTACAATGCCTTACCTTACGTTGCCTTACCTTATGTTGCCTTACCTTACGTTGCCTTACATTGCCTTACCTTACGTTGCCTTACCTTACGTTGCCTTGCCTTACGTTGCCTTACGTTGCCTTACCTTATGTTGCCTTACCTTACTTTGCCTTACGTTGCCTTAAGTTGCCTTGCCTTACGTTGCCTTGCCGTTCGTTGCCTTACCTTAAGTTGCCTTACGTTGCCTTACCTTACGTTGCCTTACGTTGCCTTACATTACGTTGCCTTGCCTTACGTTGCCTTACCTTACGTTACCTTACGTTGCCTTACATTACGTTGCCTTACGTTGCCTTACCTTATGTTGCCTTACCTTACGTTGACTTACGTTGCCTTACCTTACGTTGCATTACTTTGCCTTACATTACATTGCCTTACGTTGCCTTATCTTTACGTTGCCTTGCCTTACGTTGCCTTACGTTGCCTTACCTTATGTTGCCTTGCCTTACGTTGCCTTGCGTTGCCTTACTTAACGTTGGCTCTACCTTACATTGCCTTACGTTGACTTACATTACGTTGCCTTACCTTAAGTTGACTTACGTTGCCTTACGTTGCCTTACCTTATGTTACCTTACCTTACGTTGCCTTGCCTTACGTTGCCTTACCTTACGTTGCCTTATGTTGCCTTACCTTAAGTTGCCTTGCCTTACGTTGCCTTACCTTACGTTGCCTTAACTTACGTTGCCTTGACTTACGTTGCCTTACCTAACGATGCCTTACGTTGCCTTACATTACGTTGCCTTGCCTTACGTTGCCTTACCTTGCATTGACTTATGTTGCCTTAAGTTACGTTGCCTTACGTTGCTTTGCCTTACATTGCCTTACCTTACGTTGCCTTATGTTGCCTTACCATACGTTGCCTTTCGTTGCCTTACCTTACGTTGCCTTACGTTGCCTTACCTTACGTTGCCTTGCCTTACGTTGCCTTACGTTGCCTTACCTTACGTTGCCTTGCCTTACATTGCCTTACCTTACATTGCCTTACCTTACATTGCCTTACCTTACGTTGCCTTGCCTTACGTTGCCTCACGTTGCCTTACCTTACGTTGCCTTGCCTTACGTTGCCTTACTTTGCCTTACCTTACGTTGCCTTACCTTACCTTGCCTTAGGTTGCCTTACCTTACGTTGCTTTACCTTACGTTGCCTTACCTTACGTTCCCTTGCCTTACGTAGCCTTACGTTGCCTTACCTAACGTTGCCTTAGCATACGTTGCCATACCATACGTTGCCTTACCTTACGTTGCCTTGCCTTATGTTGCCTTACCTTACGTTGCCTTAGGTTGCCTTACATTACGTTGCCTTACGTTGCCTTAAGTTGACTTGCCTTACGTTGCCTTGCCTTACGTTTCCTTACTTTGCCTTTCGTTGCCTTGCCTTATGTTGCCTTGCCTTACTTTGCCTTACCTTACGTTGCCTTACGTTGCCTTACCTTAGGTTGCCTTGCCTTACGTTGACTTACGTTGCCTTACGTTGCCTTAAATTACGTTTACTTGCCTTACGTTAGCTTGCCTTACGTTGCTTTACGTGGCCTTACCTTAAGTTTCCTTACCTTACGTTGCCTTACCTTACGTTTCCTTACCTTACGTTGCCTTACGTTGCCTTACCTTACGTTGCCTTGCCTTACGTTGCCTTACTTTGCCTTACCTTACGTTGCCTTCTTACGTTGCTTAGGTTGCCTTACCTTACGTTGCTTTACATTACGTTGCCTTACCTTACGTTGCCTTACCTTACGTTGCCTTACCTTATGTTGCCTTACGTTGCCTTACCTTACGTTGCCTTGCCTTACGTTGCCTTACCTTACGTTGCCTTACGTTGCCTTGCAGTACGTTTCCTTACGTTTCCTTACGTTGCCTTGCCTTACGTTGCCTTACCTTGCATTGCCTTACGTTGCCTTAAGTTACGTTGCCTTACGTTGCTTTGCCTTACATTGCCTTACCTTACGTTGCCTTATGTTGCCTTACCATACGTTGCCTTTCGTTGCCTTACCTTACGTTGCCTTACGTTGCCTTACCTTACGTTGCCTTGCCTTACATTGCCTTGCCTTACGTTGCCTTACGTTACGTTGCCTTACCTTACGTTGCCTTACGTTGCTTTACCTTACGTTTCCTTGCCTTACGTTGCCTTACGTTGCCTTACATTACGTTGCCTTAAGTTGCCTTACCTTACGTTGCCTTACATTACATTGGCTTACGTTGCCTCACCTCACATTGCCTTACGTTGCCTTACATTACGTTGCCTTACGTTGCCTTACATTACGTTGCCTTACGTTCCCTTACCTTACGTTGTCTTACCTTACGTTGCATTACGTTGCCTTACATTACGTTGCCTTACGTTGACATACCTTATGTTGCCTTTCCTTACGTTTCCTTACGTTGCCTTACTTTACGTTGCCTTGCCTTACTTTGCCTTACGTTACCTTGCCTTATGTTGCATTAAGTTGCCTTACCTAAAGTTTCCTTACCTTACGTTGCCTTACCTTACTTTGCCTTACCTTACGTTGCCTTAACTTATGTTTCCTTACGTTGCCTTACGTTGCCTTACGTTGCCTTGCCTTACGTTGCCTTATGTTGCCTTACCTTACGTTGCCTTGCCTTAAGTTGCCTTACCTTACGTTGCCTTAGGTTGCCTTACCTTACGTTGCCTTACGTTGCCTTACGTTGCCTTGCCTTTCGTTTCCTTACTTTGCCTTACGTTGCCTTGCCTTATGTTGCCTTCCCTTACTTTGCCTTACCTTACGTTGCCTTACGTTGCCTTACTTTACGTTGCCTTGCCTTATGTTGCCTTACGTTGCCTTACCTTACGTTGCCTTACGTTGCCTTGCCTTATGTTGCCTTATCTTACGTTGCCTTACCTTACGTTGCCTTACGTTGCCTTACGTTGCCTTGCCTTATGTTGCATTGCCATTCGTTGCCTTACCTTAAGTTGCCTTACGTTGCCTTACCTTACGTTGCCTTAAGTTGACTTACATTACGTTGCCTTGCCTTACGTTGCTTTACCTTACGTTACCTTACGTTGCCTTACATTACGTTTCCTTCGGTTGCCGTACCTTACATTGCCTTGGCTTACGTTGCCTTACGTTGCCTTACCTTATGTTGCCTTACCTTACGTTCACTTACGTTGCCTTAACTTACGTTGCATTACGTTGCCTTACATTACGTTGCCTTACGTTGCCTTGCCTTACGTTGCCTTGCCTTACGTTGCCTTACGTTGCCTTACCTTATGTTGCCTTGCCTTACGATGCCTCGCGTTGCCTTACCTAACATTGGCTCTACCTTACATTGCCTTACGTTGCCTTACATTACGTTGCCTTACCTTATGTTGACTTACGTTGCCTTACGTTGCCTTACCTTACGTTGCCTTACCTTACGTTGCCTTGCCTGACGTTGCTTTACATTACGTTGCCTTACCTTAACGTTGCCTTACGTTGCCTTGACTTACGTTGCCTTACCTTAACGTTTCCTTACGTTGCCTTGCCTTACGTTGCCTTACCTTACGTTGCCTCTACCTTACGTTGCCTTACGTTGCCTTACCTTACGTTGCCTTGCCTTACGTTGCCTTACCTTACGTTGCTTTAGGTTGCCTTACCTTACGTTGCCTTAAGTTGCGTTAAGTTGCCTTGCCTTACATTGCCTTGCCTTACGTTTCCTTTCTTTGCCTTACGTTGCCTTGCCTTATGTCGCCTTGCCTTACTTTGCCTTACCTTACGTTGCCTTATGTTGCCTTAACTTACGTTGCCTTACCTTACGTTGCCTTACGTTGCCTTACCTTATTTTGCCTTACCTTACGTTGCCTTACCTTACGTTGCCTTGCAGTACGTTGCCTTACGTTGCCTCACCTTTCATTGCCTTACGTTGCCTTACATTACGTTGCCTTACGTTGACTTACCTTATGTTGCCTTTCCTTACGTTTCCTTACGTTGCCTTACCTTACGTTGCCTTTCCTTAATTTGCCTTACGTTACCTTGCCTTACGTTGCATTAAGTTGCCTTACCTTAAGTTTCCTTACCTTACGTTGCCTTACCTTACGTTTCCTTACATTACGTTGACTTACGTTGCCTTACCTAACGTTGCCTTACCTTACATTGCCTTACGTTGCCTTACCTTACTTTGCCTTACCTTACTTTGCCTTACCTTACGTTGCCTTACGTTGCCTTACGTTGCCTTGCCTTACGTTGCCTTACCTTACGTTGCCTTACCTTACGTTGCCTTACGTTGCCTTAAGTTGCCTTGCCTTACTTTGCCTTGCCTTACTTTTCCTTACTTTGCCTTACATAGTCTTGCCTTATGTTGCCTTACCTAACGTTGCCTTGCCTTAAGTTGCCTTATCTTACGTTGCCTTACCTTACGTTGCCTTACGTTGCCTTACGTTGCCTTGCCTTACGTAGCCTTGCCGTTTGTTGCCTTACCTTAAGTTGCCTTACTTTGCCTTACCTCACGTTGCCTTACGTTGCCTTACATTACGTTCCCTTGCCTTACGTTGCCTTACCTTACGTTACCTTACGTTGCCTTACATTACGTTTCCTTCGGTTGCCGTACCTTACGTTGCCTTGCCTTACGATGCCTTACCTTACGTTGCCTTGCCTTACGTTGCCTTAACTTACGTTGCCTTTATGTTGCCTTACCTTACGTTGCCTTGCCTTACGTTGCCTTACGTTGCCTTACCTTACGTTGCCTTACATTACATTGCCTTACGTTGCCTTACCTTACGTTGCCTTACGTTGCCTTACATTACATTGCCTTACGTTGCCTTACCATACATTGCCTTACGTTGCCTTACCTTACGTTGCCTTGCCTTACGTTGCCTTTCGTTGCCTTACCTTACGTTGCCTCGCCTTACGTATCCTTACGTTGCCTTACATTACGTTGCCTTACCTTACGTTGCCTTACCTTACGTTGCCTTACATTGCCTTACCTTACGTTGCCTTACCTTACATTGCCTTGCCTAACGTTGCCTTACGTTGCCTTACCTTACGTTGCCTTATGTTGCCTTACCTTATGTTGCCTTATCTTACAATGCCTTACCTTACGTTGCCTTACCTTATGTTGCCTTACCTTACGTTGCCTTACATTGCCTTACCTTACGTTGCCTTACCTTACGTTGCCTTGCCTTACGTTGCCTTACGTTGCCTTACCTTATGTTGCCTTACCTTACTTTGCCTTACGTTGCCTTAAGTTGCCTTGCCTTACGTTGCCTTGCCGTTCGTTGCCTTACCTTAAGTTGCCTTACGTTGCCTTACCTTACGTTGCCTTACGTTGCCTTACATTACGTTGCCTTGCCTTACGTTGCCTTACCTTACGTTACCTTACGTTGCCTTACATTACGTTGCCTTACGTTGCCTTACCTTATGTTGCCTTACCTTACGTTGACTTACGTTGCCTTACCTTACGTTGCATTACTTTGCCTTACATTACATTGCCTTACGTTGCCTTATCTTTACGTTGCCTTGCCTTACGTTGCCTTACGTTGCCTTACCTTATGTTGCCTTGCCTTACGTTGCCTTGCGTTGCCTTACTTAACGTTGGCTCTACCTTACATTGCCTTACGTTGACTTACATTACGTTGCCTTACCTTAAGTTGACTTACGTTGCCTTACGTTGCCTTACCTTATGTTACCTTACCTTACGTTGCCTTGCCTTACGTTGCCTTACCTTACGTTGCCTTATGTTGCCTTACCTTAAGTTGCCTTGCCTTACGTTGCCTTACCTTACGTTGCCTTAACTTACGTTGCCTTGACTTACGTTGCCTTACCTAACGATGCCTTACGTTGCCTTACATTACGTTGCCTTGCCTTACGTTGCCTTACCTTGCATTGACTTATGTTGCCTTAAGTTACGTTGCCTTACGTTGCTTTGCCTTACATTGCCTTACCTTACGTTGCCTTATGTTGCCTTACCATACGTTGCCTTTCGTTGCCTTACCTTACGTTGCCTTACGTTGCCTTACCTTACGTTGCCTTGCCTTACGTTGCCTTACGTTGCCTTACCTTACGTTGCCTTGCCTTACATTGCCTTACCTTACATTGCCTTACCTTACATTGCCTTACCTTACGTTGCCTTGCCTTACGTTGCCTCACGTTGCCTTACCTTACGTTGCCTTGCCTTACGTTGCCTTACTTTGCCTTACCTTACGTTGCCTTACCTTACCTTGCCTTAGGTTGCCTTACCTTACGTTGCTTTACCTTACGTTGCCTTACCTTACGTTCCCTTGCCTTACGTAGCCTTACGTTGCCTTACCTAACGTTGCCTTAGCATACGTTGCCATACCATACGTTGCCTTACCTTACGTTGCCTTGCCTTATGTTGCCTTACCTTACGTTGCCTTAGGTTGCCTTACATTACGTTGCCTTACGTTGCCTTAAGTTGACTTGCCTTACGTTGCCTTGCCTTACGTTTCCTTACTTTGCCTTTCGTTGCCTTGCCTTATGTTGCCTTGCCTTACTTTGCCTTACCTTACGTTGCCTTACGTTGCCTTACCTTAGGTTGCCTTGCCTTACGTTGACTTACGTTGCCTTACGTTGCCTTAAATTACGTTTACTTGCCTTACGTTAGCTTGCCTTACGTTGCTTTACGTGGCCTTACCTTAAGTTTCCTTACCTTACGTTGCCTTACCTTACGTTTCCTTACCTTACGTTGCCTTACGTTGCCTTACCTTACGTTGCCTTGCCTTACGTTGCCTTACTTTGCCTTACCTTACGTTGCCTTCTTACGTTGCTTAGGTTGCCTTACCTTACGTTGCTTTACATTACGTTGCCTTACCTTACGTTGCCTTACCTTACGTTGCCTTACCTTATGTTGCCTTACGTTGCCTTACCTTACGTTGCCTTGCCTTACGTTGCCTTACCTTACGTTGCCTTACGTTGCCTTGCAGTACGTTTCCTTACGTTTCCTTACGTTGCCTTGCCTTACGTTGCCTTACCTTGCATTGCCTTACGTTGCCTTAAGTTACGTTGCCTTACGTTGCTTTGCCTTACATTGCCTTACCTTAAGTTGCCTTATGTTGCCTTACCATACGTTGCCTTTCGTTGCCTTACCTTACGTTGCCTTACGTTGCCTTACCTTACGTTGCCTTGCCTTACATTGCCTTGCCTTACGTTGCCTTACGTTACGTTGCCTTACCTTACGTTGCCTTACGTTGCTTTACCTTACGTTGCCTTGCCATACATTGCCTTACGTTGCCTTACCTTACGTTTCCTTGCCTTACGTTGTCTTACGTTGCCTTGCCTTACGTTGTCTTACCTTACGTTGCCTTACGTTGCCTTACATTACGTTGCCTTAAGTTGCCTTACCTTACGTTGCCTTACATTACATTGGCTTACGTTGCCTCACCTCACATTGCCTTACGTTGCCTTACATTACGTTGCCTTACGTTGCCTTACATTACGTTGCCTTACGTTCCCTTACCTTACGTTGTCTTACCTTACGTTGCATTACGTTGCCTTACATTACGTTGCCTTACGTTGACATACCTTATGTTGCCTTTCCTTACGTTTCCTTACGTTGCCTTACTTTACGTTGCCTTGCCTTACTTTGCCTTACGTTACCTTGCCTTATGTTGCATTAAGTTGCCTTACCTAAAGTTTCCTTACCTTACGTTGCCTTACGTTACGTTTCCATACCTTACGTTGCCTTACCTAACGTTGCCTTACCTTACATTGCCTTACGTTGCCTTGCCTTACGTTGCCTTACCTTACTTTGCCTTACCTTACGTTGCCTTAACTTATGTTTCCTTACGTTGCCTTACGTTGCCTTGCCTTACGTTGCCTTATGTTGCCTTACCTTACGTTGCCTTGCCTTAAGTTGCCTTACCTTACGTTGCCTTAGGTTGCCTTACCTTACGTTGCCTTACGTTGCCTTACGTTGCCTTGCCTTACGTTTCCTTACTTTGCCTTACGTTGCCTTGCCTTATGTTGCCTTCCCTTACTTTGCCTTACCTTACGTTGCCTTACGTTGCCTTACTTTACGTTGCCTTGCCTTATGTTGCCTTACGTTGCCTTACCTTACGTTGCCTTACGTTGCCTTGCCTTATGTTGCCTTATCTTACGTTGCCTTACCTTACGTTGCCTTACGTTGCCTTACGTTGCCTTGCCTTATGTTGCATTGCCATTCGTTGCCTTACCTTAAGTTGCCTTACGTTGCCTTACCTTACGTTGCCTTAAGTTGACTTACATTACGTTGCCTTGCCTTACGTTGCTTTACCTTACGTTACCTTACGTTGCCTTACATTACGTTTCCTTCGGTTGCCGTACCTTACATTGCCTTGGCTTACGTTGCCTTACGTTGCCTTACCTTATGTTGCCTTACCTTACGTTCACTTACGTTGCCTTAACTTACGTTGCATTACGTTGCCTTACATTACGTTGCCTTACGTTGCCTTGCCTTACGTTGCCTTGCCTTACGTTGCCTTACGTTGCCTTACATTATGTTGCCTTGCCTTACGATGCCTCGCGTTGCCTTACCTAACATTGGCTCTACCTTACATTGCCTTACGTTGCCTTACATTACGTTGCCTTACCTTATGTTGACTTACGTTGCCTTACGTTGCCTTACCTTACGTTGCCTTACCTTACGTTGCCTTGCCTGACGTTGCTTTACATTACGTTGCCTTACCTTAACGTTGCCTTACGTTGCCTTGACTTACGTTGCCTTACCTTAACGTTGCCTTACGTTGCCTTGCCTTACGTTGCCTTACCTTACGTTGCCTCTACCTTACGTTGCCTTACGTTGCCTTACCTTACGTTGCCTTGCCTTACGTTGCCTTACCTTACGTTGCTTTAGGTTGCCTTACCTTACGTTGCCTTAAGTTGCGTTAAGTTGCCTTGCCTTACATTGCCTTGCCTTACGTTTCCTTTCTTTGCCTTACGTTGCCTTGCCTTATGTCGCCTTGCCTTACTTTGCCTTACCTTACGTTGCCTTATGTTGCCTTAACTTACGTTGCCTTGCCTTACGTTGCCTTACGTTGCCTTACCTTATTTTGCCTTACCTTACGTTGCCTTACCTTACGTTGCCTTGCAGTACGTTGCCTTACGTTGCCTCACCTTACATTGCTTACGTTGCCTTACATTACGTTGCCTTACGTTGACTTACCTTATGTTGCCTTTCCTTACGTTTCCTTACGTTGCCTTACCTTACGTTGCCTTTCCTTAATTTGCCTTACGTTACCTTGCCTTACGTTGCATTAAGTTGCCTTACCTTAAGTTTCCTTACCTTACGTTGCCTTACCTTACGTTTCCTTACATTACGTTGACTTACGTTGCCTTACCTAACGTTGCCTTACCTTACATTGCCTTACGTTGCCTTACCTTACTTTGCCTTACCTTACTTTGCCTTACCTTACGTTGCCTTACGTTGCCTTACGTTGCCTTGCCTTACGTTGCCTTACCTTACGTTGCCTTACCTTACGTTGCCTTACGTTGCCTTAAGTTACCTTGCCTTACTTTGCCTTGCCTTACTTTTCCTTACTTTGCCTTACATAGTCTTGCCTTATGTTGCCTTACCTAACGTTGCCTTGCCTTAAGTTGCCTTATCTTACGTTGCCTTACCTTACGTTGCCTTACGTTGCCTTACGTTGCCTTGCCTTACGTAGCCTTGCCGTTTGTTGCCTTACCTTAAGTTGCCTTACTTTGCCTTACCTCACGTTGCCTTACGTTGCATTACATTACGTTCCCTTGCCTTACGTTGCCTTACCTTACGTTACCTTACGTTGCCTTACATTACGTTTCCTTCGGTTGCCGTACCTTACGTTGCCTTGCCTTACGATGCCTTACCTTACGTTGCCTTGCCTTACGTTGCCTTAACTTACGTTGCCTTTATGTTGCCTTACCTTACGTTGCCTTGCCTTACGTTGCCTTACGTTGCCTTACCTTACGTTGCCTTACGTTGCCTTACATTACATTGCCTTACGTTGCCTTACCTTACGTTGCCTTACGTTGCCTTACATTACATTGCCTTACGTTGCCTTACCATACATTGCCTTACGTTGCCTTACCTTACGTTGCCTTGCCTTACGTTGCCTTTCGTTGCCTTACCTTACGTTGCCTCGCCTTACGTATCCTTACGTTGCCTTACCTTACGTTGCCTTACATTGCCTTACCTTACGTTGCCTTACCTTACATTGCCTTGCCTAACGTTGCCTTACGTTGCCTTACCTTACGTTGCCTTATGTTGCCTTACCTTATGTTGCCTTATCTTACAATGCCTTACCTTACGTTGCCTTACCTTATGTTGCCTTACCTTACGTTGCCTTACATTGCCTTACCTTACGTTGCCTTACCTTACGTTGCCTTGCCTTACGTTGCCTTACGTTGCCTTACCTTATGTTGCCTTACCTTACTTTGCCTTACGTTGCCTTAAGTTGCCTTGCCTTACGTTGCCTTGCCGTTCGTTGCCTTACCTTAAGTTGCCTTACGTTGCCTTACCTTACGTTGCCTTACGTTGCCTTACATTACGTTGCCTTGCCTTTCGTTGCCTTACCTTACGTTACCTTACGTTGCCTTACATTACGTTGCCTTACGTTGCCTTACCTTATGTTGCCTTACCTTACGTTGACTTACGTTGCCTTACCTTACGTTGCATTACTTTGCCTTACATTACATTGCCTTACGTTGCCTTATCTTTACGTTGCCTTGCCTTACGTTGCCTTACGTTGCCTTACCTTATGTTGCCTTGCCTTACGTTGCCTTGCGTTGCCTTACTTAACGTTGGCTCTACCTTACATTGCCTTACGTTGACTTACATTACGTTGCCTTACCTTAAGTTGACTTACGTTGCCTTACGTTGCCTTACCTTATGTTACCTTACCTTACGTTGCCTTGCCTTACGTTGCCTTACCTTACGTTGCCTTATGTTGCCTTACCTTACGTTGCCTTGCCTTACGTTGCCTTACCTTACGTTGCCTTAACTTACGTTGCCTTGACTTACGTTGCCTTACCTAACGATGCCTTACGTTGCCTTACATTACGTTGCCTTGACTTATGTTGCCTTACGTAACGTTGCCTTACGTTGCCTTGCCTTACGTTGCCTTACGTTGCCTTGCCTTACGTTGCCTTACGTTACCTTACCTAACGTTGCCTTACCTTACATTGCCTTACGTTGCCTTACCTTAGGTTGCCTTACATTACATTGCCTTACCTTACGTTGCCTTGCCTTACGTTGCCTTACGTTGCCTTACCTTACGTTGCCTTGCCTTACTTTGCCTTACTTTGCCTTACCTTACGTTTCCTTGCCTTAAGTTGCCTTACCTTACGTTGCCTTAGGTTGCCTTAACTTACGTTGCCTTACGTTGCCTTAAGTTGCCTTGCCTTATGTTGCCTTGCCTTACTTTGCCTTACCTTACGTTGCCTTACGTTGCCTTTCCGTACGTTGCCTTGCCTTACGTTGACTTACGTTGCCTTACGTTGCCTTAAATTACGTTGACTTGCCTTACGTTACCTTGCCTTACGTTGCTTTACGTGGCCTTACCTTAAGTTTCCTTACCTTACGTTGCCTTACCTTACGTTGCCTTACCTTACATTGCCTTACCTTACGTTGCCTTGCCTTACGTTGCCTTACGTTGCCTTACCTTACGTTGCCTTGCCTTACATTGCCTTACTTTGCCTTACCTTACTTTGCCTTCTTACATTGCTTAGGTTGCCTTACCTTACGTTGCTTTACATTATGTTGCCTTACCTTACGTTGCCTTGCCTTACGTAGCCTTACGTTGCCTTGCCTTACGTTGCCTTACCTTACGTTGCCTTAACTTATGTTGCCTTACGTTGCCTTACGTTGCCTTCCCTTACGTTGCCTTACCTTACGTTGCCTTACGTTGCCTTACCTTACGTAGCCTTCCCTTACGTTGCCTTACGTTGCCTTACGTTGCCTTAAATTACGTTGCCTTACCTTGCATTGCCTTACGTTGCCTTAAGTTACGTTGCCTTACGTTGCTTTGCCTTACATTGCCTTACCTTACGTTGCCTTATGTTGCCTTACGATACGTTGCTTTTCGTTGCCTTACCTTACGTTGCCTTACGTTGCCTTACCTTACGGTGCCTTACCTTACGTTGTCTTACCTTACGTTGCCTTACGTTGCCTTGCCTTACATTGCCGTACGTTGCCTTACATTACGTTGGCTTACGTTGCCTCACCTTACATTGCCTTACGTTGCCTTACCTTAAGTTGCCTTACGTTGCCTTACATTACGTTGCCTTACGTTCCCTTACCTTACGTTGTCTTACCTTACGTTGCATTACGTTGCCTTACATTACGTTGCCTTACATTGACTTACCTTATGTTGCCTTTCCTTACGTTTCCTTACGTTTCCTTACGTTGCCTTACTTTACGTTCCTTGCCTTACTTTGCCTTACGTTACCTTGCCTTACGTTGCATTAAGTTGCCTTACCTTAAGTTTCCTTACCTTACGTTTCCTTACCTTACGTTGCCTTACGTTCCTTACCTAACGTTGCCTTACCTTACATTGCCTTACGTTGCCTTACCTTACGTTGCCTTACCTTACATTGCCTTACCTTACGTTGCCTTAACTTACGTTGCCTTACGTTGCCTTACGTTGCCTTGCCTTACGTTGCCTTACCTTACGTTGCCTTACGTTGCCTTACCTTACGTTGCCTTGCATTACGTTGCCTTACCTTACGTTGCCTTAGGTTGCCTTAAGTTGCCTTGCCTTACGTTGCCTTGCCTTACGTTTCCTTACTTTGCCTTACGTAGTCTTGCCTTATGTTGCCTTACCTTACGTTGCCTTGCCTTAAGTTGCCTTACCTTACGTTGTCTTAGGTTGCCTTACCTTACGTTGCCTTACGTTGCCTTAAGTTGCCTTGCCTTATGTTGCCTTGCCTTACGTTTCCTTACTTTGCCTTACGTTGCCTTGCCTTATGTTGCCGTACCTTACTTTGCCTTACCTTACGTTGCCTTACGTTGCCTTACCTTACGTTGCCTTGCCTTACGTTGCCTTACGTTGCCATAAATTACGTTGCCTTGCCTTACGTTTCCTTACGTTGCATTGCCTTACGTTGCCTTAAGTTACGTTGCCTTACGTTGCTTTGCCTTACGTTGCCTTACCTTACGTTGCCTTATGTTGCCTTACCATACGTTGCCTTTCGTTGCCTTACCTTACGTTGCCTTACATTGCCTTACCTTACGTTGCCTTGCCTTACATTGCCTTGCCTTACGTTGCCTTACCTTTCGTTGCCTTACCTTACGTTGCCTTACATTGCCTTACCTTACGTTGCCTTGCCTTACATTGCCTTGCCTTACGTTGTCTTACATTACGTTGCCTTAAATTACGTTGCCTTACATTACGTTGCCTTACATTACGTTGCCTTACATTACGTTGCATTACATTGCCTTATATTACATTGCCTTACGTTGCCTTATCTTTACGTTGCCTTAGGTTGCCTTAACTTATGTTGCCTTACGTTGCCTTACCTTACGTTGCCTTACCTTACGTTGCCTTGCTTCACTTTGCCTTACGTTGCCTTAAATTACGTTGCCTTGCCTTACGTTTCCTTACGTTGCTTTGCCTTACGTTGCCTTACCTTACGTTGCCTTATGTTGCCTTAACATACGTTGCCTTTCGTTGCCTTACTTTACGTTGCCTTACGTTTCCTTACCTTACGTTGCCTTGCCTTACATTGCCTTGCCTTACGTTGCCTTACCTTACGTTGCCTTACCTTACATTGCCTTACGTTGCCTTACCTTAAGTTGCCTTGACTTACGTTGCCTTAAGTTGCCTTACCTTACGTTTCCTTGCCTTACGTTGACTTACGTTGCCTTGCCTTACGTTGTCTTACCTTACGTTGCCTTACGTTGCCTTACCTTACGTTGCCTTGCCTTAATTTGCCCTACCTTACATTGCCTTAGGTTGCCTTGCCTTACGTTGCCTTGCCTTACGTTTCCTTTCTTTGCCTTACGTTGCCTTGCCTTATGTTGCCTTGCCTTACTTTGCCTTACATTGCCTTGCCTTACGTTGCCTTACCTTATGTTGCCTTGCCTTACGTTGCCTTACGTTGCATTGCCTTACGTTGCCTTAAGTTACGTTGCCTTACGTTGCTTTGCCTTACGTTGCCTTACCTTACGTTGCCTTATGTTGCCTTACCATACGTTGCCTTTCGTTGCCTTACCTTACGTTGCCTTACGTTGCCTTACCTTACGTTGCCTTGCCTTACATTGCCTTGCCTTACGTTGCCTTACCTTACGTTGCCTTTCCTTACGTTTCCTTACGTTGCCTTACCTTACGTTGCCTTGCCTTACTTTGCCTTACGTTACGTTGCCTTACGTTGCATTAAGTTGCCTTACCTTAAGTTTCCTTACCTTACGTTGCCTTACCTTACGTTGCCTTAACTTACGTTGCCTTACGTTGCCTTACATTCCCTTGCCTTACGTTGCCTTACATTACGTTGCCTTGCCTTACGTTGCCTTACCTTACTTTGCCTTACGTTGTCTTGCCTTATGTTTCCTTACCTTACGTTGCCTTGCCTTAAGTTGCCTTACCTTACGTTGCTTTAGGTTGCCTTACCTTACGTTGCCTTACTTTGCCTTAAGTTGCCTTGCCTTACGTTGCCTAAGGTTGCCTTACCTTACGTTTCCTAACTTTGCCTTACGTTGCCTTTCCTTATGTTGCCTTGCCTTACTTTGCCTTACCTTACGTTGCCTTACGTTGCCTTACCTTACGTTGCCTTGCCTTACGTTACCTTACGTTGCCTTACCTAACGTTTCCTTACCTTACATTGCCTTACGTTGCCTTACCTTACTTTGCCTTAGGTTGCCTTACATTACAATGCCTTACCTTACGTTGCCTTGCCTTACGTTGCCTTACGTTGCCTTACCTTACTTTGCCTTAGGTTGCCTTAACTTACGTTGCCTTACGTTGCCTTAAGTTGCCTTGCCTTACGTTGCCTTGCCTTACGTTTCCTTACTTTGCCTATCGTTGCCTTGCCTTATGTTGCCTTGCCTTACTTTGCCTTACCTTACTTTGCCTTACGTTGCCTTACCTTACGTTGCCTTGCCTTACGTTGCCTTACGTTGCCTTTCGTTGCCTTAAATTACGTTGTCTTGCCTTACGTTACCTTGCCTTACGTTGCTTTACGTGGAGTTACCTTAAGTTTCCTTTACCTTACGTTGCCTTACCTTACGTTGCCTTACCTTACATTGCCTTATTTTACGTTGCCTTACTTTGCCTTACCTTACGTTGCCTTACCTTACATTGCCTTACCTTACGTTGCCTTGCCTTACGTTGCCTTCGTTGCCTTACCTTACGTTTCCTTACGTTGCCTTACCTTACGTTGCCTTGCCTTACGTTGCCTTACTTTGCCTTACCTTACGTTGCCTTCTTACGTTGCTTAGGTTGCCTTACCATACGTTGCTTTACATTACGTTGCCTTACCTTACGTTGCCTTGCCTTACGTAGCCTTACGTTGACTTGCCTTACGTTGCCTTACCTTACGTTGCTTTAACTTACGTTGCCTTACGTTGCCTTACGTTGCCTTGCCTTACGTTGCCTTACCTTACGTTGCCTTACGTTGCCTTACCTTACGTTGCCTTGCCTTACGTTGCCTTGCCTTACGTTTCCTTACGTTGCCTTACTTTGCCTTGACTTACGTTGCCTTACCTTGCATTGCCTTACGTTGCCTTAAGTTACGTTGCCTTACGTTGCTTTGCCTTACATTGCCTTACCTTATGTTGCCTTATGTTGCCTTACCATACGTTGCCTTTCGTTGCCTTACCTTACGTTGCCTTGCCTTACATTGCCTTCACTTACGTTGCCTTACCTTACGTTGCCTTACGTTGCCTTACCTTACGTTGCCTTGCCTTAATTTGCCCTACCTTACGTTGCCTTAGGTTGCCTTGCCTTACGTTGCCTTGCCTTACGTTTCCTTTCTTTGCCTTACGTTGCCTTGCCTTATGTTGCCTTGCCTTACTTTGCCTTACCTTACGTTGCCTTATGTTGCCTTAGCTTACGTTGCCTTGCCTTACGTTGCCTTACGTTGCATTGCCTTACGTTGCCTTAAGTTACGTTGCCTTACGTTGCTTTGCCTTACGTTGCCTTACCTTACGTTGCCTTATGTTGCCTTACCATACGTTGCCTTTGGTTGCCTTACCTTACGTTGCCTTACGTTGCCTTACCTTACGTTGCCTTGCCTTACATTGCCTTGCCTTACGTTGCCTTACCTTACGTTGCCTTACCTTACGTTGCCTTACGTTGCCTTACCTTACGTTGCCTTGCCTTACGTTGCCTTAAGTTGCCTTACCTTACGTTTCCTTGCCTTACGTTGCCTTACGTTCCCTTACCTTACGGTGCATTACGTTGCCTTACATTACGTTGCCTTATGTTGACTTACCTTATGTTGCCTTTCCTTACGTTTCCTTACGTTGCCTTACCTTACGTTGCCTTGCCTTACTTTGCCTTACGTTACCTTGCCTTACGTTGCATTAAGTTGCCTTACCTTAAGTTTCCTTACCTTACGTTGCCTTACCTTACGTTTCCTTACATTACGTTGACTTACGTTGCCTTACCTAACGTTGCCTTACCTTACATTGCCTTACGTTGCCTTGCCTTACGTTGCCTTACTTTACGTTGCCTTACCTTACGTTGCCTTACCTTACGTTGCCTTACGTTGCCTTACCTTACGTTGCCTTGTCATACGTTGCCTTACCTTACGTTTCCTTAGGTTGCCTTACGTTGCCTTACGTTGCCTTAAGTTGCCTTGCCTTACTTTGCCTTGCCTTACGTTTCCTTACTTTGCCTTACGTGGTCTTGACTTATGTTGCCTTACCTAACGTTGCCTTGCCTTAAGTTGCCTTACCTTACGTTGCCTTAGGTTGCCTTACGTTGCCTTAAGTTGCCTTGCCTTACGTTGCCTTGCCTTACGTTTCCTTACTTTGCCTTACGTTGCCTTACCTTATATTGCCTTACCTTACGTTGCCTTGCCTTACGTTGCCTTACGTTGCCTTTCCTTACGTTGCCTTATGTTGCCTTGCCTTATGTTGCCTTATCTTACGTTGCCTTACCTTACGTTGCCTTACGTTGCCTTACATTACGTTGCCTTGCCTTACGTTTCCTTACCTTACGTTACCTTACGTTGCCTTACATTACGTTGCCTTCGGTTGCCGTACCTTTCGTTGCCTTGCCTTACGTTGCCTTACCTTATGTTGCCTTACCTTACGTTCACTTACGTTGCCTTACCTTACGTTGCATTACGTTGCCTTACATTACGTTGCCTTACGTTGCCTTGCCTTACGTTGCCTTACGTTTCCTTACCTTACGTTTCCTTGCCTTACGTTGCCTTGCGTCGCCTTACCTAACATTGGCTCTTCCTTACATTGCCTTACGTTGCCTTCACTTACGTTGCCTTACCTTACGTTGCCTTACGTTGCCTTACCTTACGTTGCCTTGCCTTAATTTGCCCTACCTTACGTTGCCTTGCGTTACGTTTCCTTTCTTTGCCTTACGTTGCCTTGCCTTATGTTGCCTTGCCTTACTTTGCCTTACCTTACTTTGCCTTACGTTGCCTTACCTTACGTTGCCTTGCCTTACGTTGCCTTACGTTGCCTTACGTTGCCTTAAATTACGTTGACTTGCCTTACGTTACCTTGCCTTACGTTGCTTTACGTGGCGTTACCTTAAGTTTCCTTTACCTTACGTTGCCTTACCTTACGTTGCCTTACCTTACATTGCCTTACCTTACGTTGCCTTACTTTGCCTTACCTTACGTTGCCTTACCTTACATTGCCTTACCTTACGTTGCCTTGCCTTACGTTGCCTTACGTTGCCTTACCTTACGTTTCCTTACGTTGCCTTACCTTACGTTGCCTTGCCTTACGTTGCCTTACTTTGCCTTACCTTACGTTGCCTTCTTACGTTGCTTAGGTTGCCTTACCATACGTTGCTTTACATTACGTTGCCTTACCTTACGTTGCCTTGCCTTACGTAGCCTTACGTTGCCTTGCCTTACGTTGCCTTACCTTACGTTGCTTTAACTTACGTTGCCTTACGTTGCCTTACGTTGCCTTGCCTTACGTTGCCTTACCTTACGTTGCCTTACGTTGCCTTACCTTACGTTGCCTTGCCTTACGTTGCCTTGCCTTACGTTTCCTTACGTTGCCTTACTTTGCCTTGACTTACGTTGCCTTACCTTGCATTGCCTTACGTTGCCTTAAGATACGTTGCCTTACGTTGCTTTGCCTTACATTGCCTTACCTTATGTTGCCTTATGTTGCCTTACCATACGTTGCCTTTCGTTGCCTTACCTTACGTTGCCTTGCCTTACATTGCCTTCACTTACGTTGCCTTACCTTACGTTGCCTTACGTTGCCTTACATTACGTTGCCTTACATTACGTTGCCTTACGTTGCCTTGCCTTACGTTGCCTTGCCTTACGTTGACTTACGTTGCCTTACCTTATGTTGCCTTGCCTTACGTTGCCTTGCGTTGCCTTACCTAATATTGGCTCTACCTTACAATGCCTTACGTTGCCTTACATTACGTTGCCTTACCTTAATTTGACTTACGTTGCCTTACGTTGCCTTACCTTACGTTGCCTTGCCTGACGTTGCTTTACATTACGTTGCCTTACCTTAACGTTGCCTTACGTTGCCTTGACTTACGTTGCCTTACCTTAACGTTGCCTTACGTTGCCTTACCTTACGTTGCCTTACCTTACGTTGCCTCTACCTTACGTTGCCTTACGTTGCCTTACCTTACATTGCCTTGCCTTACGTTGCCTTACCTTACGTTGCCTTAGGTTGCCTTACCTTACGTTGCCTTAAGTTGCCTTAAGTTGCCTTGCCTTACGTTTCCTTTCTTTGCCTTACGTTGCCTTGCCTTATGTTGCCTTGCCTTACTTTGCCTTACCTTACGTTGCCTTATGTTGCCTTAACTTACGTTGCCTTGCCTTACGTTGCCTTACGTTGCCTTACCTTATTTTGCCTTACCTTACGTTGCCTTACCTTACGTTGCCTTGCAGTACGTTGCCTTACGTTGCCTCACCTTACATTGCCTTACGTTGCCTTACGTTACGTTGCCTTACGTTTCCTCACCTTACGTTGCTTTACGTTGCCTTACCTTACGTTGCCTGACATTGCCTTACCTTACGTTGCCTTGCCTTACGTTGCCTTACGTTGCCTTACGTTTCCTTACGTTTCCTTACGTTGCCTTGCCTTACGTTGCATTAACTTACGTTGCCTTACTTTGCCTTAGGTTGCCTTGCCTTAAGTTTCCCTACCTTACGTTGCCTTACTTTGCCTTACCTTCCTTTGCCTTACGTTGCCTTACCTTACGTTGCCTTACGTTCCCTTTACCTTACGTTGCCTTACGTTGCCTTACCTTACGTTGCCTTGCCTTATGTTGCCTTACGTAGCCTTACCTTACGTTGCCTTGCATTACGTTGCCTTACGTTGCCTTACATTTCGTTGCCTTACGTTAGAGTTGCCTTACGTTGCCTTAACTTACGTTGCCTTACCTTACGTTGCCTTGCATACGTTGCCTTACCTTACGTTGCCTTGGCTTACGTTGCCTTACCTTACGTTGCCTTACCTTACGTTGCCTTACCTTACGTTGCCTTACGTTGCCTTACCTTACTTTGCCTTACGTTGCCTTTCCTTACGTTGCCTAGACTTACGTTGCCTTACGTTGCCTTGCCTTACGTTTCCTTACGTTGCCTTACCTTACGTTGCCTTACCTTACGTTCCCTTCCCTTACGTAGCCTTACGTTGCCTTGCCTTACGTTGCCTTAGCATACGTTGCCTTACCATACGTTGCCTTACCTTACGTTGCCTTGCCTTACGTTGCCTTACCTTACGTTGCCTTAGGTTGCCTTACATTACGTTGCCTTACGTTGCCTTAAGTTGACTTGCCTTACGTTGCCTTGCCTTACGTTTCCTTACTTTGCCTTTCGTTGCCTTGCCTTATGTTGCCTTGCCTTACTTTGCCTTACCTTACGTTGCCTTACGTTGCCTTACCTTACGTTGCCTTGCCTTACGTTGACTTACGTTGCCTTACGTTGCCTTAAATTACGTTGACTTGCCTTACGTTACCTTGCCTTACGTTGCTTTACGTGGCCTTACCTTAAGTTTCCTTACCTTACGTTGCCTTACCTTACATTGCCTTACCTTACGTTGCCTTACGTTGCCTTACCTTACGTTGCCTTGCCTTACGTTGCCTTAA
Source organism: Phaenicophaeus curvirostris (assembly GCF_032191515.1). Taxonomy (NCBI): domain Eukaryota; kingdom Metazoa; phylum Chordata; class Aves; order Cuculiformes; family Cuculidae; genus Phaenicophaeus; species Phaenicophaeus curvirostris. Next base: position 962,888 of record NC_091410.1, read on the forward strand.
TTTGCCTTACCTTACGTTGCCTTCTTACGTTGCTTAGGTTGCCTTACCTTACGTTGCTTTACATTACGTTGCCTTACCTTACGTTGCCTTACCTTACGTTGCCTTACCTTACGTTGCCTTACGTTGCCTTGCAGTACGTTTCCTTACGTTTCCTTACGTTGCCTTGCCTTACGTTGCCTTACCTTGCATTGTCTTACGTTGCCTTAACTTACGTTGCCTTATGTTGCTTTGCCTTACATTGCCTTACATTACGTTGCCTTATGTTGCCTTACCATACGTTGCTTTTCGTTGCCTTACCTTACGTTGCCTTACGTTGCCTTACCTTACGTTGCCTTGCCTTACATTGCCTTGCCTTACGTTGCCTTACCTTACGTTGCCTTACCTTACGTTGCCTTACGTTGCCTTACCTTACGTTGCCTTGCCTTACATTGCCTTACATTGCCTTACCTTACGTTTCCTTGCCTTACGTTGCCTTACGTTGCCTTGCCTTACGTTGTCTTACCTTACGTTGCCTTACGTTGCCTTAAGTTGCCTTACCTTACTTTGCCTTACATTACGTTGGCTTACGTTGCCTCACCTTACATTGCCTTACGTTGCCTTACATTACGTTGCCTTACATTGCCTTACATTACGTTGCCTTACGTTCCCTTACCTTACGTTGTCTTACCTTACGTTGCATTACGTTGCCTTACATTACGTTGCCTTACGTTGACTTACCTTATGTTGCCTTTCCTTACGTTTCCTTACGTTGCCTTACTTTACGTTGCCTTGCCTTACTTTGCCTTACGTTACCTTGCCTTACGTTGCATTAAGTTGCCTTACCTAAAGTTTCCTTACCTTACGTTGCCTTACCTTACGTTTCCATACCTTACGTTGCCTTACCTAACGTTGCCTTACCTTACATTGCCTTACGTTGCCTTGCCTTACGTTGCCTTACCTTACTTTGCCTTACCTTACGTTGCCTTAACTTACGTTGCCTTACGTTGCCTTACGTTGCCTTACGTTGCCTTGCCTTACGTGTCCTTACGTTGCCTTACCTTACGTTGCCTTGCCTTACGTTACCTTACCTTACGTTGCCTTATGTTGCCTTACCTTACGTTGCCTTGCCTTAAGTTGCCTTACCTTACGTTGCCTTAGGTTGCCTTACCTTACGTTGCCTTACGTTGCCTTAAGTTGCCTTGCCTTACGTTGACTTGCCTTACGTTTCCTTACTTTGCCTTACGTTGCCTTGCCTTATGTTGCCTTCCCTTACTTTGCCTTACCTTACGTTGCCTTACGTTGCCTTACTTTACGTTGCCTTGCCTTACGTTGCCTTATGTTGCCTTACCTTACGTTGCCTTACGTTGCCTTGCCTTATGTTGCCTTATCTTACGTTGCCTTACCTTACGTTGCCTTACGTTGCCTTACGTTGCCTTGCCTTATGTTGCATTGCCGTTCGTTGCCTTACCTTAAGTTGCCTTACGTTGCCTTACCTTACGTTGCCTTAAGTTGCCTTACATTACGTTGCCTTGCCTTACGTTGCCTTACCTTACGTTACCTTACGTTGCCTTACATTACGTTTCCTTCGGTTGCCGTACCTTACATTGCCTTGGCTTACGTTGCCTTACGTTGCCTTACCTTATGTTGCCTTACCTTACGTTCACTTACGTTGCCTTAACTTACGTTGCATTACGTTGCCTTACATTACGTTGCCTTACGTTGCCTTGCCTTACGTTGCCTTGCCTTACGTTGCCTTACGTTGCCTTACCTTATGTTGCCTTGCCTTACGTTGCCTTGCGTTGCCTTACCTAACATTGGCTCTACCTTACATTGCCTTACGTTGCCTTACATTACGTTGCCTTACCTTAAGTTGACTTACGTTGCCTTACGTTGCCTTACCTTACGTTGCCTTACCTTACGTTGCCTTGCCTGACGTTGCTTTACATTACGTTGCCTTACCTTAACGTTGCCTTACGTTGCCTTGACTTACGTTGCCTTACTTTGCCTTTCGTTGCCTTGCCTTATGTTGCCTTGCCTTACTTTGCCTTACCTTACGTTGCCTTACGTTGCCTTACCTTACGTTGCCTTGCCTTACGTTGACTTACGTTGCCTTACGTTGCCTTAAATTACGTTGACTTGCCTTACGTTACCTTGCCTTACGTTGCTTTACGTGGCCTTACCTTAAGTTTCCTTACCTTACGTTGCCTTACCTTACATTGCCTTACCTTACGTTGCCTTACGTTGCCTTACCTTACGTTGCCTTGCCTTACGTTGCCTTAATTTGCCTTACCTTACGTTGCCTTCTTACGTTGCTTAGGTTGCCTTACCTTACGTTGCTTTACATTACGTTGCCTTACCTTACGTTGCCTTACCTTACGTTGCCTTACCTTACGTTGCCTTACGTTGCCTTGCAGTACGTTTCCTTACGTTTCCTTACGTTGCCTTGCCTTACGTTGCCTTACCTTGCATTGTCTTACGTTGCCTTAACTTACGTTGCCTTATGTTGCTTTGCCTTACATTGCCTTACATTACGTTGCCTTATGTTGCCTTACCATACGTTGCTTTTCGTTGCCTTACCTTACGTTGCCTTACGTTGCCTTACCTTACGTTGCCTTGCCTTACATTGCCTTGCCTTACGTTGCCTTACCTTACGTTGCCTTACCTTACGTTGCCTTACGTTGCCTTACCTTACGTTGCCTTGCCTTACATTGCCTTACATTGCCTTACCTTACGTTTCCTTGCCTTACGTTGCCTTACGTTGCCTTGCCTTACGTTGTCTTACCTTACGTTGCCTTACGTTGCCTTAAGTTGCCTTACCTTACTTTGCCTTACATTACGTTGGCTTACGTTGCCTCACCTTACATTGCCTTACGTTGCCTTACATTACGTTGCCTTACATTGCCTTACATTACGTTGCCTTACGTTCCCTTACCTTACGTTGTCTTACCTTACGTTGCATTACGTTGCCTTACATTACGTTGCCTTACGTTGACTTACCTTATGTTGCCTTTCCTTACGTTTCCTTACGTTGCCTTACTTTACGTTGCCTTGCCTTACTTTGCCTTACGTTACCTTGCCTTACGTTGCATTAAGTTGCCTTACCTAAAGTTTCCTTACCTTACGTTGCCTTACCTTACGTTTCCATACCTTACGTTGCCTTACCTAACGTTGCCTTACCTTACATTGCCTTACGTTGCCTTGCCTTACGTTGCCTTACCTTACTTTGCCTTACCTTACGTTGCCTTAACTTACGTTGCCTTACGTTGCCTTACGTTGCCTTACGTTGCCTTGCCTTACGTGTCCTTACGTTGCCTTACCTTACGTTGCCTTGCCTTACGTTACCTTACCTTACGTTGCCTTATGTTGCCTTACCTTACGTTGCCTTGCCTTAAGTTGCCTTACCTTACGTTGCCTTAGGTTGCCTTACCTTACGTTGCCTTACGTTGCCTTAAGTTGCCTTGCCTTACGTTGACTTGCCTTACGTTTCCTTACTTTGCCTTACGTTGCCTTGCCTTATGTTGCCTTCCCTTACTTTGCCTTACCTTACGTTGCCTTACGTTGCCTTACTTTACGTTGCCTTGCCTTACGTTGCCTTATGTTGCCTTACCTTACGTTGCCTTACGTTGCCTTGCCTTATGTTGCCTTATCTTACGTTGCCTTACCTTACGTTGCCTTACGTTGCCTTACGTTGCCTTGCCTTATGTTGCATTGCCGTTCGTTGCCTTACCTTAAGTTGCCTTACGTTGCCTTACCTTACGTTGCCTTAAGTTGCCTTACATTACGTTGCCTTGCCTTACGTTGCCTTACCTTACGTTACCTTACGTTGCCTTACATTACGTTTCCTTCGGTTGCCGTACCTTACATTGCCTTGGCTTACGTTGCCTTACGTTGCCTTACCTTATGTTGCCTTACCTTACGTTCACTTACGTTGCCTTAACTTACGTTGCATTACGTTGCCTTACATTACGTTGCCTTACGTTGCCTTGCCTTACGTTGCCTTGCCTTACGTTGCCTTACGTTGCCTTACCTTATGTTGCCTTGCCTTACGTTGCCTTGCGTTGCCTTACCTAACATTGGCTCTACCTTACATTGCCTTACGTTGCCTTACATTACGTTGCCTTACCTTAAGTTGACTTACGTTGCCTTACGTTGCCTTACCTTACGTTGCCTTACCTTACGTTGCCTTGCCTGACGTTGCTTTACATTACGTTGCCTTACCTTAACGTTGCCTTACGTTGCCTTGACTTACGTTGCCTTACCTTAACGTTGCCTTACGTTGCCTTGCCTTACGTTGCCTTACCTTACGTTGCCTCTACATTACGTTGCCTTACGTTGCCTTACCTTACGTTGCCTTGCATTACGTTCCCTTACCTTACGTTGCCTTAGGTTGCCTTACCTTACTTTGCCTTAAGTTGCCTTGCCTTACATTGCCTTGCCTTACGTTTCCTTTCTTTGCCTTACCTTGCCTTTCCTTATGTTGCCTTGCCTTACTTTGCCTTACCTTACGTTGCCTTATGTTGCCTTAACATACGTTGCCTTGCCTTACGTTGCCTTACGTTGCCTTACCTTATTTTGCCTTACCTTACGTTGCCTTACCTTACGTTGCCTTGCAGTACGTTGCCTTACGTTGCCTCACCTTACATTGCCTTACGTTGCCTTACATTACGTTGCCTTACGTTGACTTACCTTATGTTGCCTTTCCTTACGTTTCCTTACGTTGCCTTACCTTACGTTGCCTTTCCTTACTTTGCCTTACGTTACCTTGCCTTACGTTGCATTAAGTTGCCTTACCTTAAGTTTCCTTACCTTACGTTGCCTTACCTTACGTTTCCTTACATTACGTTGACTTACGTTGACTTACCTAACGTTGCCTTACCTTACATTGCCTTACGTTGCCTTACCTTACTTTGCCTTACCTTACTTTGCCTTACCTTACGTTGCCTTACGTTGCCTTACGTTGCCTTGCCTTACGTTGCCTTACCTTACGTTACCTTAAGTTGCCTTACATTACGTTTCCTTCGGTTGCCGTACCTTACGTTGCCTTGCCTTACGTTGCCTTACGTTGCCTTACATTACGTTGCCTTACGTTGCCTTACCTTACGTTGCCTTGCTTTAGGTTGCCTTACGTTGCCTTAACTTACGTTGCCTTGCCTTACGATGCCTTACCTTACGTTGCCTTGCCTTACGTTGCCTCTAACTTACGTTGCCTTTACGTTGCCTTACCTTACGTTGCCTTGCCTTACGTTGCCTTACGTTGCCTTACCTTACGTTGCCTTACGTTGCCTTACATTACATTGCCTTACGTTGCCTTACCTTACGTTGCCTTACGTTGCCTTACATTACATTGCCTTACGTTGCCTTACCATACATTGCCTTACGTTGCCTTACCTTACGTTGCCTTGCCTTACGTTCCCTTACCTTACGTTGCCTTAGGTTGCCTTACCTTACGTTGCCTTAAGTTGCCTTAAGTTGCCTTGCCTTACATTGCCTTGCCTTACGTTTCCTTTCTTTGCCTTACCTTGAATTTCCTTATGTTGCCTTGCCTTACTTTGCCTTACCTTACGTTGCCTTACGTTGCCTTACCTTATTTTGCCTTACCTTACGTTGCCTTACCTTACGTTGCCTTGCAGTACGTTGCCTTACGTTGCCTCACCTTACATTGCCTTACGTTGCCTTACATTACGTTGCCTTACGTTGCCTTACCTTACGTTGCCTTGCTTTACGTTGCCTTACGTTGCCTTAACTTACGTTGCCTTGCCTTACGATGCCTTACCTTACGTTGCCTTGCCTTACGTTGCCTTAACTTATGTTGCCTTTACGTTGCCTTACCTTACGTTGCCTTGCCTTACGTTGCCTTACCTTACGTTGCCTTACGTTGCCTTACATTACATTGCCTTACGTTGCCTTACCTTACGTTGCCTTACATTACATTGCCTTACGTTGCCTTACCATACATTGCCTTACGTTGCCTTACCTTACGTTGCCTTGCCTTACGTTGCCTTTCGTTGCCTTACCTTACGTTGCCTCGCCTTACGTATCCTTACGTTGCCTTACATTACGTTGCCTTACCTTACGTTGCCTTACCTTACGTTGCCTTACATTGCCTTACCTTACGTTGCCTTACCTTACGTTGCCTTGCCTAACGTTGCCTTACGTTGCCTTACCTTACGTTGCCTTATGTTGCCTTACCTTATGTTGCCTTATCTTACAATGCCTTACCTTACGTTGCCTTGCCTAACGTTGCCTTACCTTACGTTGCCTTAAATTGCCTTGCCTTACGTTGCCTTACCTTACGTTGCCTTGCCTTACGTTGCCTTACGTTGCCTTACCTTATGTTGCCTTACCTTACTTTGCCTTACGTTGCCTTTACGTTGCCTTGCCTTACGTTGCCTTGCCGTTCGTTGCCTTACCTTAAGTTGATTACGTTGCCTTACCTTACGTTGCCTTACGTTGCCTTACATCACGTTGCCTTGCCTTACGTTGCCTTACCTTACGTTACCTTACGTTGCCTTACATTACGTTGCCTTACGTTGCCTTACCTTATGTTGCCTTACCTTACGTTGACTTACGTTGCCTTACCTTACGTTGCATTACTTTGCCTTACATTACATTGCCTTACGTTGCCTTATCTTTACGTTGCCTTGCCTTACGTTGCCTTACGTTGCCTTACCTTATGTTGCCTTGCCTTACGTTGCCTTGCGTTGCCTTACTTAACGTTGGCTCTACCTTACATTGCCTTACGTTGCCTTACATTACGTTGCCTTACCTTAAGTTGACTTACGTTGCCTTACGTTGCCTTACCTTACGTTACCTTACCTTACGTTGCCTTGCCTTACGTTGCCTTGCCTTACATTGCCTTACCTTACGTTGCCTTAACTTACGTTGCCTTGACTTACGTTGCCTTACCTAACGATGCCTTACGTTGCCTTACATTACGTTGCCTTACGATGCCATACCTTAAGTTGCCTTGCCTTACGTTGCCTTACGTTGCCTTGCCTTACGTTGCCTTACGTTGCCTTACCTTACGTTGCCTTAACTTACGTTGCCTTACGTTGCCTTACTTTACGTTGCCTTGACTTACGTTGCCTTACGTAACGTTGCCTTACGTTGCCTTTACATTACGTTGCCTTACGATGCCATACCTTAAGTTGCCTTGCCTTACGTTGCCTTACGTTGCCTTGCCTTACGTTGCCTTACGTTGCCTTACCTAACGTTGCCTTAACTTACATTGCCATACGTTGACTTACCTTACGTTGCCTTGCCTTACGTTGCCTTACGTTGCCTTTACCTTACGTTGCCTTGCCTTACTTTGCCTTACTTTGCCTTACCTTACGTTTCCTTGCCTTAAGTTGCCTTACCTTACGTTGCCTTAGGTTGCCTTAACTTACGTTGCCTTAAGATGCCTTGCCTTATGTTGCCTTGCCTTACTTTGCCTTACCTTACATTGCCTTACGTTGCCTTTCCTTACGTTGCCTTGCCTTACGTTGACTTACGTTGCCTTACGTTGCCTTAAATTACGTTGACTTGCCTTACGTTACCTTGCCTTACGTTGCTTTACGTGGCCTTACCTTAAGTTTCCTTACCTTACGTTGCCTTACCTTACGTTGCCTTACCTTACATTGCCTTACCTTACGTTGCCTTGCCTTACGTTGCCTTACGTTGCCTTACCTTACGTTGCCTTGCCTTACATTGCCTTACTTTGCCTTACCTTACTTTGCCTTCTTACGTTGCTTAGGTTGCCTTACCTTACGTTGCTTTACATTATGTTGCCTTACCTTACGTTGCCTTGCCTTACGTAGCCTTACGTTGCCTTGCCTTACGTTGCCTTACCTTACGTTGCCTTAACTTATGTTGCCTTACTTTGCCTTACGTTGCCTTCCCTTACGTTGCCTTACCTTACGTTGCCTTACGTTGCCTTACCTTACGTAGCCTTCCCTTACGTTGCCTTACGTTGCCTTACGTTGCCTTACGTTGCCTCTAAATTACGTTGCCTTACCTTGCATTGCCTTACGTTGCCTTAAGTTACGTTGCCTTACGTTGCTTTGCCTTACATTGCCTTACCTTACGTTGCCTTATGTTGCCTTACCATACGTTGCTTTTCGTTGCCTTACCTTACGTTGCCTTACGTTGCCTTACCTTACGGTGCCTTACCTTACGTTGTCTTACCTTACGTTGCCTTACGTTGCCTTGCCTTACATTGCCGTACGTTGCCTTACATTACGTTGGCTTACGTTGCCTCACCTTACATTGCCTTACGTTGCCTTACCTTAAGTTGCCTTACGTTGCCTTACATTACGTTGCCTTACGTTCCCTTACCTTACGTTGTCTTCCCTTACGTTGCATTACGTTGCCTTACATTACGTTGCCTTACATTGACTTACCTTATGTTGCCTTTCCTTACGTTTCCTTACGTTTCCTTACGTTGCCTTACTTTACGTTCCTTGCCTTACTTTGCCTTACGTTACCTTGCCTTACGTTGCATTAAGTTGCCTTACCTTAAGTTTCCTTACCTTACGTTGCCTTACCTTACGTTTCCTTACCTTACGTTGCCTTACGTTCCTTACCTAACGTTGCCTTACCTTACATTGCCTTACGTTGCCTTACCTTACGTTGCCTTACCTTACATTGCCTTACCTTACGTTGCCTTAACTTACGTTGCCTTACGTTGCCTTACGTTGCCTTGCCTTACGTTGCCTTACCTTACGTTGCCTTACGTTGCCTTACCTTACGTTGCCTTACCTTACGTTGCCTTGCCTTACGTTGCCTTATCTTACGTTGCCTTAGGTTGCCTTAAGTTGCCTTGCCTTACGTTGCCTTGCCTTACGTTTCCTTACTTTGCCTTACGTAGTCTTGCCTTATGTTGCCTTACCTTACGTTGCCTTGCCTTAAGTTGCCTTACCTTACGTTGTCCTAGGTTGCCTTTACCTTACGTTGCCTTACGTTGCCTTAAGTTGCCTTGCCTTATGTTGCCTTGCCTTACGTTTCCTTACTTTGCCTTACGTTGCCTTGCCTTATGTTGCCGTACCTTACTTTGCCTTACCTTACGTTGCCTTACGTTGCCTTACCTTACGTTGCCTTGCCTTACGTTGCCTTACGTTGCCTTACGTTGCCTTAAATTACGTTGCCTTGCCTTACGTTTCCTTACGTTGCATTGCCTTACGTTGCCTTAAGTTACGTTGCCTTACGTTGCTTTGCCTTACGTTGCCTTAACTTACGTTGCCTTATGTTGCCTTACCATACGTTGCCTTTCTTTGCCTTACCTTACGTTGCCTTACATTGCCTTACCTTACGTTGCCTTGCCTTACATTGCCTTGCCTTACGTTGCCTTACCTTTCCTTGCCTTACCTTACGTTGCCTTACATTGCCTTACCTTACGTTGCCTTGCCTTACATTGCCTTGCCTTACGTTGTCTTACATTACGTTGCCTTACATTACGTTGCCTTACATTACGTTGCCTTAAGTTGCTTTACCTTACGTTGCCTTTACCTTACGTTGCCTTACGTTGCCTCACCTTAGATTGCCTAACGTTGCCTTACATTACGTTGCCTTACGTTGACTTACCTTATGTTGCCTTTCCTTACGTTTCCTTACGTTGCCTTACCTTACGTTGCCTTGCCTTACTTTGCCTTACGTTACGTTGCCTTACGTTGCATTAAGTTGCCTTACCTTAAGTTTCCTTACCTTACGTTGCATTACCTTACGTTGTCTTAACTTACGTTGCCTTACGTTGCCTTACATTGCCTTGCCTTACGTTGCCTTACATTACGTTGCCTTGCCTTACGTTGCCTTACCTTACTTTGCCTTACGTAGTCTTGCCTTATGTTGCCTTACCTTACGTTGCCTTGCCTTAAGTTGCCTTACCTTACGTTGCCTTAGGTTGCCTTACCTTACGTTGCCTTACTTTGCCTTAAGTTGCCTTGCCTTACGTTGCCTAAGGTTGCCTTACCTTACGTTTCCTTACTTTGCCTTACGTTGCCTTGCCTTATGTTGCCTTACGTTGCCTTACCTTACGTTGCCTTGCCTTACGTTGCCTTACGTTGCCTTACGTTGCCTTACCTTATATTGCCTTACCTTACGTTGCCTTGCCTTACGTTGCCTTACGTTGCCTTACCTTACGTTGCCTTTCCCTTACGTTGCCTTACGTTGCCTTGCCTTACGTTGCCTTGCCGTTCGTTGCCTTACCTTAAGTTTCCTACGTTGCCTTACCTTACGTTGCCTTAAGTTGCCTTACATTATGTTGCCTTGCCTTACGTTGCCTTACCTTACGTTACCTTACGTTGCCTTACATTACGTTGCCTTACGTTGCCTTACATTATGTTGCCTTACGTTACGTTCACTTACGTTGCCTTTCATTACATTGCCTTACGTTGCCTTATCTTTACGTTGCCTTGCCTTACGTTGCCTTACGTTGCCTTACCTAATGTTTCCTTGCCTTACGTTGCCTTGCGTTGCCTTACCTAACATTGGCTCTACCTTACATTGCCTTACGTTGCCTTACATTACGTTGCCTTACCTGAAGTTGACTTACGTTGCCTTACGTTGCCTTACCTTATGTTACCTTGCCTTATGTTGCCTTATGTTGTCTTACATTACGTTGCCTAACGTTGCCTTACGTTGCCTTACATTACGTTGCCTTACGTTGCCTTACCTTACGTTGCCTTGCCTTACGTTGCCTTACGTTGCCTTAACTTACGTTGCCTTGCCTTACGATGCCTTACCTTACGTTGCCTTGCCTTACGTTGCCTTAACTACGTTGCCGTACGTTGCCTTACCTTACGTTGCCTTGCCTTACGTTGCCTTACGTTGCCTTACCTTACGTTGCCTTACGATGCCTTATCTTACATTGCCTTACGTTGTCTTACCTTATGTTGCCTTACCTTACGTTGCCTTACGTTGCCTTACCTTATGTTGCCTTGCCTTACGTTGCCTTGCGTTGCCTTGCGTTGCCTTACTTAACGTTGGCTCTTCCTTACATTGCCTTACATTAGGTTGCCTTACCTTAAGTTGACTTACGTTGCCTTACGTTACCTTACCTTATGTTACCTTACCTTACGTTGCCTTGCCTTACGTTGCCTTACATTACGTTGCCTTACGTTGCCTTACCTTACGTTGCCTTGCCTTACGTTTCCTTACGTTGCCTTACGTTGCCTTACCTTATATTGCCTTACCTTACGTTGCCTTGCCTTACGTTGCCTTACCTTGCCTTACCTTACGTTGCCTTACGTTGCCTTTCCTTATGTTGCCTTATCTTACGTTGCCTTACCTTACGTTGCCTTACGTTGCCTTACGTTGCCTTACATTACGTTTCCTTCAGTTGCCGTACCTTACGTTGCCTTGCCTTAGGTTGCCTTACGTTGCCTTACCTAACGTTGCCTTACGTTGCCTTACATTACGTTGCCTTACGTTGCCTTACCTTACGTTGCCTTGCTTTACGTTGCCTTACGTTGCCTTAACTTACGTTGCCTTGCCTTACGATGCCTTACCTTACGTTGCCTTGCATTACGTTGCCTTAACTTACGTTGCCTTACGTTGCATTACCTTACGTTGCCTTGCCTTACGTTGCCTTACGCTGCCTTACCTTACGTTGCCTTACGTTGCCTTAAATTACGTTGCCTTACCTTGCATTGCCTTACGTTGCCTTAACTTACATTGCCTTACGTTGCCTTACCTTACGTTGCCTTACCTTACGGTGCCTTACCTTACGGTGCCTTACCTTACGTTTCCTTACGTTGCCTTACCTTATATTGCCTTGCCTTACATTGCCGTACGTTGCCTTTCATTACGTTGGCTTACGTTACCTCACCTTACATTGCCTTACGTTGCCTTGCCTTAAGTTGCCTTACGTTGCCTTACATTACGTTGCCTTACGTTGTCTTACCTTACAGAATCACAGAATCACAGAATAACCAGGTTGGAAGAGACCCACCGGATCATCAAGTCCAACCATTCCTACCAAACACTAAACCATATCCCTCAGCACCTCGTCCACCCGTGCCTTAAACACCTCCAGGGAAGGTGACTCAACCACCTCCCTGGGCAGCCTGTTCCAGTGCCCAATGACCCTTTCTGTAAAGAATTTTTTCCTAACGTCTAGCCTAAACCTCCCCTGTCGGAGCTTGAGGCCATTCCCTCTTGTCCTGTCCCCTGTCACTTGGGAGAAGAGGCCAGCACCCTCCTCTCTACAACGTCCTTTCAGGTAGTTGTAGAGAGCAATGAGGTCACCCCTCAGCCTCCTCTTCTCCAGGCTAAACAACCCCAGCTCTCTCAGCCGCTCCTCATAAGGCCTGTTCTCCAGCCCTTTCACCAGCTTTGTTGCTCTTCTCTGTACTCTCTCCAGAGCCTCAACATCCTTCTTGTGGTGAGGGGCCCAGAACTGAACACAGTATTCGAGGAGTGGTCTCACCAGTGCCGAGTACAGAGGGAGGATAACCTCCCTGGACCTGCTGGTCACGCCGTTTCTGATACAAGCCAAGATGCCATTGGCCTTCTTGGCCACCTGGGCACACTGCTGGCTCATATTCAGTCGGCTGTCAACCAACACCCCCAGGTCCCTCTCCTCCAGGCAGCTTTCTAGACAGACTTCTCCCAGTCTGTAGCACTGCATAGGGTTGTTGTGCCCCAAGTGCAGGACCCGGCATTTGGCCTTGTTAAACCTCATGCCATTGGACTCTGCCCAGCGGTCCAGCCTGTTCAGATCCCTTTGCAGAGCCTCCCGACCCTCCAGCAGATCGACACTTCCACCCAGCTTAGTGTCATCCGCAAACTTGCTAAGGGTGCATTCGATGCCTTCATCCAGGTCATTGATGAAGACATTGAACAGGGCTGGACCCAGCACTGAGCCCTGGGGAACCCCACTTGTCACTGGCCTCCAGCCGGATTTCACGTTGCCTTACATTACGTTGCCTTACCTTATGTTGCTTTACGTTGCCTTACCTAACGTTGCCTTACCTTACATTGCCTTACGTTGCCTTAGCTTACGTTGCCTTACCTTACATTGCCTTACCTTATGTTGCCTTAACTTACGTTGCCTTACGTTGCCTTACGTTGCCTTGCCTTACGTTGCCTTACCTTACGTTGCCTTACGTTGCCTTACCTTACGTTGCCTTGCCTTACGTTGCCTTACCTTACGTTGCCTTAGGTTGCCTTACCTTACGTTACCTTACGTTGCCTTAAGTTGCCTTGCCTTACGTTGCCTTGCCTTACGTTTCCTTACTTTGCCTTACGTAGTCTTGCCTTATGTTGCCTTACCTTACGTTGCCTTGCCTTAAGTTGCCTTACCTTACGTTGCCTTAGGTTGCCTTACCTTACGTTTCCTTAAGTTGCCTTAAGTTGCCTTGCCTTACTTTGCCTTACCTTACGTTGCCTTGCTTCACTTTGCCTTACGTTGCCTTAAATTACGTTGCCTTGCCTTACGTTTCCTTACGTTGCTTTGCCTTACGTTGCCTTACCTTACGTTGCCTTATGTTGCCTTACCATACGTTGCCTTTCGTTGCCTTACCTTACGTTGCCTTACGTTTCCTTACCTTACGTTGCCTTGCCTTACATTGCCTTGCCTTACGTTGCCTTACCTTACGTTGCCTTACCTTACGTTGCCTTACCTTACGTTGCCTTACGTTGCCTTACCTTACGTTGCCTTGCCTTACGTTGCCTTAAGTTGCCTTACCTTACGTTTCCTTGCCTTACGTTGACTTACGTTGCCTTGCATTACGTTGTCTTACCTTACGTTGCTTTACGTTGCCTTACCTTACGTTGCCTTACGTTGCCTTACATTACGTTGCCTTAAGTTGCTTTACCTTACGTTGCCTTACCTTACGTTGCCTTACGTTGCCTCACCTTAGATTGCCTAACGTTGCATTACATTACGTTGCCTTACGTTCCCTTACCCTACGTTGCATTACGTTGCCTTACATTACGTTGCCTTACGTTGACTTACCTTATGTTGCCTTTCCTTACGTTTCCTTACGTTGCCTTAAGTTGCCTTGCCTTACGTTGCCTTGCCTTACGTTTCCTTACTTTGCCTTACGTATTCTTGCCTTATGTTGCCTTACCTTACGTTGCCTTGCCTTAAGTTGCCTTACCTTACGTTGCCTTAGGTTGCCTTACCTTACGTTTCCTTACGTTGCCTTAAGTTGCTTTGCCTTACTTTGCCTTACCTTACGTTGCCTTGCTTCACTTTGCCTTACGTTGCCTTAAATTACGTTGCCTTGCCTTAGGTTTGCTTACGTTGCATTGCCTTACGTTGCCTTAAGTTACGTTGCCTTACGTTGCTTTGCCTTACGTTGCCTTACCTTACGTTGCCTTAAGTTGCCTTACCATACGTTGCCTTTCGTTGCCTTACCTTACGTTGCCTTACGTTTCCTTACCTTACGTTGCCTTCCCTTACGTTGCCTTGCCTTACGTTGCCTTGCCTTACGTTGCCTTAAGTTGCCTTACCTTACGTTTCCTTGCCTTACGTTGACTTACGTTACCTTGCCTTACGTTGTCTTACCTTACGTTGCCTTACGTTGCCTTACCTTACGTTTCCTTACATTACGTTGCCTTAAGTTGCTTTACCTTACGTTGCCTTACCTTACGTTGCCTTACGTTGCCTCACCTTAGATTGCCTAACGTTGCATTACATTAAGTTGCCTTACGTTCCCTTACCTTACGTTGCATTACGTTGCCTTACATTACGTTGCCTTACGTTGACTTACCTTATGTTGCCTTTCCTTACGTTTCCTTACGTTGCCTTACCTTACGTTGCCTTGCCTTACTTTGCCTTACGTTACCTTGTCTTACGTTGCATTAAGTTGCCTTACCTTAAGTTTCCTTACCTTACGTTGCCTTAGCTTACGTTGCCTTAACTTACGTTGCCTTACGTTGCCTTACATTGCCTTGCCTTACGTTGCCTTACCTTACGTTGCCTTACCTTACGTTGCCTTGCCTGACGTTGCCTTACGTTGCCTTTACCTTACGTTGCCTTGCCTTACGTTGCCTTACCTTACGTTTCCTTAGGTTGCCTTACCTTACGTTGCCTTACGTTGCCTTAAGTTGCCTTGCCTGACTTTGCCTTGCCTTACGTTTCCTTACTTTGCCTTACGTAGTCTTGCCTTATGTTGCCTTACCTTACGTTGCCTTGCCTTAAGTTGCCTTACCTTACGTTGCCTTACGTTGCCTTAAGTTGCCTTGCCTTACGTTGCCTTGCCTTACGTTTCCTTACTTTACCTTACTTTGCCTTACCTTACGTTGCCTTACGTTGCCTTACCTTACATTGCCTTGCCTTACGTTGCCTTACGTTGCTTTACGTTGCCTTACCTTATACTGCCTTTACCTTACGTTGCCTTACCTTAAGTTGCCTTACGTTGCCTTACCTTACGTTGCCTTAAGTTGACTTACATTACGTTGCCTTACCTTACGTTACCTTACGTTGCCTTACATTACGTTGCCTTACGTTGCCTTACCTTATGTTGCCTTACCTTACGTTGAATTACATTGCCTTATATTACATTGCCTTACGTTGCCTTATCTTTACGTTGCCTTGCCTTACGTTGCCTTACGTTGCCTTACTTAACGTAGGCTCTACCTTACATTGCCTTACTTGCCTTACATTACGTTGCCTTAGGTTGCCTTACCTTATGTTGCCTTACGTTGCCTTACCTTACGTTGCCTTGCCTTACGTTGCCTTACCTTACGTTGCCTTAGGTTGCCTTACCTTACGTTGCCTTGCCTTACGTTGCCTTACCTTACGTTGCCTTAACTTACGTTGCCTTGACTTACGTTGCCTTACGTTGCCTTACATTACGATGCCTTACGTTGCCTTACCTTACGTTGCCTTGCCTCACTTTGCATTACGTTGCCTTACGTTACGTTGCCTTAACTTACGTTGCCTTATGTTGCCTTACCTTACGTTGCCTTGCCTTACGTTGCCTTACGTTGCCTTACCTAACGTTTCCTTACCTTACATTGCCTTACGTTGCCTTACCTTACTTTGCCTTAGGTTGCCTTACATTACATTGCCTTACCTTACGTTGCCTTGCCTTACGTTGCCTTACGTTGCCTTACCTTACTTTGCCTTAGGTTGCCTTAACTTACGTTGCCTTACGTTGCCTTAAGTTGCCTTGCCTTACGTTGCCTTGCCTTACGTTTCCTTACTTTGCCTATCGTTGCCTTGCCTTATGTTGCCTTGCCTTACTTTGCCTTACCTTACGTTGCCTTACGTTGCCTTACCTTACGTTGCCTTGCCTTACGTTGCCTTACGTTGCCTTACGTTGCCTTAAATTACGTTGACTTGCCTTACGTTACCTTGCCTTACGTTGCTTTACGTGGCGTTACCTTAAGTTTCCTTTACCTTACGTTGCCTTACCTTACATTGCCTTACCTTACGTTGCCTTACTTTGCCTTACCTTACGTTGCCTTACCTTACATTGCCTTACCTTACGTTGCCTTGCCTTACGTTGCCTTACGTTGCCTTACCTTACGTTTCCTTACGTTGCCTTACCTTACGTTGCCTTGCCTTACGTTGCCTTACTTTGCCTTACCTTACGTTGCCTTCTTACGTTGCTTAGGTTGCCTTACCATACGTTGCTTTACATTACGTTGCCTTACCTTACGTTGCCTTGCCTTACGTAGCCTTACGTTGCCTTGCCTTACGTTGCCTTACCTTACGTTGCTTTAACTTACGTTGCCTTACGTTGCCTTACGTTGCCTTGCCTTACGTTGCCTTACCTTACGTTGCCTTACGTTGCCTTACCTTACGTTGCCTTGCCTTACGTTGCCTTGCCTTACGTTTCCATACGTTCCCTTAGTTTGCCTTGACTTACGTTTCCTTACCTTGCATTGCCTTACGTTGCCTTAAGTTACGTTGCCTTACGTTGCTTTGCCTTACATTGCTTTACCTTATGTTGCCTTATGTTGCCTTACCATACGTTGCCTTTCGTTGCCTTACCTTACGTTGCCTTGCCTTACATTGCCTTCACTTACGTTGCCTTACCTTACGTTGCCTTGCCTTAATTTGCCCTACCTTACGTTGCCTTAGGTTGCCTTGCCTTACGTTGCCTTGCCTTACGTTTCCTTTCTTTGCCTTACGTTGCCTTGCCTTATGTTGCCTTGCCTTACTTTGCCTTACCTTACGTTGCCTTATGTTGCCTTAACTTACGTTGCCTTGCCTTACGTTGCCTTACGTTGCCTTACCTAACGTTGCCTTTACCTTACAATGCCTTACGTTGCCTTACCTTAGGTTGCCTTACCTTACATTGCCTTATCTTACGTTGCCTTGCCTTACGTTGCCTTACGTTGCCTTACCTTACGTTGCCTTGCCTTAAGTTGCCTTACCTTACGTTGCCTTAGGTTGCCTTAACTTACGTTGCCTTACGTTGCCTTAAGTTGCCTTGCCTTATGTTGCCTTGCCTTACGTTTCCTTACTTTGCCTTTCGTTGCCTTGCCTTATGTTGCCTTGCCTTACTTTGCCGTACCTTACGTTGCCTTACCTTACGTTGCCTTGCCTTACGTTGCCTTAAATTACGTTGTCTTGCCTTACGTTACCTTGCCGTACGTTGCTTTACGTTGCCTTACCTTACGTTTCCTTACCTTACGTTGCCTTACGTTGCCTTACCTAACGTTGCCTTTCCTTACATTGCCTTACGTTGCCTTACCTTACGTTGCTTTACCATACGTTGCCTTACCTTACGTTGCCTTACCTTACGTTGCCTTGCCTTACGTTGCCTTACGTTGCCTTACCTTACGTTGCCTTGCCTTACGTTGCCTTACTTTGCCTTACCTTACGTTGCCTTCTTACGTTGCTTAGGTTGCCTTACCTTACGTTGCTTTACATTACGTTGCCTTACCTTACGTTGCCTTGCCTTACGTAGCCTTGCCTTACATTGCCTTACCTTACGTTGCCTTAACTTACGTTGCCTTACGTTGCCTTACGTTGCCTTGCCTTACGTTCCCTTACCTTACGTTGCCTTACGCTGCCTTACCTTACGTTGCCTTACGTTGCCTTAAGTTGCCTTGCCTTATGTTGCCTTACCTTGCATTGCCTTACGTTGCCTTAAGTTACGTTGCCTTACGTTGCTTTGCCTTACATTGACTTACCTTACGTTGCCTTATGTTGCCTTACCATACGTTGCCTTTCGTTGCCTTACCTTACGTTGCCTTACGTTGCCTTAACTTACGTTGCCTTACGTTGCCTTACCTTACGTTTCCTTGCCTTACGTTGCCTTACGTTGCCTTGCCTTACGTTGTCTTACATTAAGTTGCCTTACGTTGCCTTACATTACGTTGCCTTACCTTACATTGCCTTACGTTGCCTTACCTTACGTTGCCTTACCTTACTTTGCCTTACCTTACTTTGCCTTACGTTGCCTTACGTTGCCTTGCTTTACGTTGCCTTACCTTACGTTGCCTTACCTTACGTTGCCTTACCTTACGTTGCCTTACGTTGCCTTAAGTTGCCTTGCCTTACTTTGCCTTGCCTTACTTTTCCTAACTTTGCCTTACATAGTCTTGCCTTATGTTGCCTTACCTAACGTTGCCTTGCCTTAAGTTGCCTTACCTTACGTTGCCTTAGGTTGCCTTGCCTTACGTTGCCTTACGTTGCCTTACGTTGCCTTGCCTTATGTTGCCTTGCCTTACATTGCCTTGCCTTACGTTGCCTTGCCTTACTTTGCCTTGCCTTACGTTGCCTTACGTTGCCTTACCTTACGTTGCCTTACGTTGCCTTACGTTGACTTGCCTTACGTAGCCTTGCCGTTTGTTGCCTTACCTTAAGTTGCCTTACTTTGCCTTACCTTACGTTGCCTTACCTTACGTTGCCTTGCCTTACGTTGACTTACGTTGCCTTACCTTATGTTGCCTTACCTTACTTTGCCTTACGTTGCCTTACGTTGCCTTGCCGTTCGTTGCCTTACCTTTAGTTGCCTTACGTTGCCTTACCTTACGTTGCCTTACATTACGTTCCCTTACGTTGCCTTACCTTATGTTGCCTTACCTTACGTTGACTTACGTTGCCTTACCTTACGTTGCATTACTTTGCCTTACATTACATTGCCTTACGTTGCCTTATCTTTACGTTGCCTTGCCTTACGTTGCCTTACGTTGCCTTACCTTATGTTGCCTTGCCTTACGCTGCCTTGCGTTGCCTTACATAACGTTGGCTCTACCTTACATTGCCTTACGTTGCCTTACATTACGTTGCCTTACCTTAAGTTGACTTACGTTGCCTTACGTTGCCTTACCTTATGTTACCTTACCTTACGTTGCCTTGCCTTACCTTGCCTTACCTTACGTTGCCTTATGTTGCCTTACCTTACGTTGCCTTGCCTTACGTTGCCTTACCTTACGTTCCCTTGCCTTACGTTGCCTTGCCTTACGTTGAATTATCTTACTTTGCCTTACGTTGCCTTACGTTACGTTGCCTTACGTTTCCTCACCTTACGTTGCTTTACGTTGCCTTACCTTACGTTGCCTGACATTGCCTTACCTTACGTTGCCTTGCCTTACGTTGCCTTACGTTGCCTTACGTTTCCTTACGTTTCCTTACGTTGCCTTGCCTTACGTTGCATTAACTTACGTTGCCTTACTTTGCCTTAGGTTGCCTTGCCTTAAGTTTCCCTACCTTACGTTGCCTTACTTTGCCTTACCTTCCTTTGCCTTACGTTGCCTTACCTTACGTTGCCTTACGTTCCCTTTACCTTACGTTGCCTTACGTTGCCTTACCTTACGTTGCCTTGCCTTATGTTGCCTTACGTAGCCATACCTTACGTTGCCTTGCATTACGTTGCCTTACGTTGCCTTACGTTAGAGTTGCCTTACGTTGCCTTAACTTACGTTGCCTTACCTTACGTTGCCTTGCATACGTTGCCTTACCTTACGTTGCCTTGGCTTACGTTGCCTTACGTTTCCTTACGTTGCCTTACCTTACGTTGCCTTACCTTACGTTGCCTTACCTTACGTTGCCTTACGTTGCCTTACCTTACTTTGCCTTACGTTGCCTTTCCTTACGTTGCCTAGACTTACGTTGCCTTACGTTGCCTTGCCTTACGTTTCCTTACGTTGCCTTACCTTACGTTGCCTTACCTTACGTTCCCTTCCCTTACGTAGCCTTACGTTGCCTTGCCTTACGTTGCCTTAGCATACGTTGCCTTACCATACGTTGCCTTACCTTACGTTGCCTTGCCTTACGTTGCCTTACCTTACGTTGCCTTAGGTTGCCTTACATTACGTTGCCTTACGTTGCCTTAAGTTGACTTGCCTTACGTTGCCTTGCCTTACGTTGCCTTACTTTGCCTTTCGTTGCCTTGCCTTATGTTGCCTTGCCTTACTTTGCCTTACCTTACGTTGCCTTACGTTGCCTTACCTTACGTTGCCTTGCCTTACGTTGACTTACGTTGCCTTACGTTGCCTTAAATTACGTTGACTTGCCTTACGTTACCTTGCCTTACGTTGCTTTACGTGGCCTTACCTTAAGTTTCCTTACCTTACGTTGCCTTACCTTACATTGCCTTACCTTACGTTGCCTTACGTTGCCTTACCTTACGTTGCCTTGCCTTACGTTGCCTTAATTTGCCTTACCTTACGTTGCCTTCTTACGTTGCTTAGGTTGCCTTACCTTACGTTGCTTTACATTACGTTGCCTTACCTTACGTTGCCTTACCTTACGTTGCCTTACCTTACGTTGCCTTACGTTGCCTTGCAGTACGTTTCCTTACGTTTCCTTACGTTGCCTTGCCTTACGTTGCCTTACCTTGCATTGTCTTACGTTGCCTTAAGTTACGTTGCCTTATGTTGCTTTGCCTTACATTGCCTTACATTACGTTGCCTTATGTTGCCTTACCATACGTTGCTTTTCGTTGCCTTACCTTACGTTGCCTTACGTTGCCTTACCTTACGTTGCCTTGCCTTACATTGCCTTGCCTTACGTTGCCTTACCTTACGTTGCCTTACCTTACGTTGCCTTACGTTGCCTTACCTTACGTTGCCTTGCCTTACATTGCCTTACATTGCCTTACCTTACGTTTCCTTGCCTTACGTTGCCTTACGTTGCCTTGCCTTACGTTGTCTTACCTTACGTTGCCTTACGTTGCCTTAAGTTGCCTTACCTTACATTGCCTTACATTACGTTGGCTTACGTTGCCTCACCTTACATTGCCTTACGTTGCCTTACATTACGTTGCCTTACATTGCCTTACATTACGTTGCCTTACGTTCCCTTACCTTACGTTGTCTTACCTTACGTTGCATTACGTTGCCTTACATTACGTTGCCTTACGTTGACTTACCTTATGTTGCCTTTCCTTACGTTTCCTTACGTTGCCTTACTTTACGTTGCCTTGCCTTACTTTGCCTTACGTTACCTTGCCTTACGTTGCATTAAGTTGCCTTACCTAAAGTTTCCTTACCTTACGTTGCCTTACCTTACGTTTCCATACCTTACGTTGCCTTACCTAACGTTGCCTTACCTTACATTGCCTTACGTTGCCTTGCCTTACGTTGCCTTACCTTACTTTGCCTTACCTTACGTTGCCTTAACTTACGTTGCCTTACGTTGCCTTACGTTGCCTTACGTTGCCTTGCCTTACGTGTCCTTACGTTGCCTTACCTTACGTTGCCTTGCCTTACGTTACCTTACCTTACGTTGCCTTATGTTGCCTTACCTTACGTTGCCTTGCCTTAAGTTGCCTTACCTTACGTTGCCTTAGGTTGCCTTACCTTACGTTGCCTTACGTTGCCTTAAGTTGCCTTGCCTTACGTTGACTTGCCTTACGTTTCCTTACTTTGCCTTACGTTGCCTTGCCTTATGTTGCCTTCCCTTACTTTGCCTTACCTTACGTTGCCTTACGTTGCCTTACTTTACGTTGCCTTGCCTTACGTTGCCTTATGTTGCCTTACCTTACGTTGCCTTACGTTGCCTTGCCTTATGTTGCCTTATCTTACGTTGCCTTACCTTACGTTGCCTTACGTTGCCTTACGTTGCCTTGCCTTATGTTGCATTGCCGTTCGTTGCCTTACCTTAAGTTGCCTTACGTTGCCTTACCTTACGTTGCCTTAAGTTGCCTTACATTACGTTGCCTTGCCTTACGTTGCCTTACCTTACGTTACCTTACGTTGCCTTACATTACGTTTCCTTCGGTTGCCGTACCTTACATTGCCTTGGCTTACGTTGCCTTACGTTGCCTTAACTTATGTTGCCTTACCTTACGTTCACTTACGTTGCCTTAACTTACGTTGCATTACGTTGCCTTACATTACGTTGCCTTACGTTGCCTTGCCTTACGTTGCCTTGCCTTACGTTGCCTTACGTTGCCTTACCTTATGTTGCCTTGCCTTACGTTGCCTTGCGTTGCCTTACCTAACATTGGCTCTACCTTACATTGCCTTACGTTGCCTTACATTACGTTGCCTTACCTTAAGTTGACTTACGTTGCCTTACGTTGCCTTACCTTACGTTGCCTTACCTTACGTTGCCTTGCCTGACGTTGCTTTACATTACGTTGCCTTACCTTAACGTTGCCTTACGTTGCCTTGACTTACGTTGCCTTACCTTAACGTTGCCTTACGTTGCCTTGCCTTACGTTGCCTTACCTTACGTTGCCTCTACATTACGTTGCCTTACGTTGCCTTACCTTACGTTGCCTTGCATTACGTTCCCTTACCTTACGTTGCCTTAGGTTGCCTTACCTTACTTTGCCTTAAGTTGCCTTGCCTTACATTGCCTTGCCTTACGTTTCCTTTCTTTGCCTTACCTTGCCTTTCCTTATGTTGCCTTGCCTTACTTTGCCTTACCTTACGTTGCCTTATGTTGCCTTAACATACGTTGCCTTGCCTTACGTTGCCTTACGTTGCCTTACCTTATTTTGCCTTACCTTACGTTGCCTTACCTTACGTTGCCTTGCAGTACGTTGCCTTACGTTGCCTCAACTTACATTGCCTTACGTTGCCTTACATTACGTTGCCTTACGTTGACTTACCTTATGTTGCCTTTCCTTACGTTTCCTTACGTTGCCTTACCTTACGTTGCCTTTCCTTACTTTGCCTTACGTTACCTTGCCTTACGTTGCATTAAGTTGCCTTACCTTAAGTTTCCTTACCTTACGTTGCCTTACCTTACGTTTCCTTACATTACGTTGACTTACGTTGACTTACCTAACGTTGCCTTACCTTACATTGCCTTACGTTGCCTTACCTTACTTTGCCTTACCTTACTTTGCCTTACCTTACGTTGCCTTACGTTGCCTTACGTTGCCTTGCCTTACGTTGCCTTACCTTACGTTACCTTAAGTTGCCTTACATTACGTTTCCTTCGGTTGCCGTACCTTACGTTGCCTTGCCTTACGTTGCCTTACGTTGCCTTACATTACGTTGCCTTACGTTGCCTTACCTTACGTTGCCTTGCTTTAGGTTGCCTTACGTTGCCTTAACTTACGTTGCCTTGCCTTACGATGCCTTACCTTACGTTGCCTTGCCTTACGATGCCTTACCTTACGTTGCCTTGCCTTACGTTGCCTCTAACTTACGTTGCCTTTACGTTGCCTTACCTTACGTTGCCTTGCCTTACGTTGCCTTACGTTGCCTTACCTTACGTTGCCTTACGTTGCCTTACATTACATTGCCTTACGTTGCCTTACCTTACGTTGCCTTACGTTGCCTTACATTACATTGCCTTACGTTGCCTTACCATACATTGCCTTACGTTGCCTTACCTTACGTTGCCTTGCCTTACGTTCCCTTACCTTACGTTGCCTTAGGTTGCCTTACCTTACGTTGCCTTAAGTTGCCTTAAGTTGCCTTGCCTTACATTGCCTTGCCTTACGTTTCCTTTCTTTGCCTTACCTTGACTTTCCTTATGTTGCCTTGCCTTACTTTGCCTTACCTTACGTTGCCTTACGTTGCCTTACCTTATTTTGCCTTACCTTACGTTGCCTTACCTTACGTTGCCTTGCAGTACGTTGCCTTACGTTGCCTCACCTTACATTGCCTTACGTTGCCTTACATTACGTTGCCTTACGTTGCCTTACCTTACGTTGCCTTGCTTTACGTTGCCTTACGTTGCCTTAACTTACGTTGCCTTGCCTTACGATGCCTTACCTTACGTTGCCTTGCCTTACGTTGCCTTAACTTATGTTGCCTTTACGTTGCCTTACCTTACGTTGCCTTGCCTTACGTTGCCTTACCTTACGTTGCCTTACGTTGCCTTACATTACATTGCCTTACGTTGCCTTACCTTACGTTGCCTTACATTACATTGCCTTACGTTGCCTTACCATACATTGCCTTACGTTGCCTTACCTTACGTTGCCTTGCCTTACGTTGCCTTTCGTTGCCTTACCTTACGTTGCCTCGCCTTACGTATCCTTACGTTGCCTTACATTACGTTGCCTTACCTTACGTTGCCTTACCTTACGTTGCCTTACATTGCCTTACCTTACGTTGCCTTACCTTACGTTGCCTTGCCTAACGTTGCCTTACGTTGCCTTACCTTACGTTGCCTTATGTTGCCTTACCTTATGTTGCCTTATCTTACAATGCCTTACCTTACGTTGCCTTGCCTAACGTTGCCATACCTTACGTTGCCTTGCCTAACGTTGCCTTACCTTACGTTGCCTTAAATTGCCTTGCCTTACGTTGCCTTACCTTACGTTGCCTTGCCTTACGTTGCCTTACGTTGCCTTACCTTATGTTGCCTTACCTTACTTTGCCTTACGTTGCCTTTACGTTGCCTTGCCTTACGTTGCCTTGCCGTTCGTTGCCTTACCTTAAGTTGATTACGTTGCCTTACCTTACGTTGCCTTACGTTGCCTTACATCACGTTGCCTTGCCTTACGTTGCCTTACCTTACGTTACCTTACGTTGCCTTACATTACGTTGCCTTACGTTGCCTTACCTTATGGTGCCTTACCTTACGTTGACTTACGTTGCCTTACCTTACGTTGCATTACTTTGCCTTACATTACATTGCCTTACGTTGCCTTATCTTTACGTTGCCTTGCCTTACGTTGCCTTACGTTGCCTTACCTTATGTTGCCTTGCCTTACGTTGCCTTGCGTTGCCTTACTTAACGTTGGCTCTACCTTACATTGCCTTACGTTGCCTTACATTACGTTGCCTTACCTTAAGTTGACTTACGTTGCCTTACGTTGCCTTACCTTATGTTACCTTACCTTACGTTGCCTTGCCTTACGTTGCCTTGCCTTACATTGCCTTACCTTACGTTGCCTTAACTTACGTTGCCTTGACTTACGTTGCCTTACCTAACGATGCCTTACGTTGCCTTACATTACGTTGCCTTACGATGCCATACCTTAAGTTGCCTTGCCTTACGTTGCCTTACGTTGCCTTGCCTTACGTTGCCTTACGTTGCCTTACCTTACGTTGCCTTAACTTACGTTGCCTTACGTTGCCTTACTTTACGTTGCCTTGACTTACGTTGCCTTACGTAACGTTGCCTTACGTTGCCTTTACATTACGTTGCCTTACGATGCCATACCTTAAGTTGCCTTGCCTTACGTTGCCTTACGTTGCCTTGCCTTACGTTGCCTTACGTTGCCTTACCTAACGTTGCCTTAACTTACATTGCCATACGTTGACTTACCTTACGTTGCCTTGCCTTACGTTGCCTTACGTTGCCTTTACCTTACGTTGCCTTGCCTTACTTTGCCTTACTTTGCCTTACCTTACGTTTCCTTGCCTTAAGTTGCCTTACCTTACGTTGCCTTAGGTTGCCTTAACTTACGTTGCCTTAAGTTGCCTTGCCTTATGTTGCCTTGCCTTACTTTGCCTTACCTTACATTGCCTTACGTTGCCTTTCCTTACGTTGCCTTGCCTTACGTTGACTTACGTTGCCTTACGTTGCCTTAAATTACGTTGACTTGCCTTACGTTACCTTGCCTTACGTTGCTTTACGTGGCCTTACCTTAAGTTTCCTTACCTTACGTTGCCTTACCTTACGTTGCCTTACCTTACATTGCCTTACCTTACGTTGCCTTGCCTTACGTTGCCTTACGTTGCCTTACCTTACGTTGCCTTGCCTTACATTGCCTTACTTTGCCTTACCTTACTTTGCCTTCTTACGTTGCTTAGGTTGCCTTACCTTACGTTGCTTTACATTATGTTGCCTTACCTTACGTTGCCTTGCCTTACGTAGCCTTACGTTGCCTTGCCTTACGTTGCCTTACCTTACGTTGCCTTAACTTATGTTGCCTTACTTTGCCTTACGTTGCCTTCCCTTACGTTGCCTTACCTTACGTTGCATTACGTTGCCTTACCTTACGTAGCCTTCCCTTACGTTGCCTTACGTTGCCTTACGTTGCCTTACGTTGCCTCTAAATTACGTTGCCTTACCTTGCATTGCCTTACGTTGCCTTAAGTTACGTTGCCTTACGTTGCTTTGCCTTACATTGCCTTACCTTACGTTGCCTTATGTTGCCTTACCATACGTTGCTTTTCGTTGCCTTACCTTACGTTGCCTTACGTTGCCTTACCTTACGGTGCCTTACCTTACGTTGTCTTACCTTACGTTGCCTTACGTTGCCTTGCCTTACATTGCCGTACGTTGCCTTACATTACGTTGGCTTACGTTGCCTCACCTTACATTGCCTTACGTTGCCTTACCTTAAGTTGCCTTACGTTGCCTTACATTACGTTGCCTTACGTTCCCTTACCTTACGTTGTCTTCCCTTACGTTGCATTACGTTGCCTTACATTACGTTGCCTTACATTGACTTACCTTATGTTGCCTTTCCTTACGTTTCCTTACGTTTCCTTACGTTGCCTTACTTTACGTTCCTTGCCTTACTTTGCCTTACGTTACCTTGCCTTACGTTGCATTAAGTTGCCTTACCTTAAGTTTCCTTACCTTACGTTGCCTTACCTTACGTTTCCTTACCTTACGTTGCCTTACGTTCCTTACCTAACGTTGCCTTACCTTACATTGCCTTACGTTGCCTTACCTTACGTTGCCTTACCTTACATTGCCTTACCTTACGTTGCCTTAACTTACGTTGCCTTACGTTGCCTTACGTTGCCTTGCCTTACGTTGCCTTACCTTACGTTGCCTTACGTTGCCTTACCTTACGTTGCCTTACCTTACGTTGCCTTGCCTTACGTTGCCTTATCTTACGTTGCCTTAGGTTGCCTTAAGTTGCCTTGCCTTACGTTGCCTTGCCTTACGTTTCCTTACTTTGCCTTACGTAGTCTTGCCTTATGTTGCCTTACCTTACGTTGCCTTGCCTTAAGTTGCCTTACCTTACGTTGTCTTAGGTTGCCTTACCTTACGTTGCCTTACGTTGCCTTAAGTTGCCTTGCCTTATGTTGCCTTGCCTTACGTTTCCTTACTTTGCCTTACGTTGCCTTGCCTTATGTTGCCGTACCTTACTTTGCCTTACCTTACGTTGCCTTACGTTGCCTTACCTTACGTTGCCTTGCCTTACGTTGCCTTACGTTGCCTTACGTTGCCTTAAATTACGTTGCCTTGCCTTACGTTTCCTTACGTTGCATTGCCTTACGTTGCCTTAAGTTACGTTGCCTTACGTTGCTTTGCCTTACGTTGCCTTAACTTACGTTGCCTTATGTTGCCTTACCATACGTTGCCTTTCTTTGCCTTACCTTACGTTGCCTTACATTGCCTTACCTTACGTTGCCTTGCCTTACATTGCCTTGCCTTACGTTGCCTTACCTTTCCTTGCCTTACCTTACGTTGCCTTACATTGCCTTACCTTACGTTGCCTTGCCTTACATTGCCTTGCCTTACGTTGTCTTACATTACGTTGCCTTACATTACGTTGCCTTACATTACGTTGCCTTAAGTTGCTTTACCTTACGTTGCCTTTACCTTACGTTGCCTTACGTTGCCTCACCTTAGATTGCCTAACGTTGCCTTACATTACGTTGCCTTACGTTGACTTACCTTATGTTGCCTTTCCTTACGTTTCCTTACGTTGCCTTACCTTACGTTGCCTTGCCTTACTTTGCCTTACGTTACGTTGCCTTACGTTGCATTAAGTTGCCTTACCTTAAGTTTCCTTACCTTACGTTGCATTACCTTACGTTGTCTTAACTTACGTTGCCTTACGTTGCCTTACATTGCCTTGCCTTACGTTGCCTTACATTACGTTGCCTTGCCTTACGTTGCCTTACCTTACTTTGCCTTACGTAGTCTTGCCTTATGTTGCCTTACCTTACGTTGCCTTGCCTTAAGTTGCCTTACCTTACGTTGCCTTAGGTTGCCTTACCTTACGTTGCCTTACTTTGCCTTAAGTTGCCTTGCCTTACGTTGCCTAAGGTTGCCTTACCTTACGTTTCCTTACTTTGCCTTACGTTGCCTTGCCTTATGTTGCCTTACGTTGCCTTACCTTACGTTGCCTTGCCTTACGTTGCCTTACGTTGCCTTACGTTGCCTTACCTTATATTGCCTTACCTTACGTTGCCTTGCCTTACGTTGCCTTACGTTGCCTTACCTTACGTTGCCTTTCCCTTACGTTGCCTTACGTTGCCTTGCCTTACGTTGCCTTGCCGTTCGTTGCCTTACCTTAAGTTTCCTACGTTGCCTTACCTTACGTTGCCTTAAGTTGCCTTACATTATGTTGCCTTGCCTTACGTTGCCTTACCTTACGTTACCTTACGTTGCCTTACATTACGTTGCCTTACGTTGCCTTACATTATGTTGCCTTACCTTACGTTCACTTACGTTGCCTTTCATTACATTGCCTTACGTTGCCTTATCTTTACGTTGCCTTGCCTTACGTTGCCTTACGTTGCCTTACCTAATGTTTCCTTGCCTTACGTTGCCTTGCGTTGCCTTACCTAACATTGGCTCTACCTTACATTGCCTTACGTTGCCTTACATTACGTTGCCTTACCTGAAGTTGACTTACGTTGCCTTACGTTGCCTTACCTTATGTTACCTTGCCTTATGTTGCCTTATGTTGTCTTACATTACGTTGCCTAACGTTGCCTTACGTTGCCTTACATTACGTTGCCTTACGTTGCCTTACCTTACGTTGCCTTGCCTTACGTTGCCTTACGTTGCCTTAACTTACGTTGCCTTGCCTTACGATGCCTTACCTTACGTTGCCTTGCCTTACGTTGCCTTAACTACGTTGCCGTACGTTGCCTTACCTTACGTTGCCTTGCCTTACGTTGCCTTACGTTGCCTTACCTTACGTTGCCTTACGATGCCTTATCTTACATTGCCTTACGTTGTCTTACCTTATGTTGCCTTACCTTACGTTGCCTTACGTTGCCTTACCTTATGTTGCCTTGCCTTACGTTGCCTTGCGTTGCCTTGCGTTGCCTTACTTAACGTTGGCTCTTCCTTACATTGCCTTACATTAGGTTGCCTTACCTTAAGTTGACTTACGTTGCCTTACGTTACCTTACCTTATGTTACCTTACCTTACGTTGCCTTGCCTTACGTTGCCTTACATTACGTTGCCTTACGTTGCCTTACCTTACGTTGCCTTGCCTTACGTTTCCTTACGTTGCCTTACGTTGCCTTACCTTATATTGCCTTACCTTACGTTGCCTTGCCTTACGTTGCCTTACCTTGCCTTACCTTACGTTGCCTTACGTTGCCTTTCCTTATGTTGCCTTATCTTACGTTGCCTTACCTTACGTTGCCTTACGTTGCCTTACGTTGCCTTGCCTTACGTTGCCTTGCCGTTTGTTGCCTTACCTTAAGTTGCCTTACTTTGCCTTACCTTACGTTGCCTTACGTTGCCTTACATTACGTTTCCTTCAGTTGCCGTACCTTACGTTGCCTTGCCTTAGGTTGCCTTACGTTGCCTTACCTAACGTTGCCTTACGTTGCCTTACATTACGTTGCCTTACGTTGCCTTACCTTACGTTGCCTTGCTTTACGTTGCCTTACGTTGCCTTAACTTACGTTGCCTTGCCTTACGATGCCTTACCTTACGTTGCCTTGCATTACGTTGCCTTAACTTACGTTGCCTTACGTTGCATTACCTTACGTTGCCTTGCCTTACGTTGCCTTACGCTGCCTTACCTTACGTTGCCTTACGTTGCCTTAAATTACGTTGCCTTACCTTGCATTGCCTTACGTTGCCTTAACTTACATTGCCTTACGTTGCCTTACCTTACGTTGCCTTACCTTACGGTGCCTTACCTTACGGTGCCTTACCTTACGTTTCCTTACGTTGCCTTACCTTATATTGCCTTGCCTTACATTGCCGTACGTTGCCTTTCATTACGTTGGCTTACGTTACCTCACCTTACATTGCCTTACGTTGCCTTGCCTTAAGTTGCCTTACGTTGCCTTACATTACGTTGCCTTACGTTGTCTTACCTTACAGAATCACAGAATCACAGAATAACCAGGTTGGAAGAGACCCACCGGATCATCAAGTCCAACCATTCCTACCAAACACTAAACCATATCCCTCAGCACCTCGTCCACCCGTGCCTTAAACACCTCCAGGGAAGGTGACTCAACCACCTCCCTGGGCAGCCTGTTCCAGTGCCCAATGACCCTTTCTGTAAAGAATTTTTTCCTAACGTCTAGCCTAAACCTCCCCTGTCGGAGCTTGAGGCCATTCCCTCTTGTCCTGTCCCCTGTCACTTGGGAGAAGAGGCCAGCACCCTCCTCTCTACAACGTCCTTTCAGGTAGTTGTAGAGAGCAATGAGGTCACCCCTCAGCCTCCTCTTCTCCAGGCTAAACAACCCCAGCTCTCTCAGCCGCTCCTCATAAGGCCTGTTCTCCAGCCCTTTCACCAGCTTTGTTGCTCTTCTCTGTACTCTCTCCAGAGCCTCAACATCCTTCTTGTGGTGAGGGGCCCAGAACTGAACACAGTATTCGAGGAGTGGTCTCACCAGTGCCGAGTACAGAGGGAGGATAACCTCCCTGGACCTGCTGGTCACGCCGTTTCTGATACCAGCCAAGATGCCATTGGCCTTCTTGGCCACCTGGGCACACTGCTGGCTCATATTCAGTCGGCTGTCAACCAACACCCCCAGGTCCCTCTCCTCCAGGCAGCTTTCTAGACAGACTTCTCCCAGTCTGTAGCACTGCATAGGGTTGTTGTGCCCCAAGTGCAGGACCCGGCATTTGGCCTTGTTAAACCTCATGCCATTGGACTCTGCCCAGCGGTCCAGCCTGTTCAGATCCCTTTGCAGAGCCTCCCGACCCTCCAGCAGATCGACACTTCCACCCAGCTTAGTGTCATCCGCAAACTTGCTAAGGGTGCATTCGATGCCTTCATCCAGGTCATTGATGAAGACATTGAACAGGGCTGGACCCAGCACTGAGCCCTGGGGAACCCCACTTGTCACTGGCCTCCAGCCGGATTTCACGTTGCCTTACATTACGTTGCCTTACCTTATGTTGCTTTACGTTGCCTTACCTAACGTTGCCTTACCTTACATTGCCTTACGTTGCCTTAGCTTACGTTGCCTTACCTTACATTGCCTTACCTTACGTTGCCTTAACTTACGTTGCCTTACGTTGCCTTACGTTGCCTTGCCTTACGTTGCCTTACCTTACGTTGCCTTACGTTGCCTTACCTTACGTTGCCTTGCCTTACGTTGCCTTACCTTACGTTGCCTTAGGTTGCCTTACCTTACGTTACCTTACGTTGCCTTAAGTTGCCTTGCCTTACGTTGCCTTGCCTTACGTTTCCTTACTTTGCCTTACGTAGTCTTGCCTTATGTTGCCTTACCTTACGTTGCCTTGCCTTAAGTTGCCTTACCTTACGTTGCCTTAGGTTGCCTTACCTTACGTTTCCTTAAGTTGCCTTAAGTTGCCTTGCCTTACTTTGCCTTACCTTACGTTGCCTTGCTTCACTTTGCCTTACGTTGCCTTAAATTACGTTGCCTTGCCTTACGTTTCCTTACGTTGCTTTGCCTTACGTTGCCTTACCTTACGTTGCCTTATGTTGCCTTACCATACGTTGCCTTTCGTTGCCTTACCTTACGTTGCCTTACGTTTCCTTACCTTACGTTGCCTTGCCTTACATTGCCTTGCCTTACGTTGCCTTACCTTACGTTGCCTTACCTTACGTTGCCTTACCTTACGTTGCCTTACGTTGCCTTACCTTACGTTGCCTTGCCTTACGTTGCCTTAAGTTGCCTTACCTTACGTTTCCTTGCCTTACGTTGACTTACGTTGCCTTGCATTACGTTGTCTTACCTTACGTTGCTTTACGTTGCCTTACCTTACGTTGCCTTACGTTGCCTTACATTACGTTGCCTTAAGTTGCTTTACCTTACGTTGCCTTACCTTACGTTGCCTTACGTTGCCTCACCTTAGATTGCCTAACGTTGCATTACATTACGTTGCCTTACGTTCCCTTACCCTACGTTGCATTACGTTGCCTTACATTACGTTGCCTTACGTTGACTTACCTTATGTTGCCTTTCCTTACGTTTCCTTACGTTGCCTTAAGTTGCCTTGCCTTACGTTGCCTTGCCTTACGTTTCCTTACTTTGCCTTACGTATTCTTGCCTTATGTTGCCTTACCTTACGTTGCCTTGCCTTAAGTTGCCTTACCTTACGTTGCCTTAGGTTGCCTTACCTTACGTTTCCTTACGTTGCCTTAAGTTGCTTTGCCTTACTTTGCCTTACCTTACGTTGCCTTGCTTCACTTTGCCTTACGTTGCCTTAAATTACGTTGCCTTGCCTTAGGTTTGCTTACGTTGCATTGCCTTACGTTGCCTTAAGTTACGTTGCCTTACGTTGCTTTGCCTTACGTTGCCTTACCTTACGTTGCCTTAAGTTGCCTTACCATACGTTGCCTTTCGTTGCCTTACCTTACGTTGCCTTACGTTTCCTTACCTTACGTTGCCTTCCCTTACGTTGCCTTGCCTTACGTTGCCTTGCCTTACGTTGCCTTAAGTTGCCTTACCTTACGTTTCCTTGCCTTACGTTGACTTACGTTACCTTGCCTTACGTTGTCTTACCTTACGTTGCCTTACGTTGCCTTACCTTACGTTTCCTTACATTACGTTGCCTTAAGTTGCTTTACCTTACGTTGCCTTACCTTACGTTGCCTTACGTTGCCTCACCTTAGATTGCCTAACGTTGCATTACATTAAGTTGCCTTACGTTCCCTTACCTTACGTTGCATTACGTTGCCTTACATTACGTTGCCTTACGTTGACTTACCTTATGTTGCCTTTCCTTACGTTTCCTTACGTTGCCTTACCTTACGTTGCCTTGCCTTACTTTGCCTTACGTTACCTTGTCTTACGTTGCATTAAGTTGCCTTACCTTAAGTTTCCTTACCTTACGTTGCCTTAGCTTACGTTGCCTTAACTTACGTTGCCTTACGTTGCCTTACATTGCCTTGCCTTACGTTGCCTTACCTTACGTTGCCTTACCTTACGTTGCCTTGCCTGACGTTGCCTTACGTTGCCTTTACCTTACGTTGCCTTGCCTTACGTTGCCTTACCTTACGTTTCCTTAGGTTGCCTTACCTTACGTTGCCTTACGTTGCCTTAAGTTGCCTTGCCTGACTTTGCCTTGCCTTACGTTTCCTTACTTTGCCTTACGTAGTCTTGCCTTATGTTGCCTTACCTTACGTTGCCTTGCCTTAAGTTGCCTTACCTTACGTTGCCTTACGTTGCCTTAAGTTGCCTTGCCTTACGTTGCCTTGCCTTACGTTTCCTTACTTTACCTTACTTTGCCTTACCTTACGTTGCCTTACGTTGCCTTACCTTACATTGCCTTGCCTTACGTTGCCTTACGTTGCTTTACGTTGCCTTACCTTATATTGCCTTACCTTACGTTGCCTTACCTTACGTTGCCTTACGTTGCCTTACCTTACGTTGCCTTACGTTGCCTTGCCTTACGTTGCCTTGCCGTTCGTTGCCTTAACTTAAGTTGCCTTACGTTGCCTTACCTTACGTTGCCTTAAGTTGACTTACATTACGTTGCCTTACCTTACGTTACCTTACGTTGCCTTACATTACGTTGCCTTACGTTGCCTTACCTTATGTTGCCTTACCTTACGTTGAATTACATTGCCTTATATTACATTGCCTTACGTTGCCTTATCTTTACGTTGCCTTGCCTTACGTTGCCTTACGTTGCCTTACTTAACGTAGGCTCTACCTTACATTGCCTTACTTGCCTTACATTACGTTGCCTTAGGTTGCCTTACCTTATGTTGCCTTACGTTGCCTTACCTTACGTTGCCTTGCCTTACGTTGCCTTACCTTACGTTGCCTTAGGTTGCCTTACCTTACGTTGCCTTGCCTTACGTTGCCTTACCTTACATTGCCTTAACTTACGTTGCCTTGACTTACGTTGCCTTACGTTGCCTTACATTACGATGCCTTACGTTGCCTTACCTTACGTTGCCTTGCCTCACTTTGCATTACGTTGCCTTACGTTACGTTGCCTTAACTTACGTTGCCTTATGTTGCCTTACCTTACGTTGCCTTGCCTTACGTTGCCTTACGTTGCCTTACCTAACGTTTCCTTACCTTACATTGCCTTACGTTGCCTTACCTTACTTTGCCTTAGGTTGCCTTACATTACATTGCCTTACCTTACGTTGCCTTGCCTTACGTTGCCTTACGTTGCCTTACCTTACTTTGCCTTAGGTTGCCTTAACTTACGTTGCCTTACGTTGCCTTAAGTTGCCTTGCCTTACGTTGCCTTGCCTTACGTTTCCTTACTTTGCCTATCGTTGCCTTGCCTTATGTTGCCTTGCCTTACTTTGCCTTACCTTACGTTGCCTTACGTTGCCTTACCTTACGTTGCCTTGCCTTACGTTGCCTTACGTTGCCTTACGTTGCCTTAAATTACGTTGACTTGCCTTACGTTACCTTGCCTTACGTTGCTTTACGTGGCGTTACCTTAAGTTTCCTTTACCTTACGTTGCCTTACCTTACATTGCCTTACCTTACGTTGCCTTACTTTGCCTTACCTTACGTTGCCTTGCCTTACGTTGCCTTACGTTGCCTTACCTTACGTTTCTTTACGTTGCCTTACCTTACGTTGCCTTGCCTTACGTTGCCTTACTTTGCCTTACCTTACGTTGCCTTCTTACGTTGCTTAGGTTGCCTTACGATACGTTGCTTTACATTACGTTGCCTTACCTTACGTTGCCTTGCCTTACGTAGCCTTACGTTGCCTTGCCTTACGTTGCCTTACCTTACGTTGCTTTAACTTACGTTGCCTTACGTTGCCTTACGTTGCCTTGCCTTACGTTGCCTTACCTTACGTTGCCTTACGTTGCCTTACCTTACGTTGCCTTGCCTTACGTTGCCTTGCCTTACGTTTCCATACGTTCCCTTAGTTTGCCTTGACTTACGTTGCCTTACCTTGCATTGCCTTACGTTGCCTTAAGTTACGTTGCCTTACGTTGCTTTGCCTTACATTGCTTTACCTTATGTTGCCTTATGTTGCCTTACCATACGTTGCCTTTCGTTGCCTTACCTTACGTTGCCTTGCCTTACATTGCCTTCACTTACGTTGCCTTACCTTACGTTGCCTTGCCTTAATTTGCCCTACCTTACGTTGCCTTAGGTTGCCTTGCCTTACGTTGCCTTGCCTTACGTTTCCTTTCTTTGCCTTACGTTGCCTTGCCTTATGTTGCCTTGCCTTACTTTGCCTTACCTTACGTTGCCTTATGTTGCCTTAACTTACGTTGCCTTGCCTTACGTTGCCTTACGTTGCCTTACCTAACGTTGCCTTTACCTTACAATGCCTTACGTTGCCTTACCTTAGGTTGCCTTACCTTACATTGCCTTATCTTACGTTGCCTTGCCTTACGTTGCCTTACGTTGCCTTACCTTACGTTGCCTTGCCTTAAGTTGCCTTACCTTACGTTGCCTTAGGTTGCCTTAACTTACGTTGCCTTACGTTCCCTTAAGTTGCCTTGCCTTATGTTGCCTTGCCTTACTTTGCCGTACCTTACGTTGCCTTACCTTACGTTGCCTTGCCTTACGTTGCCTTAAATTACGTTGTCTTGCCTTACGTTACCTTGCCGTACGTTGCTTTACGTTGCCTTACCTTACGTTTCCTTACCTTACGTTGCCTTACGTTGCCTTACCTAACGTTGCCTTTCCTTACATTGCCTTACGTTGCCTTACCTTACGTTGCTTTACCATACGTTGCCTTACCTTACGTTGCCTTACCTTACGTTGCCTTGCCTTACGTTGCCTTACGTTGCCTTACCTTACGTTGCCTTGCCTTACGTTGCCTTACTTTGCCTTACCTTACGTTGCCTTCTTACGTTGCTTAGGTTGCCTTACCTTACGTTGCTTTACATTACGTTGCCTTACCTTACGTTGCCTTGCCTTACGTAGCCTTGCCTTACGTTGCCTTACCTTACGTTGCCTTAACTTACGTTGCCTTACGTTGCCTTACGTTGCCTTGCCTTACGTTGCCTTACCTTACGTTGCCTTACGCTGCCTTACCTTACGTTGCCTTACGTTGCCTTAAGTTGCCTTGCCTTATGTTGCCTTACCTTGCATTGCCTTACGTTGCCTTAAGTTACGTTGCCTTACGTTGCTTTGCCTTACATTGACTTACCTTACGTTGCCTTATGTTGCCTTACCATACGTTGCCTTTCGTTGCCTTACCTTACGTTGCCTTACGTTGCCTTAACTTACGTTGCCTTACGTTGCCTACCTTACGTTTCCTTGCCTTACGTTGCCTTACGTTGCCTTGCCTTACGTTGTCTTACATTAAGTTGCCTTACGTTGCCTTACATTACGTTGCCTTAAGTTGCCTTACCTTACGTTGCCTTACATTACGTTGGCTTACGTTGCCTCACCTTACATTGCCTTACGTTGCCTTACATTACGTTGCATTACGTTGCCTTACATTACGTTGCCTTACGTTGACTTACCTTATGTTGCCTTTCCTTACGTTCCCTTACCTTACGTTGTCTTCCCTTACGTTGCATTACGTTGCCTTACATTACGTTGCCTTACATTGACTTACCTTATGTTGCCTTTCCTTACGTTTCCTTACGTTTCCTTACGTTGCCTTACTTTACGTTGCCTTGCCTTAATTTGCCTTACGTTACCTTGCCTTACGTTGCATTAAGCTGCCTTACCTTAAGTTTCCTTACCTTACGTTACCTTACCTTACGTTTCCTTACTTTACGTTGCCTTACGTTGCCTTACCTAACGTTGCCTTACCTTACATTGCCTTACCTTACGTTGCCTTAACTTACGTTGCCTTACGTTGCCTTACGTTGCCTTGCCTTACGTTGCCTTACCTTACGTTGCATTACGTTGCCTTACCTTACGTTTCCTTGCCTTACGTTGCCTTGCCTGACGTTGCCTTACGTTGCCTTACCTTACGTTACCTTACGTTGCGTTAAGTTGCCTTACCTTACGTTGCCTTACCTTACATTGCCTTACCTTACGTTGCCTTAACTTACGTTGCCTTATGTTGCCTTACGTTGCCTTACCTTACTTTGCCTTGCCTTACGTTGCCTTACCTTACGTTGCCTTAGGTTGCCTTAACTTACGTTGCCTTACGTTGCCTTAAGTTGCCTTGCCTTACGTTGCCTTACCTTAAGTTGCCTTGCCTTACGTTGCCTTACGTTGCCTTGCCTTACGTTGCCTTACGTTGCCTTACCTTACGTTGCCTTGCCTCACTTTGCCTTACGTTGCCTTACATTACGTTGCCTTACGTTGCCTTACTTTACGTTGCCTTGCCTTACGTTGCCTTTCCTTACGTTGCCTTGCCTTACGTTGCCTTACGTTGCCTTACCTAACGTTGCCTTTACCTTACAATGCCTTACGTTGCCTTACCTTAGGTTTCCTTACCTTACATTGCCTTACCTTACGTTGCCTTGCCTTACTTTGCCTTACGTTGACTTACCTTAAGTTGCCTTGCCTTACTTTGCCTTACCTTACGTTTCCTTGCCTTAAGTTGCCTTACCTTACGTTGCCTTAGGTTGCCTTAACTTACGTTGCCTTACGTTGCCTTAAGTTGCCTTGCCTTACGTTGCCTTACCTTACGTTTCCTTAATTTGCCTTTCGTTGCCTTGCCTTACGTAGCCTTGCCTTACGTTGCCTTACCTTACGTTGCCTTAACTTACGTTGCCTTACGTTGCCTTACGTTGCCTTGCCTTACGTTGCCTTACCTTATGTTGCCTTCCGTTGCCTTACCTTACGTTGCCATGCCTTACGTTGCCTTACCTTAAGTTGCCTTACGTTGCCTTGGCTTACGTTTCCTTACGTTGCCTTTAGTTGCCTTGCCTTATGTTGCCTTACCTTGCATTGCCTTACGTTGCCTTAAGTTACGTTGCCTTACGTTGCTTTGCCTTACATTGCCTTACCTTACGTTGCCTTACCTTACGTTGCCTTACCTTACGTTGCCTTACGTTGCCTTGCCTTACGTTTTCTTACCTTAAGTTGCCTTACGTTGCCTTACATTACGTTGGCTTACGTATCCTCACCTTACATTGCCTTACGTTGCCTTACATTACGTTGCATTACGTTGCCTTACATTACGTTGCCTTACATTACGTTGCCTTACGTTGACTTACCTTATGTTGCCTTTCCTTACGTTTCCTTACGTTGCCTTACTTGACGTTGCCTTGCCTTACTTTGCCTTACGTTACCTTGCCTTACGTTGCATTAAGTTGCCTTACCTTAAGTTTCCTTACCTTACGTTGCCTTACCTTACGTTTCCTTACCTTACGTTGCCTTACGTTGCCTTACCTAACGTTGCCTTACCTTACATTGCCTTACGTTGCCTTACCTTACGTTGCCTTACCTTACATTGCCTTACCTTACGTTGCCTTAACTTACGTTGCATTACGTTGCCTTACGTTGCCTTGCCTTACGTTGCCTTATCTTACGTTGCCTTACGTTGCCTTACCTTACGTTGCCTTGCCTTACGTTGCCTTGCCTGACGTTGCCTTACGTTGCCTTACCTTACGTTACCTTACGTTGCCTTACGTTGCCTTACCTTACGTTGCCTTACCTTACATTGCCTTACCTTACGTTGCCTTAACTTACGTTGCCTTTCCTTACGTTGCCTTACGTTGCCTTACCTTACGTTGCCTTTCCTTACGTTGCCTTAAGTTGCCTTACCTTACGTTTCCTTGCCTTACGTTGCCTTACGTTGCCTTGCCTTACGTTGTCTTACCTTACCTTGCCTTACGTTGCCTTGCCTTACGTTGCCTTACGTTGCCTTACATTACGTTGCCTTAAGTTGCTTTACCTTACGTTGCCTTACCTTACGTTGCCTTACGTTGCCTCACCTTACATTGCCTTACGTTGCCTTACATTACATTGCCTTACGTTCCCTTACCTTACGTTGCATTACGTTGCCTTACATTACGTCGCCTTACGTTGCCTTACCTTACGTTGGCTTACGTTGCCTTACCTTACGTTGCCTTGCCTTACGTTGCCTTACCTTACGTTGCCTTACCTTACGTTGCCTTGCCTGACGTTGCCTTACGTTGCCTTTACCTTACGTTGCCTTGCCTTACGTTGCCTTACCTTACGTTTCCTTAGGTTGCCTTACCTTACGTTGCCTTACGTTGCCTTAAGTTGCCTTGCCTGACTTTGCCTTGCCTTACGTTTCCTTACTTTGCCTTACGTAGTCTTGCCTTATGTTGCCTTACCTTACGTTGCCTTGCCTTAAGTTGCCTTACCTTACGTTGCCTTACGTTGCCTTAAGTTGCCTTGCCTTACGTTGCCTTGCCTTACGTTTCCTTACTTTACCTTACTTTGCCTTACCTTACGTTGCCTTACGTTGCCTTACCTTACATTGCCTTGCCTTACGTTGCCTTACGTTGCTTTACGTTGCCTTACCTTATATTGCCTTACCTTACGTTGCCTTACCTTACGTTGCCTTACGTTGCCTTACCTTACGTTGCCTTACGTTGCCTTGCCTTACGTTGCCTTGCCGTTCGTTGCCTTAACTTAAGTTGCCTTACGTTGCCTTACCTTACGTTGCCTTAAGTTGACTTACATTACGTTGCCTT
Source organism: Phaenicophaeus curvirostris (assembly GCF_032191515.1). NCBI lineage: Eukaryota > Metazoa > Chordata > Aves > Cuculiformes > Cuculidae > Phaenicophaeus > Phaenicophaeus curvirostris. Next base: position 1,002,761 of record NC_091410.1, read on the forward strand.
ACCTTACGTTACCTTACGTTGCCTTACATTACGTTGCCTTACGTTGCCTTACCTTATGTTGCCTTACCTTACGTTGAATTACATTGCCTTATATTACATTGCCTTACGTTGCCTTATCTTTACGTTGCCTTGCCTTACGTTGCCTTACGTTGCCTTACTTAACGTAGGCTCTACCTTACATTGCCTTACTTGCCTTACATTACGTTGCCTTAGGTTGCCTTACCTTATGTTGCCTTACGTTGCCTTACCTTACGTTGCCTTGCCTTACGTTGCCTTACCTTACGTTGCCTTAGGTTGCCTTACCTTACGTTGCCTTGCCTTACGTTGCCTTACCTTACGTTGCCTTAACTTACGTTGCCTTGACTTACGTTGCCTTACGTTGCCTTACATTACGATGCCTTACGTTGCCTTACCTTACGTTGCCTTGCCTCACTTTGCATTACGTTGCCTTACGTTACGTTGCCTTAACTTACGTTGCCTTATGTTGCCTTACCTTACGTTGCCTTGCCTTACGTTGCCTTACGTTGCCTTACCTAACGTTTCCTTACCTTACATTGCCTTACGTTGCCTTACCTTACTTTGCCTTAGGTTGCCTTACATTACATTGCCTTACCTTACGTTGCCTTGCCTTACGTTGCCTTACGTTGCCTTACCTTACTTTGCCTTAGGTTGCCTTAACTTACGTTGCCTTACGTTGCCTTAAGTTGCCTTGCCTTACGTTGCCTTGCCTTACGTTTCCTTACTTTGCCTATCGTTGCCTTGCCTTATGTTGCCTTGCCTTACTTTGCCTTACCTTACGTTGCCTTACGTTGCCTTACCTTACGTTGCCTTGCCTTACGTTGCCTTACGTTGCCTTACGTTGCCTTAAATTACGTTGACTTGCCTTACGTTACCTTGCCTTACGTTGCTTTACGTGGCGTTACCTTAAGTTTCCTTTACCTTACGTTGCCTTACCTTACATTGCCTTACCTTACGTTGCCTTACTTTGCCTTACCTTACGTTGCCTTGCCTTACGTTGCCTTACGTTGCCTTACCTTACGTTTCCTTACGTTGCCTTACCTTACGTTGCCTTGCCTTACGTTGCCTTACTTTGCCTTACCTTACGTTGCCTTCTTACGTTGCTTAGGTTGCCTTACGATACGTTGCTTTACATTACGTTGCCTTACCTTACGTTGCTTTGCCTTACGTAGCCTTACGTTGCCTTGCCTTACGTTGCCTTACCTTACGTTGCTTTAACTTACGTTGCCTTACGTTGCCTTACGTTGCCTTGCCTTACGTTGCCTTACCTTACGTTGCCTTACGTTGCCTTACCTTACGTTGCCTTGCCTTACGTTGCCTTGCCTTACGTTTCCATACGTTCCCTTAGTTTGCCTTGACTTACGTTGCCTTACCTTGCATTGCCTTACGTTGCCTTAAGTTACGTTGCCTTACGTTGCTTTGCCTTACATTGCTTTACCTTATGTTGCCTTATGTTGCCTTACCATACGTTGCCTTTCGTTGCCTTACCTTACGTTGCCTTGCCTTACATTGCCTTCACTTACGTTGCCTTACCTTACGTTGCCTTGCCTTAATTTGCCCTACCTTACGTTGCCTTAGGTTGCCTTGCCTTACGTTGCCTTGCCTTACGTTTCCTTTCTTTGCCTTACGTTGCCTTGCCTTATGTTGCCTTGCCTTACTTTGCCTTACCTTACGTTGCCTTAGGTTGCCTTAACTTACGTTGCCTTACGTTGCCTTAAGTTGCCTTGCCTTATGTTGCCTTGCCTTACGTTTCCTTACTTTGCCTTTCGTTGCCTTGCCTTATGTTGCCTTGCCTTACTTTGCCGTACCTTACGTTGCCTTACCTTACGTTGCCTTGCCTTACGTTGCCTTAAATTACGTTGTCTTGCCTTACGTTACCTTGCCGTACGTTGCTTTACGTTGCCTTACCTTACGTTTCCTTACCTTACGTTGCCTTACGTTGCCTTACCTAACGTTGCCTTTCCTTACATTGCCTTACGTTGCCTTACCTTACGTTGCTTTACCATACGTTGCCTTACCTTACGTTGCCTTACCTTACGTTGCCTTGCCTTACGTTGCCTTACGTTGCCTTACCTTACGTTGCCTTGCCTTACGTTGCCTTACTTTGCCTTACCTTACGTTGCCTTCTTACGTTGCTTAGGTTGCCTTACCTTACGTTGCTTTACATTACGTTGCCTTACCTTACGTTGCCTTGCCTTACGTAGCCTTGCCTTACGTTGCCTTACCTTACGTTGCCTTAACTTACGTTGCCTTACGTTGCCTTACGTTGCCTTGCCTTACGTTGCCTTACCTTACGTTGCCTTACGCTGCCTTACCTTACGTTGCCTTACGTTGCCTTAAGTTGCCTTGCCTTATGTTGCCTTACCTTGCATTGCCTTACGTTGCCTTAAGTTACGTTGCCTTACGTTGCTTTGCCTTACATTGACTTACCTTACGTTGCCTTATGTTGCCTTACCATACGTTGCCTTTCGTTGCCTTACCTTACGTTGCCTTACGTTGCCTTAACTTACGTTGCCTTACGTTGCCTACCTTACGTTTCCTTGCCTTACGTTGCCTTACGTTGCCTTGCCTTACGTTGTCTTACATTAAGTTGCCTTACGTTGCCTTACATTACGTTGCCTTAAGTTGCCTTACCTTACGTTGCCTTACATTACGTTGGCTTACGTTGCCTCACCTTACATTGCCTTACGTTGCCTTACATTACGTTGCATTACGTTGCCTTACATTACGTTGCCTTACGTTGACTTACCTTATGTTGCCTTTCCTTACGTTCCCTTACCTTACGTTGTCTTCCCTTACGTTGCATTACGTTGCCTTACATTACGTTGCCTTACATTGACTTACCTTATGTTGCCTTTCCTTACGTTTCCTTACGTTTCCTTACGTTGCCTTACTTTACGTTGCCTTGCCTTAATTTGCCTTACGTTACCTTGCCTTACGTTGCATTAAGCTGCCTTACCTTAAGTTTCCTTACCTTACGTTACCTTACCTTACGTTTCCTTACTTTACGTTGCCTTACGTTGCCTTACCTAACGTTGCCTTACCTTACATTGCCTTACCTTACGTTGCCTTAACTTACGTTGCCTTACGTTGCCTTACGTTGCCTTGCCTTACGTTGCCTTACCTTACGTTGCATTACGTTGCCTTACCTTACGTTTCCTTGCCTTACGTTGCCTTGCCTGACGTTGCCTTACGTTGCCTTACCTTACGTTACCTTACGTTGCGTTAAGTTGCCTTACCTTACGTTGCCTTACCTTACATTGCCTTACCTTACGTTGCCTTAACTTACGTTGCCTTATGTTGCCTTACGTTGCCTTACCTTACTTTGCCTTGCCTTACGTTGCCTTACCTTACGTTGCCTTAGGTTGCCTTAACTTACGTTGCCTTACGTTGCCTTAAGTTGCCTTGCCTTACGTTGCCTTACCTTAAGTTGCCTTGCCTTACGTTGCCTTACGTTGCCTTGCCTTACGTTGCCTTACGTTGCCTTACCTTACGTTGCCTTGCCTCACTTTGCCTTACGTTGCCTTACATTACGTTGCCTTACGTTGCCTTACTTTACGTTGCCTTGCCTTACGTTGCCTTTCCTTACGTTGCCTTGCCTTACGTTGCCTTACGTTGCCTTACCTAACGTTGCCTTTACCTTACAATGCCTTACGTTGCCTTACCTTAGGTTTCCTTACCTTACATTGCCTTACCTTACGTTGCCTTGCCTTACTTTGCCTTACGTTGACTTACCTTAAGTTGCCTTGCCTTACTTTGCCTTACCTTACGTTTCCTTGCCTTAAGTTGCCTTACCTTACGTTGCCTTAGGTTGCCTTAACTTACGTTGCCTTACGTTGCCTTAAGTTGCCTTGCCTTACGTTGCCTTACCTTACGTTTCCTTAATTTGCCTTTCGTTGCCTTGCCTTACGTAGCCTTGCCTTACGTTGCCTTACCTTACGTTGCCTTAACTTACGTTGCCTTACGTTGCCTTACGTTGCCTTGCCTTACGTTGCCTTACCTTATGTTGCCTTCCGTTGCCTTACCTTACGTTGCCATGCCTTACGTTGCCTTACCTTAAGTTGCCTTACGTTGCCTTGGCTTACGTTTCCTTACGTTGCCTTTAGTTGCCTTGCCTTATGTTGCCTTACCTTGCATTGCCTTACGTTGCCTTAAGTTACGTTGCCTTACGTTGCTTTGCCTTACATTGCCTTACCTTACGTTGCCTTACCTTACGTTGCCTTACCTTACGTTGCCTTACGTTGCCTTGCCTTACGTTGTCTTACCTTAAGTTGCCTTACGTTGCCTTACATTACGTTGGCTTACGTATCCTCACCTTACATTGCCTTACGTTGCCTTACATTACGTTGCATTACGTTGCCTTACATTACGTTGCCTTACATTACGTTGCCTTACGTTGACTTACCTTATGTTGCCTTTCCTTACGTTTCCTTACGTTGCCTTACTTGACGTTGCCTTGCCTTACTTTGCCTTACGTTACCTTGCCTTACGTTGCATTAAGTTGCCTTACCTTAAGTTTCCTTACCTTACGTTGCCTTACCTTACGTTTCCTTACCTTACGTTGCCTTACGTTGCCTTACCTAACGTTGCCTTACCTTACATTGCCTTACGTTGCCTTACCTTACGTTGCCTTACCTTACATTGCCTTACCTTACGTTGCCTTAACTTACGTTGCATTACGTTGCCTTACGTTGCCTTGCCTTACGTTGCCTTATCTTACGTTGCCTTACGTTGCCTTACCTTACGTTGCCTTGCCTTACGTTGCCTTGCCTGACGTTGCCTTACGTTGCCTTACCTTACGTTACCTTACGTTGCCTTACGTTGCCTTACCTTACGTTGCCTTACCTTACATTGCCTTACCTTACGTTGCCTTACCTTACGTTGCCTTTCCTTACGTTGCCTTACGTTGCCTTACCTTACGTTGCCTTTCCTTACGTTGCCTTAAGTTGCCTTACCTTACGTTTCCTTGCCTTACGTTGCCTTACGTTGCCTTGCCTTACGTTGTCTTACCTTACCTTGCCTTACGTTGCCTTGCCTTACGTTGCCTTACGTTGCCTTACATTACGTTGCCTTAAGTTGCTTTACCTTACGTTGCCTTACCTTACGTTGCCTTACGTTGCCTCACCTTACATTGCCTTACGTTGCCTTACATTACATTGCCTTACGTTCCCTTACCTTACGTTGCATTACGTTGCCTTACATTACGTCGCCTTACGTTGCCTTACATTACGTTGGCTTACGTTGCCTTACCTTACGTTGCCTTGCCTTACGTTGCCTTAACTTACGTTTCCTTAGGATGCCTTACCTTACGTTGCCTTACGTTGCCTTACGTTGCCTTACCTTACGTTGCCTTACGTTGCCTTGCCTTATGTTGCCTTATCTTACGTTGCCTTACCTTACGTTGCCTTACGTTGCCTTATCTTACGTTGCCTTAAGTTGCCTTACATTACTTTGCCTTGCCTTACGTTGCCTTACCTTACGTTACCTTACGTTGCCTTACATTACGTTTCCTTACGTTGCCTTAACTTACGTTGCCTTGCCTTACGTTGCCTTACGTGTCCTTACCTTATGTTGCCTTACCTTTCGTTCACTTACATTGCCTTACCTTACGTTGCATTACGTTGCCTTACATTACGTTTCCTTACGTTGCCTTACATTAAGTTGCCTTGCCTTACGTTGCCTTGCCTTACGTTGCCTTATGTTGCCTTACCTTATGTTGCCTTACGTTGCCTTACAATAAGTTGCCTTGCGTTGCCTTTCCTTAGGTTGCCTTGCGTTACGTTGCCTTACGTTGCCTTACCTTACGTTGCCTTACGTTGCCTTACCTTACGTTGCCTTGCCTTACGTTGCCTTACGTTGCCTTACCTTACGTTGCCTTACGTTGCCTTACATTGCCTTACGTTGCCTTACCATACGTTGCCTTACGTTGCCTTGCCTTACGTTGCCTTGCCTTACGTTGCCTTGCCTTACGTTGCCTTACGTTGCCTTACATTGCCTTGCCTTACGTTTCCTTACATTACATTGCCTTACGTTGCCTTACTTTTCCTTACCTTATTTCGCCTTACGTTGCCTTAACTTACGTTACCTTGCCTGACGTTGCTTTACCTTTCGTTGCCTTACGTTGCCTTATGTTGCCTTACCTTACGTTGCCTTGCCTTACGTTGCCTTCCCTTACGTTGCCTTGCCTTAGGTTGCCTTACGTTGCCTTGCCTTACGTTGCCTTACGTTGACTTACGTTGCTTTTACTTACGTTGCCTTGCCTTACGGTTCCTTACTTTGCCTTACCTTACGTTGCCTTACATTACGTTGACTTGCCTTACTTTGCCTTACGTTGCCTTGCCTTACGTTGCATTACGTTGCCTTTACCTTATGTTAACTTGCCTTACGTTGCCTTGCCTTATGTTGCCTTACGTTGCCTTACCATACGTTGCCTTGAAGTACGTAGCCTTACGTTGCCTTGCAGTACGTTGCCTTATGTTGCCTTACCTAACGTTGCCTTACATTGCCTTTACATTACTTTGCCTTACGTTGCCTTACCTTATGTTGCCTTGCCTTACGTTGACTTACGTTGCCTCACCTTACGTTGCCTTGATTCACTTTGCCTTACGTTGCCTTACCTTACGTTGCCTTAACTTACGTTGCCTTACGTTGCCTTACCTTACGTTGCCTTACGTTGCGTTACATTACATTGCCTTACGTTGACTTACCTTATGTTGCCTTACCTTATGTTGCCTTGCCTTAAGTTGCCTTACTTTACGTTGCCTTACCTTACGTTGCCTTACTTTGCCTTACATTACGTTTCCTTACGTTGACTTACCTTATGTTGCCTTTCCTTACGTTGCCTTACGTTGCCTTACCTTACGTTACCTTACCTTACATTGCCTTACTTTGCCTTACCTTACATTGCCTGACGTTTCCATACATTGTCTTACATTACGTTGCCTTACGTTGCCTTACCTTACGTTGCCTTGCCTTACATTGACTTGCGTTGCCTTACCTTTCGTTGCCTTGTTTCACTTTGCCTCACGTTGCCTTGCCTTACATTGCCTTATGATGGCTTACCTTACGTTGCCTTGCCTTACGTTTCCTTACGTTGCCTTACTTTACGTTCCTTACGTTGCCTTACCTTACGTTGCCTTACCTTACATTGACTTACGTTGCCTTAAGTTACGTCGCCTTACGTTGCCTTACATTACGTTGCCTTTACGTTGCCTTACCTTATGTTGCCTTGCCTTAGGTTGCCTTACGTTGCCTTACCTTATGTTGCCTTGCTTTACGTTGCCTTGCGTTGCCTTACCTAATGTTGGCTCTACCTTACATTGCCTTACGTCGCCTTACCGTAAGTTGCCTTGGCTTACGTTGCCTTACCTTACGTTGCCTTACCTTACGTTGCCTTACGTTGCCTTACATTACGTTGCCTTGCCTTACGTTGCCTTATGATGGCTTACCTTACGTTGCCTTGCCTTACGTTGCCTTACGTTGCCTTGCCTTACGTTGCCTTAAGTTTCCTTACCTTACGTTGCCTTAACTTACGTTGCCTTAACTTACGTTGCCTTACCTTACGTTGCCTTTCCTTACATTGCCTTACGTTGCCTTACCTTACATTTCCTTACCTTGCGTTGCCTTACGTTGCCTTCTCTTACGTTGCCTTGCCTTAAATTGCCTTACGTTACCTTACCTTACATTGCCTGACGTTTCCATACATTGTCTTACATTACGTTGCCTTACGTTGCCTTACCTTACGTTGCCTTGCTTCACTTTGCCTTACGTATCCTTGCCTTACGTTGCCTTACGTTGCCTTACCTTACGTTGCCTTGCCTTACGTTTCCTTACGTTGCCTTACTTTACGTTGCCTTACGTTGCCTTACCTTACGTTTCCTTACGCTGCCTTAACTTATGTTACCTTACGTTGCCTTATCTTACGTTGACTTACCTTACATTGACTTACGTTGCCTTAAGTTACGTCGCCTTACGTTGCCTTACATTACGTTGCCTTACGTTGCCTTACCTTATGTTGCCTTGATTTACGTTGCCTTGCGTTGCCTTACCTAATGTTGGCTCTACCTTACATTGCCTTACATCGCCTTACCGTAAGTTGCCTTGCCTTATATTGCCTTACCTTACGTTGCCTTACATTACGTTGCCTTACGTTGCCTTACCTTACGTCGCCTTACTTTTCCTTACCTTACGTTGCCTTACGTTGCCTTACCTTACGTTGCCTTGCCTTACGTTGCCTTCCCTTACGTTGCCTTGCCTTAAGTTGCCTTACGTTGCCTTACCTTACGTTGCCTTGCCTTACGTTGCCTTATGATGGTTTACCTTACGTTGCCTTGCCTTAATTTGCCTTACGTTGCCTTACCTTACTTTGCCTTACCTTACGTTGCCTTACGTTGCCTTACGTTGCCTTGCCTTACGTTGCCTTACGTTACGTTGCCTTACCTTACATTGCCTCACGTTGTATTACCTTACGTTGCCTTGCCTTACGTTGCCTTACGTTGCCTTACCTTACGTTGCCTTGCGTTACGTTGCCTTACATTGCCTTACCTTACGTTGCCTTACCTTACGTTGCCTTGCCTTACGTTGCCTTACATTGCCTTACCTTACTTTGCCTTGCCTTACGTTGCCTTAAGTTTCCTTACCCTACGTTGCCTTACCTTACGTTGCCTTAACTTACGTTGCCTTACGTTGCCTTACCTTACGTTGCCTTTCCTTACATTGCCTTACGTTGCCTTGCCTTACGTTGCCTTACCTTACGTTGCCTTACGTTGCCTTACCTTAAGTTGCCTTACGTTGCCTTACCTTACGTTGCCTTGCCTTACGTTGGCTTACATTACGTTGCCTTATGTAGCCTTCCATTAGTTGCCTTATGCTGCCTTACCTTACGTTGCCTTACGTTGCCTTACGTTGCCTTGCCTTACTTTGCCTTACGTTGCCTTGACTTACGTTGCCTTACGTTGCCTTTACCTTATGTTAACTTGCCTTACGTTGCCTTGGCTTACGTTGCCTTTCCTTACGTTGGCTTAGGTTGCCTTCCCTTACGTTGCCTTACGTTGCCTTAACTTACGTTGCCTTGCCTTACGTTGACTTGCGTTGCCTTTCCTTACGTTTCCTTGCTTCACTTTGCCTTACGTTGCCTTACCTTACGTTGCCTTAACTTACGTTGCTTTACGTTGCCTTACCTTACGTTGCCTTATGTTGCCTTACATTACGTTGCCTTACGTTGCCTTACATTACGTTGCCTTGCCTTACGTTGCCTTACGTTGCCTTGCATTACGTTGCCTTACCTTACGTTGCCTTACGTTTCCTTACCTTACGTTGTCTTACGTTGCCTTACGTTACGTTGCCTTACGTTGACTTACCTTATGTTGCCTTTCCTTACGTTGCCTTACGTTGCCTTACCTTACGTTACCTTACCTTACATTGCCTTACGTTGCCTTACATTATGTTGCCATACCTTACATTGCCTTACGTTGCTATACATTGTCTTACATTATGTTACCTTACTTTGACTTACCTTACGTTGCCTTGCCTTACGTTGCCTTCCCTTACGTTTCCTTACGTTGCCTTACGTTGCCTTGCCTTACGTTGCCTTACGTTGCCTTACGTTGCCTTCCCTACGTTACCTTACGTTGCATTGCCTTACGTTGCCTTACCTTATGTTGCCTTATGTTGCCTTACCATACGTTGCCTTTCGTTGCCTTACCTTACGTTGCCTTTCGTAGCCTTACCTTACGTTGCCTTGCCTTAGGATTCCTTGCCTTACGTTGCCTTACCTTACTTTGCCTTGCCTTACGTTGCCTTACGTTGCCTTATCTTACGTTGCCTTGCCTTACTTTGCCTTACGTTGCCTTGCCTTACGTTGCCTTACCTTACGTTGCCTTACGTTGCCTTACCTTACGTTGCCTTACGTTGCCTTACCTTACGTTGCCTTGCCTTACTTTGCCTTACGTTGCCTTGCCTTATGTTGTCTTACCTTACGTTGCCTTACGTTGCCTTACCTTAAGTTGCATTACGTTGCTTTATATTACGTTGCCTTACCTTACGTTGCCTTGCCTTACCTTAATTGGCCTTGCCTTACGTTGCCTTACATTAAGTTGCCTTGCCTTACGTTACGTTGCCTTACCTTACGTTGCCTTACCTTACGTTGCCTTACGTTGCCTTACCTTACGTTTCCTTACCTTATGTTTCTTTACTTTGCCTTAACTTATGTTGCCTTACGTTGCCTTACGTTGACTTACCTTATGTTGTCTTACCTTACGTTGCCTTGCCTTACGTTGCCTTAAGTTTCCTTACCTTATGTTGCCTTACCTTACGTTGCCTTAACTTACGTTGCCTTACCTTACGTTGCCTTACCTTACATTTCCTTACCTTACGTTGCCTTACGTTGCCTTACCTTACGTTGCCTTGCCTTAAATTGCCTTACGTTGCCTTGCCTTACGTTTCCTTAAGTTGCCTTACGTTGCCTTGTATTATGTTGCCTTGCCTTACTTTGCCTTACCTTACGTTGCCTTACGTTGCCTTACAATACGTTGACTTGCCTTACGTTACCTTGCCTTACGTTGCCTTACCTAACGTTGCCTTACGTTGCCTTGCCTTACGTTGTCTTACTTTGCCTTACGTTGCCTTACATTGCCTTTACCTTACGTTATCTTGACTTACGTTGCCTTACATTATGTTGCCTTACGTTGCCTTACCTTAAGTTGCCTAACGTTGCCTTACCTTACGTTGCCTAACGTTGCCTTACCTTTCGTTGCCTTGCCTTACGTTGCCTTCCCTTACGTTGCCTTGCCTTACGTTGCCTTACGTTGACTTACCTTACGTTGCCTTGCTTCACTTTGCCTTACGTTGCCTTTACTTACGTTGCTTTACGTTGCCTTAACTTACGTTGCCTTACGTTGCCTTACCTTAATTTGCCTTGCCTTACGTTGCCTTACCTTACGTTGCCTTGCCTTACGTTGCCTTACGTTGCCTTGCATTACGTTTCCTTACGTTGCCTTACCTTACGTTGCCTTATGTTTCCTTACCTTACGTTGCCTTACTTTGCCTTACATTACGTTGCCTTACGTTGACTTACCTTACTTTACCTTACCTTATGTTGCCTTGCCTTACGTTTCCTTACCTTACGTTGCTTTATGTTGCCTTAACTTATGTTGCCTTACGTTGCCTTACCTTACGTTGCCTTACCTTACGTTGCCTTACCTTACGTTGCTTTACGTTGCCTTTACTTACGTTGCATAAAATTACGTTGGCTTATGTTGGCTTACCTTATGTTGCCTTGCCATACGTTGCCTTACTTTGCCTTACTTTACGTTGCCTTGCCTGACGTTGCCTTACCTTACGTTGCCTTACCTTACGTTGCCTTACCTTACGTTGCCTTACGTTGCCTTACCTAACGTTGCCTTAACTTACATTGCCTTACGTTGCCTTACCTTACGTTGCCTTACCTTACATTGCCTTAACTTACGTTGCCCTACCTTACGTTTCCGTGCCTTACGTTGCCTTGCCTTACGTTGCTTTACTTTGTCTTACCAAACGTTGCCTTACCTTACGTTGACTTACCTTACGTTGCCTTGCCTTACGTTGCCTTACGTTGCCTATACATATGTTGCCTTGCCTTACGTTGCCTTACGTTGCCTTACCTTACGTTGCCTTACGTTGCCTTTACCTTACGTTGCCTTGCCTTACGTTGCCTTACCTTACGTTGCGTTAGGTTGCCTTACCTTACGTTGCCTTACGTTGCCTTAAGTTGCCTTGCCTTAGGTTGCCTTCCCTTACGTTTCCTTACGTTGCCTTGCATTATGTTGCCTTGCCTTATTTTGCCTTACCTTACTTTGCCTTATGTTGCCTTACAATACGTTGACTTGCCTTACGTTACCTTGCCTTACGTTGCTTTACGTTTCCTTACCATACGTTTCCTTACCTTACGTTGCCTTACCTAACGTTGCCTTACCTTACGTTGCCTTATGTTGCCTTACCTTACGTTGCCTAACGTTGCCTTACCTTTCGTTGCCTTACCTTACGTTGCCTTACGTTGCCTTACCTTACGTTGTCTTACCTTACGTTGCCTTGCCTTACGTTGCCTTGCCTTACGTTTCCTTAAGTTGCCTTACCTTACGTTGCCTTGCCTTACGTTGTCTTATGATGGCTTACCTTACGTTGCCTTGCCTTACGTTACCTTACGTTGCCTTACCTTACGTTGCCTTACCTTACGTTGCCTTACCTTATGTTTTCTTACCTTACGTTGCCTTGCCTTACGTTGCCTTAAGTTTCCTTACCTTACATTGCCTTACGTTGCCTTACCTTACGTTGCCTTGCCTTAAATTGCCTTACGTTACCTTACCTAACATTTCCTTACCTTACGTTGCCTTACGTTGCCTTACCTTACGTTGCCTTACGTTGCCTTACCTTAAGTTGCCTTACGTTGCCTTGCCTTACGTTGCCTTGCCTTACGTTGCCTTACATTACGTTGCCTTACGTTGCCTTACATTACGTTGCCTTATGCTGCCTTATCTTACGTTGCCTTAAGTTGCCTTTCCTTACGTTGCCTTGCCTTACGTTGCCTTACGTTGCCTTTCCTTACGTTGACTTGCCTTACTTTGCCTTACGTTGCCTTGCCTTACGTTGCCTTACGTTGCCTTTACCTTATGTTAACTTGCCTTACGTTGCCTTGCCTTAAGTTGCCTTACGTTGCCTTGCCTTACGTTGCTTTTCCTTACTTTGGCTTACGTTGCCTTCCCTTACGTTGCCTTACGTTGCCTTACCTAATGTTGCCTTACGTTGCCTTACATTACGTTGCCTTACATTGCCTTACCTTACGTTGCCTTGCCTTACGTTGACTTGCGTTGCCTTACCTTACGTTGCCTTGCTTCACTTTGCCTTACGTTGTCTTACCTTACGTTGCCTTAACTTACGTTTCTTTACGTTGCCTTACCTTACGTTGCCTTACGTTGCCTTACCTTACGTTGCCTTACGTTGCCTTACATTAAGTTGCCTTGCCTTACGTTGCCTTACCTTACGTTTCCTTACGCTGCCTTAGCTTACGTTACCTTACGTTGCCTTACCTTAAGTTGCCTTGCCTTACTTTGCCTTACGTTGCCTTACCTTACGTTGCCTTACCTTACGTTGCCTTGCCGTATGTTGCCTTACGTTGCCTTACCATACATTGACTTACGTTGCCTTACTTTACGTTGCCTTAAGTTTCCTTACATTACGTTGCCTTACGTTGCCTTACCTTATGTTGCCTTGCCTTATGTTGCCTTCCGTTGCCTTACCTTATGTTGCCTTGCTTTACGTTGCCTTGCGTTGCCTTACCTAATGTTGGCACTACCTTACATTGCCTTACGTCGCCTTAACGTAAGTTGCCTTGCCTTACGTTGCCTTAACTTACGTTGCCTTAACTTATGTTGCCTTATGTTGCCTTTCGTTGCCTTACCTTACGTTACCTTACCTTACGTTGCCTTGCCTTACGTTGCCTTACGTTGCCATAACTTACATTGCCTTACCTTACGTTGCCTTACGTTCCCTTAACTTACGTTGCCGTATGTTGCCTTTACCTTACGTTGCCTTAACTTACGTTGCCTTACGTTGACTTACCTTACGTTGCCTTGCCTTACGTTGCCTTATGTATCCTTACCTTACGTTTCCTTACCTTACGTTGCCTTATGTTAAGTTGCGTTACGTTGCCTTACGTTGCCTTACCTTACGTTGCCTTACATTGCTTACCTTACGTTGCCTTACCTTATGTTTCCTTAACTTATGTTGTCTTACATTGCCTTACGTTGCCTTACATTGCCTTACGTTGCCTTACCTTACGTTGCCTTACGTTGCCTTACCTTACGTTCTCTTACGTTGCCTTACGTTGCCTTACCTTACGTAGCCTTACCTTACATAGCCTTACGTTGCCTTACCTTACGTTTACTTGCCTTACTTTGCCTTACGTTGCCTTGCCTTACGTTGCCTTTCGTTGCCTTTACCTTATGTTAACTTGCCTTACGTTGCCTTGCCTTAGGTTGCCTTACCTTACGTTGCCTTTCCTTACGTTCGCTTACGTTGCCTTCCCTTACGTTGCCTTACGTTGCCTTACATTACGTTGCCTTACGTTGCCTTACCTTACGTTGCCTTGCCTTACGTTGACTTGCGTTGCCTTATCTTACGTGTCCTTGCTTCACTTTGCCTTACGTTGCCTTAACTTACGTTGCTTTACGTTGCCTTACCTTACGTTGCCTTACGTTGCCTTACCTTAATTTGCCTTGCCTTACGTTGCCTTACGTTGCCTTCCATTACGTTGCCTTACCTTACGTTGCCTTACGTTTCCTTACCTTACGTTGCCTTACGTTGCCTTCCATTACGTTGCCTTACGTTGCCTTGCCTTACATTTCCTTACCATACGTTGCCTTACCTTACGTTGCCTTAACTTACGTTGTCTTACGTTGCCTTACCTAACGTTGCCTTACCTTACATTGCCTTACGTTGCCTTACCTTACATTGCCTTAACTTACGTTGCCTTGCCTTACGTTGCCTTACGTTGCCTTACCTTACGTTGCCTTACCTTACCTTGTCTTATGTTGCCTTACCTTACGTTGATTTACCTTATGTTGCCTTACCTTATGTTGCCTTGCCTTACGTAGCATTAGGTTGCCTTGCCTTACGTTGCCTTGCCTTACGTTGCCTTACGTTGCCTTACCTTACGTTGCCTTACGTTGCCTTAAGTTGCCTTGCCTTACGTTGCGTTGCCTTACGTTTCCTTACTTTGCCTTACGTTGCCTTGTCTTATGTTGCCTTGCCTTACTTTGCCTTACCTTACGTTGCCTTACATTGCCTTACGATGCCTTAAATTACGTTGACTTGCCTTATGTTACCTTGCCTTACGTTTCCTTATGTTGCCTTACGTTGCCTTGCCTTACGTTGCCTTACGTTGCATTGCCTTATGTTGCCTTAAGTTACTTTGCCTTACGTTGCTTTGCCTTACGTTGCCTTATGTTGCCTTTACCATACGTTGACTTTCGTTGCCTTAACTTACGTTGCCTTACGTAGCCTTACCTTACGTTGCCTTGCCTTACGTTGCCTTGCCTTACGTTGCCTTACCTTACGTTGCCTTACGTTGCCTTACCTTACGTTGACTTGACTTACGTTGTCTTACCTTACGTTGCCTTACGTTGCCTTACTTTACGTTGCCTTACGTTGCCTTACTTTACGTTGCCTTACGTTGCCTTTACTTACGATGCCTTACGTTGCCTTATCTTACGTTGCCATACCTTACGTTGCCTTACGTTGCCTCACCTTACATTGCCTTACGTTGCCTTACCTTATGTTGTCTTACCTTACGTTGCATTACGTTGCCTTACATTACGTTGCCTTACCTTACGTTGCTTTACGTTGCCTTTACTTACGTTGCCTTACCTTACGTTGGCTTACGTTGCCTTACCTTACTTTGCCTTGCCTTAAGTCGCCTTACTTTGACTTACCTTACGTTGCCTTGCCTGACGTTGCCTTACCTTACGTTGCCTTACCTTACGTTGCCTTACGTTCCCTTACCTAACGTTGCCTTAAGTTACATTGCCTTAAGTTACATTGCCTTACGTTGCCTTACCTTACATTGCCTTAACTTACGTTGCCTTACCTTAGGTTGCCTTGCCTTACGTTGCGTTAGGTTGCCTTACCTTACGTTGCCTTACGTTGCCTTAAGTTTCCTTGCCTTAGGTTGCCTTCCCTTACGTTTCCTTACGTTGCCTTGCATTATGTTGCCTTGCCTTACTTTGCCTTACGTTGCCTTACAATACGTTGACTTGCCTTACGTTACCTTGCCTTACGTTGCTTTACGTTTCCTTTACCTTACGTTTCCTTACCTTACGTTGCCTTACCTAACGTTGCCTTACCTTACGTTGCCTTATGTTGCCTTACCTTACGTTGCCTAACGTTGCCTTACCTATCGTTGCCTTACCTTACGTTGCCTTACGTTGCCTTACCTTACGTTGCCTTGCCTTACGTTGCCTTAAGTTGCCTTACCTTACGTTGCCTTGCCTTACGTTGCCTTATGATGGCTTACCTTACGTTGCCTTGCCTTACGTTACCTTACGTTGCCTTACCTTACGTTGCCTTACCTTATGTTGCCTTACGTTGCCTTACCTTATGTTTTCTTACCTTACGTTGCCTTGCCTTACGTTGCCTTAAGTTTCCTTACCTTACGTTGCCTTACGTTGCCTTGCCTTACGTTGCCTTACGTTGCCTTACCTTACGTTGCCTTGCCTTACGTTGCCTTACGATGGCTTACCTTACTTTGCCTTGCCTTACGTTGCCTTACGTTGCCTTACCTTATTTTGTCTTACCTTATGTTGCCTTATGTTGCCTTACCTTTCCTTGCCTTACGTTGCCTTACCTTACGTTGCCTTACATTACGTTGCCTTGCCTTACGTAGCCTTACCTTACGTTGCCTTGCCTTACGTTGCCTTACCTTACGTTTCCTTACCTTGCCTTGCCTTACGTTGCCTTACGTTGCCTTACATTGCCTTGCCTTACGTTTCCTTACATTACGTTGCCTTACGTTGCCTTATGTTGCCTTGCCTTACGTTGCCTTATATTACGTTGCCTTACTTTGCCTTACCTTACTTCGCCTTACGTTTCCTTAACTTACATTACCTTGCCTTACGTAGCTTTACCTTACGTTGCCTTACCTTACGTTGTCTTACGTTGCTTTACCTTACTTTGCCTAACATTGCCTTACCTTACTTTGCCTTGGCTTACGTTGCCTTACATTACGTTGCCTTGCCTTACGTTGCCTTACGTTGCCTTACGTTGCCTTACCTTACGTTGCCTTACGTTTCTTTACCTTACTTTGCCTTGTCTTACGTTGCCTTACATTGCCTTACGTTGCCTTCCCTTACGTTGCCTTCCCTTACGTTGCCTTACGTTGCCTTGCCTTACGTTGCCTTACTTTGCCTTACTTTACGTTGCCTTGCCTTACGTTGCCTTACGTTGCCTTACCTTACTATGCCTTACCTTACGTTGCCTTACGTTGCCTTACGTTTCCTTGCCTTACGTTGCCTTACCTTACGTTGCCTTACATTACGTTGCCTTGCCTTACGTTGCCTTACATTGTGTTACCTTACGTTGCCTTAGCTTACCTTGCCTTACGTTGCCTTACCTTTCGATGCCTTACGTTGCCTTACCTTACGTTGCATTGCCTTACATTGCCTTACGTTGCCTTACCTTACATTGCATTAATTTAAGTTGCCTTACGTTGCCTTACGTTGCCTTACCTTACGTAGCCTTACCTTACGTTGCCTTACCTTACGTTGCCTTGCCTTACGTTGCCTTGCCTTACGTTGCCTTTACATTACGTTGACTTATGCTGCCTTAACTTAAGTTGCCTTACGTTGCCTTTCCTTACGTTGCCTTGCCTTACGTTGCCTTACGTTGCCTTACCTTACGTTGACTTGCCTTACTTTGCCTTACGTTGCCTTACATTACGTTGCCTAACATTGGCTTACCTTACGTTGCCTTGCCTTACTTTGCCTTACGTTGCCTTATCTTACGCTGCCTTACCTTATGTTGCCTTACCTTACGTTGCCTTACGTTGCCTTACCTGAAGTTGCCTTACGTTGCCTTAACTTACGTTGCCTTGCCTTACGTTGCCTTACGTTGCCTTACCTTATGTTGCCTTACCTTACGTTGCCTTACGTTGTCTTGCCTTACGTTGCCTTACCTTACGTTACCTTACGTTGCCTTATATTACCTTGCCTTACGTTGCCTTACCTTACGTTGCTTTGCCTTACGTTGCCTTACTTTGCCTTACCTTACGTTGCCTTGCCTTACGTTGCCTTACGTTGCCTTGCCTTACGTTGCCTTAACTTACGTTGCCTTAACTTACGCTGCCTTGCCTCACGTTGCCTTACCTTACTTTGCCTTAGGTTGCCTTACCTTACGTTGCCTTGCCTTACGTTGCCTTATGTTGCCTTGTCTTACGTTGCCTTGACTTATGTTTCCTTCCGTTGCCTTACGTTGCCTTGCCTTACGTTGCCTTGCCTTACGTTGCCTTACGTTGCCTTACGTTGCTATACATTACATTGACTTGCCTTAAGTTGCATTACGTTGCCTTACCTTACGTTTCCTTACCTTACGTTGCCTTACCTTACTTTGCCTTGCAGTACGTTGCGTTATGTTGCCTTGCAGTACGTTGCCTTACGTTGCCTTACGTTGCCTTGCCTTACGTTGCCTTGCCTTACGTTGCCTTACGTTGACTTACCTTACGTCGCCTTGCCTTACGTTGCCTTACGTTGCCTTACCTTACGTTGACTTGCCTTACTTTGCCTTACGTTGCCTTACCTTACGTTGCCTAACATTGCCTTACCTTACATTGCCTTGCCTAACTTTGCCTTATGTTGCCTTACCTTACGTTGCCTTCCCTTACGTTGCCTTACGTTGCCTTACCTTACGTTGCTTTACGTTGCCTTACCTTAAGTTGCCTTACGTTGCCTTAACTTACGTTGCCTTGCCTTACGTTGCCTTACGTTGCCTTACCTTATGTTGCCTTACCTTACGTTGCCTTACGTTGCCTTGCCTTAAGTTGTTTGCCTTACTTTGCCTTACCTTACGTTGCCTTACGTTGCTTTATATTACGTTGCCTTGCCTTACGTTGCCTTACCTTACGTTGCCTTACGCTGCCTTACCTTACGTTACCTTACGTTGCCTTATATTACGTTGCCTTACGTTGCCTTACCTAACGTTGCTTTGCCTTTTGTTGCCTTACGTTGCCTTACCTTACGTTGCCTTACGTTGCCGTACATTACGTTGCCTTACGTTGCCTTACCTTACGTTGCCTTGCCTTACGTTGCCTTAAGTTGCCTTACCTAAGGTTGCCTTAACTTACTTTGCCTTGCGTTGCCTTACCTTACGTTGCCTTACCTTACGTTGCCTTGCCTTAAGTTGCCTTGCCTTACGTTGCCTTACGTTGCCTTACGTTGCCTTACCTTACGTTGCCTTGCCTTACGTTGCCTTACTTTGCCTTACCTTTAATTGCCTTATGTTGCCTTACCTTAAGTTGCCTTAACTTACGTTGCCTTACCTTACGTTGCCTTAAATTACGTAGCCTTACGTTGCATTAACTTATCTTGTCTTACCTTACGTTGCTTTACTTTGGCTTACCTTACGTTGCCTTGCCTTAATTTGCCTTACCTTACGTTGCCTTACCTTACGTTGCCTTACGTTGCCTTACGTTGCCTTGCCTTACGTTGCCTTAACTTACGTTGCCTCAACTTACGTTGCCTTGCCTTACGTTGCCTTACCTGACGTTGCCTTAAGTTGCCTTACCTTAAGTTGCCTTACGTTGCCTTAAGTTGCCTTGCCTTACGTTGCCTTGACTTATGTTTCCTTACGTTGCCTTATGTTGCCTTGCCTTATGTTGCCTTGCCTTACTTTGCCTTACCTTATGTTGCCTTACGTTGCCTTACCTTACGTTGCCTTGCCTTACGTTGCCTTACGTTGCCTTACCTTACGTTGCCTTACCTTACTTTGCCTTACGTTGCCTTACATTACGTTGCCTAACATTGCCTTACCTTACGTTGCCTTGCGTTACGTTGCCTTATGTTGCCTTCCCTTACGTTGCCTTGCCTTACGTTGCCTTACGTTGCCTTACCTTACGTTGCCTTACGTTGCCTTCCCTTACGTTTCCTTGCCTTATGTTGCCTTACGTTGCCTTATCTTATGTTGCCTTTACCTTACGTTGACTTACGTTGCCTTACCTTACGTTACCTTATGTTGCCTTACATTACGTTGCCTTACGTTGCCTTACCTTACGTTGCCTTGCCTTACGTTGCCTTACGTTGCCTTACGTTGCCTTACCTTACGTTGGCTCTACCTTACTTTTCCTTATGTTGCCTCACCTTACATTGACTTACGTTGCCTTACCTTAAGTTTGCTTACCTTACGTTGCCTTACCTTACGTTGCCTTACCTTACGGTGCCTTACGTTGCCTTACCTTATGTTGCCTTACTTTGCCTTACCTTACGTTGCCTTACGTTGTCTTACCATACGTTGCCTTACGTTGCCATACGTTGCCTTACCTTACGTTGCCTTGCCTTACGTTGCCTTACGTTGCCTTACCTAACGTTGCATTACGTTGCCTTACGTTGCCTTACCTTACGTTGCCTTGCCTTACGTTGCCTTACCTTACGTTGCCTTACCTTACGTTGCCTTACGTTGCCTTACCTTACGTTGCCTTTCCTTACGTTGCCTTACGTTGCCTTTCCTTACGTTGCCTTACCTTACGTTGCCTTAGGTTGCCTTACATTACGTTGCCTTACCTTACGTTGCCTTACCTTACTTTGCCTTCCCTTACGTTGCCTTGCCTTGCATTGCCTTACGTTGCCTTATCTTATGTTGCCTTTACCTTACGTTGACTTACGTTGCCTTACCTTACGTTGCCTTATGTTGCCTTACATTACGTTGCCTTACGTTTCCTTTACCTTACGTTGCCTTGCCTTACGTTGCCTTACGTTGCATTACCTAACGTTGGCTCTACCTTACTTTTCCTTATGTTGCCTCACCTTACATTGCCTTACGTTGCCGTACCTTAAGTTTGCTTACCTTACGTTGCCTTTACATTACGTTGCCTTACCTTACGTTGCCTAACGTTGCCTTACCTTTCTTTACCTTACCTTACGTTGTCTTACCTTACATTGCCTTGCCTTACGTTGCCTTACATTACGTTGCCTTACCTTACGTTGCCTTACGTTCCCATACGTTGCCTTACCTTACGTTGCCTTGCCTTACGTTGCCTTACGTTGCCTTACGTTGCCTTACCTAACGTTGCATTACGTTGCCTTACGTAGCCTTACCTTACGTTGCCTTGACTTATGTTGCCTTACCTTAGGTTGCCTTGCCTCAATTTGACTTACGTTGCCTTAAGTTACGTTGCCTTACGTTGCCTTACATTACGTTGCCTTACGTTGCCTTACCTTACGTTGCCTTGCTTACGTTCCCTTACCTTACGTTGCCTTGCCTTACGTTGCCTTGCCTTACGTTGCCTTACGTTGCCTTACCTTACGTTGCCTTACCTTACGTTGCCTTTGGTTGCCTTACCTTACGTTGCCTTACCTTACGTTGCCTTACCTTACGTTGTCTTGACTTACGTAGCCTTACATTGCCTTAACTTATCTTGCCTTACCTTACGTTGCCTTACGTTGGCTTACCTTACGTTGCCTTACGTTGACTTACGTTGCCTTAAATTACGTTGCCTTGCCTTACGTTGACTTACTTTGCCTTACCTTACATTGCCTTACCTTACGTTTCCTTACGTTGACTTACGTTGCCTTGCCTTACGTTGCCTTCCCTTACATTGCCTTCCTTTACGTTGCCTTCCCTTACGTTGCCTTCCCTTACGTTGCCTTCCCTTACGTTGCCTTACGTTGTCTTATCTTACGTTGCCTTGCCTTACGTTGCCTTAACTTAATTTGCCTTGCCTTACGTTGCCTTACGTTGCCTTACGTTGCCTTACCTTACGTTGCCTTACCTTACGTTGCCTTACGTTGCCTTACCTTACGTTGCCTTACGTTTTCTTACGTTGCCTAACGTTGCCTTCCCTTACGTTGCCTTACGTTGCCTTCCCTTACGTTGCCTTACGTTGCCTTGCCTTACGTTGCCTTGCCTTACGTTGCTTTACGGTGCCTTACCTTACGTTGCCTTGCATTACGTTAACTTACGTTGCCTTACCTTACGTTGCCCTACGTTAACTTACGTTCCCTTACTTTACGTTGCCATGCCTTATGTTGCCTTGCCTTAGGTTGCCTTACGTTGCCTCACGTTGCCTTACCTTACGTTGCCTTTTCCTTATGTTGCCTTTACCTTACGTTGCCTTACGTTGCCTCACGTTGCCTTACCTTACGTTGCCTTGCCTTACGTTGCCTTACGTTGCCTTTACCTTACGTTACCTTACGTTTCCTTAGGTTGCCTTGCCTTACGTTGCCTTACCTTATGTTGCCTTATGTTGCCTTACCTTACATTGCCTTACGTTGCCTTACATTACGTTGCCGTTCCTTACGTTGCCTTACGTTTCCTTAACTTACGTTACCTTGCATTACGTTGCCTTACCTTACGTTGCCTTGCATTGCCTTTACCTTACGTTGCCTAACATTGCCTTACCTTACGTTGCCTTACCTTACGTTTCCTTACCTTACGTTGCCTTTCCTTAAGTTGCCTTACCTTACGTTGCCTTACGTTAAGTTGCCTTACGTTGCCTTACCTTACGTTGCCTTACGTTGCCTTACGTTGCCTTACCTTACGTTGCCTTGCCTTACGTTGCCTTACGTTGCCTTACCTTAAGCTCCCTTGCCTTACGTTGCCTTAAATTACTTTGCCTTAACTTACGTTGACTTACGTTGCCTTACGTTGCCTTACCTTACGTTGCCTTGCCATACGTTGCCTTACGTTGCCTTACCTTAAGTTGCCTTGCCTTACGTTGCCTTACCTTACGTTGCCTTAAGTTGCCTTACGTTGCCTTGCCTTACGTGTCCTTGCATTACGTTGCCTTATCTTGCGTTGTCTTAACTTACGTTGCGTTACGTTGCCTTACCTTACGTTTCTTAGCCTTATATTGCCTTCCCTTACGTTGCCTTACGTTCCCTTACCTTAAGTTGCCTTACCTTCCCTTAACTTACTTTGCCTTACCTTACGTTGCCTTCCCTTACGTTGCCTTACGTTGCCTTGCCTTACGTTGCCTTACGGTGCCTTACCTTACGTTGCCTTGCATTACGTTAACTTACGTTGCCTTACCTTACGTTGCCCTACGTTAACTTACGTTCCCTTACTTTACGTTGCCATGCCTTATGTTGCCTTGCCTTATGTTGCCTTACGTTGCCTCACGTTGCCTTACCTTACGTTGCCTTTTCCTTATGTTGCCTTTACCTTACGTTGCCTTACGTTGCCTCACGTTGCCTTACCTTACGTTGCCTTGCCTTACGTTGCCTTACGTTGCCTTTACCTTACGTTGCCTTACGTTTCCTTAGGTTGTCTTGCCTTACGTTGCCTTACCTTATGTTACCTTAGGTTGCCTTACCTTACATTGCCTTACGTTGCCTTACATTACGTTGCCGTTCCTTACGTTGCCTTACGTTTCCTTACCTTACGTTACCTTGCATTACGTTGCCTTACCTTACGTTGCCTTGCATTGCCTTTACCTTACGTTGCCTAACATTGCCTTAGCTTACGTTGCCTTGCCTTAAGTTGCCTTACGTTGCCTTACCTTACGTTTCCTTACCTTACGTTGCCTTTCCTTATGTTGCCTTACCTTACGTTGCCTTACGTTAAGTTGCCTTACGTTGCCTTACCTTACGTTGCCTTACGTTGCCTTACCTTACGTTGCCTTACCTTACGTTGCCTTGCCTTACGTTGCCTTACGTTGCCTTACCTTAAGTTCCCTTGCCTTACGTTGCCTTAAATTACTTTGCCTTAACTTACGTTGACTTACGTTGCCTTACGTTGCCTTACCTTACGTTGCCTTGCCTTACGTTGCCTTACGTTGCCTTACCTTAAGTTGCCTTGCCTTACGTTGCCTTACCTTACGTTGCCTTAAGTTGCCTTACGTTGCCTTGCCTTACGTGTCCTTGCATTACGTTGCCTTATCTTGCGTTGTCTTAACTTACGTTGCGTTACGTTGCCTTACCTTACGTTTCTTAGCCTTATATTGCCTTCCCTTACGTTGCCTTACGTTCCCTTACCTTAAGTTGCCTTACCTTCCCTTACCTTACTTTGCCTTACCTTACGTTGCCTTGCCTTACGTTGCCTTACCTTACGTTGCCTTGGTTTACATTGCCTTAGGTTGCTTTACCTTACCTTGCCTTACGTTGCCTTGCGTTTCCTTACATTATGTTACCTTGCATTACGTTGCCTTACCTTACGTTGCCTTACTTTGCCTTACCTTACGTTGCCTTGCCTCACGTAGACCTTACGTTGCCTTACCTTTTGTTGCCTTACCTTACCTTGCCTTACGTTTGCTTACGTTGCCTTACCTTACGTTGCCTTACGTTGCCTTACGTTGCCTTACCTTACTTTGCCTTAACTTACGTTGCCGTGCCTTACGTTGCTTTACGTTGCATTACCTTACGTTGCCTTACCTTAAGTTGCCTTACATTGCCTTTTGTAGCCTTACCTTACGTTGCCTTGCCTTATGTTGCCTTACCTTACGTTGCCTTGCCTTACGTTGCCTTATCTTACGTTGCCTTACCTTACATTACCTTACGTTGCCTTACATTACGTTGCCTTACGTTGCCTTACCTTACGTTGCCTAATGTTGCTTTACATTACGATGCCTTAAAATGCCTTACCTTACGTTGCCTTACCTTACGTTGCGTTACATTTCCTTACGTTGCCTTGCGTTACGTTGCCTTAACTTACGTTGCCTTACATTTCCTTAGGTTGCCTTGCCTTACGTTGCCTTACCTTACGTTGCCTTGCCTTACGTTGCCTTACGTTGCCTTACCTTACGTTACCTTGCTTTACGTTGCCTTACCTTACGTTGCCTTACCTTACGTTGCCTTACGCTTCCTTGCCTTACGTTGCCTTACATTACGTTGCCTTACGTTGCCTTACCTTACTTTGCCTTACGTTGCCTTACCTTACGTTGCCTTACGTTGCCTTACCTTATGTTGCCTTTACCTTACGTTTCCTTACGTTGCCTTACCTTACGTTGCCTTGCAGTACGTTGCCTTACGTTGCTTTAACTTACGTTCCCTGACCTTACGTTCCCTTACGTTGCCTTTCCTTACTTTGCCTTTCGTTGCCTTACGTTGCCTTACGTTGCCTTGTCTTATCTTGCCTTAAATTACGTTCCCTTACGTTGCCTTACCTTAATTTGCCTTGCCTTACGTTGCCTTAACTAACGTTGCCGTACGTTGCCTTACCTTACGTTGCCTTAACTTACTTTGCCATAGGTTGCCTTACCTTACGTTGCCTTACCTTACGTTGCCTTGCCTTACGTTGCCTTGCCTTAAGTTGCCTTGCCTTGCCTTACGTTGCCTTGCCTTAAGTTGCCTTGCCTTGCCTTAACTTACGTTGCCTTGCCTTACGTTGCCTTACGTTGCCTTACCTTACGTTGCCTTACGTTGCATTAACTTACGTTGCCTTACGTTTCTTTACATTACGTTGCCTTAGCTTACGTTGCCTTTCCTTACGTTGCCTTGGCTTACGTTGCCTTGCCTTACGTTGCCTTACGTTGTCTTACCTTACGTTGACTTACGTTGCCTTACGTTGCCTTGCCTTTCGTTTCCTTGCATTACGTTGCCTTTACCTTGCGTTGCGTTACCTTCCCTTACCTTACGTTGCCTTGCCTTACGTTGCCTTATGTTTCCTTAAGTTGCCTCACGTTTCCTTACGTTGCCTTTACGTTTCCTTACGTTGCCTTACCTTACGTTGCCTTAGCTTACGTTGCCTTACGTTGCCTTACCTTCCTTTGCCTTACGTTGCCTTACCTCACGTTGCCTTGCCTTACGTTGCCTTACGTTGCCTTACCTTACATTGCCTTGCCTTAGTTTGCCTTACCTTACTTTGCCTTACGTTGCCTTACCTTACCTTACCTTGCCTTACGTTGCCTTACGTTGCCTTACCTTACGTTGCCTAACGTTGCCTTACCTTACGTTGCCTTGCCTTACGTTGCCTTACGTTGCCTTACCTTAAGTTGGCTTGCCTACGTTTCCTTACCTTACGTTGCCTTAAGTTGCCTTACGTTGCCTTGCCTTACGTTTCCTTGCATTACGTTGCCTTATCTTGCGTTGTCTTAACTTACGTTGCGTTACGTTGCCTTACCTTACGTTTCTTAGCCTTATATTGCCTTACCTTACGTTGCCTTACGTTCCCTTTCCTTAAGTTGCCTTACCTTCCCTTAACTTACTTTGCCTTACCTTACGTTGCCTTCCCTTACGTTGCCTTACGTTGCCTTGCCTTACGTTGCCTTACGGTGCCTTACCTTACGTTGCCTTGCATTACGTTAACTTACGTTGCCTTACCTTACGTTGCCCTACGTTAACTTACGTTCCCTTACTTTACGTTGCCATGCCTTATGTTGCCTTGCGTTATGTTGCCTTACGTTGCCTCACGTTGCCTTACCTTACGTTGCCTTTTCCTTATGTTGCCTTTACCTTACGTTGCCTTACGTTGCCTCACGTTGCCTTACCTTACGTTGCCTTGCCTTACGTTGCCTTACGTTGCCTTTACCTTACGTTACCTTACGTTTCCTTAGGTTGTCTTGCCTTACGTTGCCTTACCTTATGTTACCTTAGGTTGCCTTACCTTACATTGCCTTACGTTGCCTTACATTACGTTGCCGTTCCTTACGTTGCCTTACGTTTCCTTAACTTACGTTACCTTGCATTACGTTGCCTTACCTTACGTTGCCTTGCATTGCCTTTACCTTACGTTGCCTAACATTGCCTTAGCTTACGTTGCCTTGCCTTAAGTTGCCTTACGTTGCCTTACCTTACGTTTCCTTACCTTACGTTGCCTTTCCTTAAGTTGCCTTTACCTTACGTTGCCTTACGTTAAGTTGCCTTACGTTGCCTTGCCTTACGTTGCCTTACGTTGCCTTACCTTAAGTTGCCTTGCCTTACGTTGCCTTAAATTACTTTTCCTTAATTTACATTGACTTACGTTGCCTTACGTTGCCTTACCTTACGTTGCCTTGCCTTACGTTGCCTTACGTTGCCTTACCTTAAGTTGCCTTGCCTTACTTTGCCTTACCTTACGTTGCCTTAAGTTGCCTTACGTTGCCTTCCCTTACGTGTCCTTGCATTACGTTGCCTTATCTTGCGTTGTCTTAACTTACGTTGCGTTACGTTGCCTTACCTTACGTTTCTTAGCCTTATATTGCCTTACCTTACGTTGCCTTACGTTCCCTTTCCTTAAGTTGCCTTACCTTCCCTTAACTTACTTTGCCTTACCTTACGTTGCCTTGCCTTACGTTGCCTAACGTTGCCTTGCCTTACGTTGCCTTGCCTTACGTTGCCTTGCCTTATGTTTCCTTGCCTTACGTTGCCTTACGTTTCCTTGCCTTACGTTGCCTTTACCTTGCGTTGCGTTACCTTCCCGTACCTTACGTTGCCTTGCCTTACGTTGCCTTACCTTACATTGCCTTATGTTTCCTTAAGTTGCCTCACGTTTACTTACGTTGCCTTTACGTTTACTTACGTTGCCTTACCTTACGTTGCCTTAGCTTACGTTGCCTTACGTTGCCTTACCTTCCTTTGCCTTACGTTGCCTTACCTTACGTTGCCTTGCCTTACGTTGCCTTACGTTGCCTTACCTTACATTGCCTTGCCTTAGTTTGCCTGAACTTACTTTGCCTTACGTTGCCTTACCTTACGTTACCTTGCATTACGTTGCCTTACCTTACGTTGCCTAACGTTGCCTTACCTTACGTTGCCT
This sequence comes from Phaenicophaeus curvirostris, assembly GCF_032191515.1. NCBI lineage: Eukaryota > Metazoa > Chordata > Aves > Cuculiformes > Cuculidae > Phaenicophaeus > Phaenicophaeus curvirostris. Next base: position 1,030,184 of record NC_091410.1, read on the forward strand.
TGCCTTACATTGCCTTAGGTTGCCTTACCTTACGTTACCTTTCATTAGGTTGCCTTACCTTACGTTGCCTTACTTTGCCTTACCTTACGTTGCCTTACGTTGCCTTACGTTGCCTTGCCTTACGTTGCCTTGCCTCACATAGACCTTACGTTGCCTTACCTTACGTTGCCTTGAATATGTTGCCTTACGTTGCCTTGCCTTACGTTACGTTGCCTTGCCTTACGTTGCCTTGCGTAACTTTGCCTTACGTTGCTTTAACTTACGTTGCCTTGCCTTACGTTGCCTTGCCTTACGTTGCCTTACCTTACGTTGCCTTACGTTGCCTTGCCTTACTTTGCCTTAACTTACGTTGCCTTAACTTACGTTGCCTTACGTTTCCTTACGTTGCCTAGCGTTACGTTGCCTTAACTTACGTTGCCTTACATTGCCTTACGTTGCCTTACCTTACGTTGCCTTACGTTGCCTTACCTTCCTTTGCCTTACGTTGCCTTACCTTACATTGCCTTGCCTTACGTTGCCTTACGTTGCCTTACCTTACGTTGCCTTACGCTTCCTTGCCTTACGTTGCCTTACATTACGTTGCATTACGTTGCCTTAACTTACGTTGCATTACCTTACGTTGCCTTACGTTTCCTTACCTTATGTTGCCTTTACCTTACGTTGCCTTACGTTGCCTTACCTTACGTTGCGTTGCAGTACGTTGCCTTACGTTGCTTTAACTTACGTTCCCTTACGTTGCCTTACCTTACTTTGCCTTTCGTTGCCTTACGTTGCCTTAAGTTGCCTTGTCTTACGTTGCCTTACATTACGTTCCCTTACGTTGCCTTACCTTAATTTGCCTTGCCTTACGTTGCCTTACCTTACGTTGCCTTGAAGTATGTTGCCTTACGTTGCCTTGCCTTACGTTGCCTTACGTGTCCTTACAATGCCTTGCCTTACGTTGCCTTACCTTACTTTGCCTTAACTTACGTTGCCTTTCCTTACGTTGCCTTACGCTGCCGTGCCTTACGTTGCTTTACGTTGCCTTACCTTACGTTGCCTTACGTTAAGTTGCCTTACATTGCCTTACGTAGCCTTACATTACGTTGCCTTGCCTTACGTTGCCTTACCTTACGTAGCCTTACCTTACATTACCTTACGTTGCCTTACATTACGTTGCCTTACGTTGCCTTACCTTACGTTGCCTTACGTTGCCTTACCTTACGTTGCCTTACGTTTCCTTACGTTCCTTGCGTTACGTTGCCTTAACGTACGTTGCCTTACATTGCCTTAGGTTGCCTTGCCTTACGTTGCCTTACCTTACGTTGCCTTACGTTGCCTTACCTTCCTTTGCCTTACGTTGCCTTACCTTACATTGCCTTGCCTTACGTTGCCTTACGTTGCCTTACCTTACGTTGCCTTAAGTTGCCTTACGTTGCCTTGCCTTACGTTTCCTTGAATTACGTTGCCTTTACCTTACGTTGCCTTACGTTTCCTTACGTTGCCTTACGTTTCCTTACGTTGCCTTTACCTTTCCTTACGTTGCCTTACTTTACGTTGCCTTACGTTGCCTTACCTTCCTTTGCCTTACGTTGCCTTACCTTACGTTTCCTTGCCTTACATTGCCTTACGTTGCCTTTACCTTATGTTGCCTTACCTTACCTTGCCTTACGTTGCCTTACCTTACGTTGCCTTACCTTACGATGCCTTACGCTTCCTTGCCTTACGTTTCCTTAACTTACGTTGCCTTACGTTGCCTTACGTTACCTTACCTTACGTTGCCTTTACCTTATGTTGCCTTACCTTACGTTGCCTTACGTTGCCTTACCTTACGTTACCTTGCCTTACGTTGCCTTACCTTACGATGCCTTACGCTTCCTTGCCTTACGTTGCCTTACATTACGTTTCCTTACGTTGCCTTATCTTACGTTGCCATACGTTGCCTTACCTTATGTTGCCTTTACCTTACGTTGCCTTACGTTGCCTTGCCTTACGTTTCCTTGCCTTACGTTGCCTTACTTTGCCTTTACCTTACGTTGCCTTACGTTGCCTTACGTTGCCTTACCTTACGTTGCCTTTCCTTACGTTGCCTTGCCTCACGTAGATCTTACGTTGCCTTACCTTTTGTTGCCTTACCTTACCTTGCCTTACGTTGCCTTACGTTGCCTTACCTTACGTTGCCTTGAAGTATGTTACCTTACGTTGCCTTGCCTTACGTTGCGTTACGTTGCCTTACGTTGCCTTGCCTTACGTTGCCTTGCCTTACGTTGCCTTACGTTGCTTTAACTTACGTTGCCTTGCCTTCCTTGTCCTTACCTTACGTTGCCTTACGTTGCCTTGCCTTACTTTGCCTTAACTTACGTTGCCTTGCCTTACGTTGCCTTACGTTGCCGTGCCTTACGTTGCTTTACGTTGCCTTACCTTACGTTGCCTTACCTTACGTTGCCTTGCCTTAAGTTGCCTTACGTTGCCTTAGGTAGCCTTACCTTACGTTGCCTTGCCTTACGTTGCCTTACCTTACGTTGCCTTGCCTTACGTTGCCTTATCTTACGTTGCCTTACGTTGCCTTACCTTACGTTGTCTTACGTTGCCTTACCTTACGATGCCTTACATTGCCTTACTTTACGATGCCTTAAAATGCCTTACCTTACGTTGCCTTGCCTTACGTTGCCTTATCTTACGTTGCCTTACGTTGCCTTACCTTACGTTGTCTTACGTTGCCTTACCTTACGATGCCTTACATTGCCTTACTTTACGATGCCTTAAAATGCCTTACCTTACGTTGCCTTACCTTACGTTGCCTTACGTTTCCTTACGTTGCCTAGCGTTACGTTGCCTTACCTTACGTTGCCTTACGTTGCCTTACCTTACGTTGCCTTACGTTGCCTTACCTTCCTTTGCCTTACGTTGCCTTACCTTACATTGCCTTTCCTTACGTTGCCTTACGTTGCCTTACCTTACGTTACCTTGCCTTACGTTGCCTTACCTTACGTTGCCTTACCTTACGTTGCCTTACGCTTCCTTGCCTTACGTTGCCTTACATTACGTTGCCTTACATTACGTTGCCTTAACTTACTTTGCGTTACGTTGCATTACCTTACGTTGCCTTACGTTTCCTTACCTTATGTTGCCTTTACCTTACGTTGCCTTACGGTGCCTTACCTTACGTTGCGTTGCAGTACGTTGCCTTACGTTGCTTTAACTTACGTTCCCTTACCTTACGTTGCCTTACCTTACTTTGCCTTTCGTTGCCTTACGTTGCCTTAAGTTGCCTTGTCTTACGTTGCCTTACATTACGTTCCCTTACGTTGCCTTACCTTAATTTGCCTTACCTTACGTTGCCTTGAAGTATGTTGCCTTACGTTGCCTTGCCTTACCTTGCCTTACGTTGCCTTACATTGCCTTGCCTTACGTTGCCTTGCCTTACGTTGCCTTACGTTGCTTTAACTTACGTAGCCTTGTCTTACTTTGCCTTACCTTACGTTGCATTAAGTTGCCTTACCTTACTTTGCCTTAACTTACGTTGCCTTGCCTTACGTTGCCTTAAGTTGCCGTGCCTTACGTTGCTTTACGTTGCATTAGCTTACGTTGCCTTACTTTATGTTGCCTTACATTGCCTTAGTTAGCCTTACCTTACGTTGCCTTGCCTTACGTTGCCTTATCTTACGTTGCCTTATCTTACGTTGCCTTACCTTACATTACCTTACGTTGCCTTACATTACTTTGCCTTACGTTGCCTGACGTTGCTTTACCTTACGTTGCCTTAAAATGCCTTACCTTAGGTTGTCTTACCTTACGTTGCCTTACGTTTCCTTACGTTGCCTAGCGTTACGTTGCCTTAACTTACGTTGCCTTACATTGCCTTAGGTTGCCTTGCCTTACGTTGCCTTACCTTCCGTTGCCTTACGTTGCCTTACCTTACATTGCCTTGCCTTACGTTGCCTTGTCTTATGTTGCCTTACATTACGTTCCCTTACGTTACCTTACCTTAAGTTGCCTTGCCTTACGTTGCCTTCACCTTACGTTGCCGTACGTTGCCTTACCTTACGTTGCCTTACCTTACGTTGCCTTACCTTACGTTTCCTTGCCTTACGTTGCCTTACGTTGCCTTACCTTACGTTGCCTTACGTTTCCTTGCCTTACGTTGTCTTACGTTGCATTACCTTACGTTGCCTTACGTTGCCTTGCCTTACGTTGCCTTACCTTACGTTGCCTTTAGTTACCTTACATTACGTTGCCTTTACCTTACGTTACCTTACCTTACGTTGCCTTACCTTACGTTACCTTGCCTTACGTTGCCTTACCTTACGTTGCCTTACGCTTCCTTGCCTTACGTTGCCTTACATTACGTTTCCTTACGTTGCCTTACCTTACTTTGCCTTACGTTGCCTTACCTTACATTGCCTTACGTTGCCATACCTTATGTTGCCTTGACCTTACGTTGCCTTACGTTGCCTTACCTTACGTTGCCTTGCAGTACATTGCCTTACTTTGCCTTATCTTACATTCCCTTACCTTACGTTCCCTTACGTTTCCTCAGCTTACTTTGCCTTTCGTTGCCTTAAGTTGCCTTGCCTTATGTTGCCTTTACCTTACGTTGCCGTACGTTGCCTTACCTTACGTTGCCTGACCTTACGTGCCTTACCTTACGTCTCCTTACGTTGCCTTACCTTACGTTTCCTTACCTTACGTTGCCTTACCTTTCGTTGCCTTGCCTTAAGTTGCCTTACGTTGCCTTACCTTACGTTGCCTTAAGTTGCCTTACGTTGCCTTGCGTTACGTTGCCTTGCATTACGTTGCCTTAACTTGCCTTACCTAACGTTGCGTTACGTTGCCTTACCTTACGTTACTTTGCCTTACGTTGCCTTAGCTTACGTTGCCTTACGTTCCCTTACCTTAAGTTGCCTTACCTTCCCTTACCTTACGTCGCCGTACGTTGCCTTAGCTTACGTTGCCTTATGTTTCCTTACGTTGCCTTACGTTTCCTTACGTTGACTTACCTTACGTTGCCTTAGCTTACGTTGCCTTACGTTGCCTTACCTTCCTTTGCCTTACGTTGCCTTACCTTACGTTGCCTTGCCTTACTTTGCCTTATGTTGCCTTACCTTACGTTGCCTTACATTGCCTTATATTACGTTGCCTAACATTGCCTTACCTTACTTTGCCTTGCCTTATGTTGCCTTACGTTGCCTTACCTTACGTTGCCTTGCCTTACGTAGACCTTACGTTGCCTTACCTTACTTTGCCTACGTTATGTTGCCTTACGTTGCCTTGCCTTACGTTGCCTTACCTTACTTTGCCTTGCCTTACGTTACCTTACGTTGCCTTACCTTACGGTTCCTTGCCTTAGGTTGCCTTATCTTACGTTGCCTTGCGTTGCCTTACCTTACGTTGCATTACCTTACATTGCCTTACGTTGGCTTGCCTTACGTTGGCTTGCCTTACGTTGCCTTGCCATACGTTGCCTTTCGTTGCCTCACCTTACGTTGCCTTGCCTTACGTTGCCTTACCTTGCCTTACCTTACGTTGCCTTACGTTGCCTTACCTTACGTTGCCTTACGTGGCCTTACCTTACGTTGCCTTACCTTACCTTGCCTTGCCTTACGTTGCCTTACTTTGCCTTACCTTACGTTGCCTTACGTGGCCTTACCTTACGTTGCCTTACCTTACGTTGCCTTGCCTTACGTTGCCTTACGTTGCCTTACCTTACGTTGCCTTATGTTGCCTTATGTTTCCTTACCTAACATTGCCTTGCCTTACGTTGCCTTACGTTTCCTTACCTTACGTTGCCTTAAGTTGCCTTATGTTGCCTTACGTTGTCTTACGTTGCCTAACGTTGCCTTACCTTACCTTGCCTTCCCTTACGTTGCCTTCCCTTACGTTGCCTTCCCTTACGTTTCCTTACGTTGCCTTGCCTTACGTTGCCGTACGTTGCCTTACCTTACGTTGCCTTACGTTGCCTTGCCTTACGTTGCCTTGCCTTACGTTGCCTTGCCTTACGTTGCCTTACCTTGCGTTGCCTTACCTTGCCTTACCTTACGTTGTGTTACGTTGCCTTACCTTACGTTTCTTTGCCTTACGTTGCCTTACCTTACGTTTCCTCAAGTTCCTTTACCTTAATGTCGGAAACGACGGTAGACATGCACATCAGATGATGATCAACAAGTCTCAATTTATTAAGGATAAAGCGCTGACATATATACACTAGTTAATTAGCTCATACATATTGCAAAATAAAGGCTCATCATTGGTTACATTATTTTAGTCATTTATTACAAAAGGTCTAAATACAACACAATACTGCATTATTCTGTTACCACGGCTATTATAATTATCTAAACATCAAGTTCTTAAAAAGAAACAATTACAAACATGATTATCTCAGTCTCACTACGTTCTGTACTATGATCTAAGCGGCTTTGAACTTGCTAAGCCTTGCGTTTCGGCCATAACTATTTTAACATAATAACTAAGCTTAGGTAGCCAAGCTTCGAGGGGCCTCATGACCTTTTTCTTGTAACCAAGTGCTCACAAGGTCATCCACATTTCCCCCGTTTTTTTTAAGTAAGAAAACATTGGCCTGTGACTTGTGGATTAAGTTGAGGACTAAGTTTTGCAAACAAGTCAGCAAACAAGGTAACAGGATGATTATGAACAGTATCACAATCCCTATACCTAATGCATACATAATAAATGTTCTGAGCCATTGACCCAGTCCAAAAGAGGACAACCACTTGTCTATGGGATTAGAGACCACTTTGATATTTCGTGTGTGATCTCGTAACCATTGCAGGTGCTGGTGAATTGACTTAGAATTAGAAGACAAATTAAAAGAACACATTTCTTCAAAATTTTCACAACTATGACCTTGAGCCAATAGTAAAAAATTAATGGCAGCTCTGTTTTGTAAAATTTGGTGTCTCAAACTATCCATATCTTGTACCATTTCAGACAAAATTTCAGTAGTTACATTAGATTGTTTTACAATCCAACATGCCAATTTCCCTAAAGTATTCAATGCATGTGCTGTACCCACACCAGGTACAAGGGATGCAAAAATTCGGGCTGTCGGACCCCAAAGTTCCACTTGATCATTACAGTCAGGTGATAACGCTGCTATGGAGCGTTTGAGACGATGGTTAGGAAAAAGAGAATGAATTTCAGACACATTTGGGGCAAATAAACCCAGTTTTCCTAAGTAACAGGGGCCTCTCATAGGGTTTTGGGGAATTCCTTGCCAAGCACGGTTTCCACATATCAAATAAAGATCATGGGGCAATTTCATCGCAGTGCGGTTTGCCCAAATTATGGTCTGATTCTTTGCCCATCCATAAGAAGGTCCACCACACATATATGTGGCATTCCAAAAAGGCCATTCTTTAGGTGTTAACCACATTAGTTTGTCAGTTTTCTTATAAATATAAAACCCTAATTTAAAACATCCATATTCATTGGCTGTTCTATTCAACATGCGACTGCCTAACAGTTTGATCTCTTGGGGATCCCAAGGTAAAGAAACATTTAATCCTGCTAACAAACGGGCAGCACATTCATCCTGCCTCGTATGAACATCACAATTCCCTCTGGTCAGACCCTTAAAGTCTGACTCGTTGAACCCCGGAATTCCAAGTAGGCAAGTTTGAAAAGGGTCGGTGGCGGATGCCAAAGAGAGACAAAAGGAGGTTACACCCGTTTTGTTTGCCCAAGTTACCCATAAGTTAGTTCTTGGACTGATGTGACCTTGGGTCGACGACACAATCATGAGAACTAGGATCTCAATCCACGTCATTATCAGAATTCGGGAGCATGTTTTCAGTAGTTGCAACATTCGGTGCAGCCTTCGGTGCAGCCTTCGTCCACCTTGCTGGGACCCAGATAGGACCTTCACCTAAAACAACATCCCATTTGTGACTATGAATGTGCAAAATACAAAATGCATTTTCCCTTTGTTTAATTGCCCTTTGTAATTGGAGAAATAACTCATATAGTCTTTTGTTTTGAACCATTTTGATAAAGGCGTCTTCAATACGTTCCACAATTCCTGCAACATATAATGAGTCTGTGACAATGTTTAAAGGATCCGTCAAAGTCATCAATGCCCAAATCACAGCAGATAGTTCCAAGGTTTGTAGAGAGTCCGTTTCTTCTGCAGGCAAAATATGATGTTGCCATTTTCCGTCTTGCTGCCACGTTATGGCTGCAGTTCGAGATTTCCTTCCTGCGTCAGTATACGCGGTGATGGCTTGGGGAATTGGATCCCGTTTTCTTTTTGGACAGGCAAACCAGCGCCATTTCCCCATCCATTGTAGCAGGGGTGATTTAAATAAATTGATGTTGACGCTAGCTGAGGTACCCAAAAGGGCTTCCTGAAGGTCTTCGCTGTTGTCAAGATACCACTGGAGAGTGTCTTTAGAGTTCATCGGGATAGGTATCATGGTAGGTTCACGACCATGAAGTTGCAAAACTCTTTCACGGCCTCTTTTAATAAGATGAGCTAATACTTCAACTTGTTTGACTAATGTCTTCGTTTGTTGTAGACTTGGAGACATCCATTCTGAAACACTCAGTTCTGTTCCTTGTGATGAAATCTGAGCGATGGCTCCTAATAAATGATGCTGGCCCAGCCATATGAGTAGGCTGAGTTCCTGTGATGAGATAAAACGAGACGTACAGCCAGTTGTTATCCTATCTGCTATTTGCTGTATGACACACTTCTGCTCTAGAGTTACTGAAATTGCTTGAGCAGGATTTGTGCCTTGTAGTAATGGTCGTAGAGTGTCTAAAAGTCCATTGGGAATGCCCACAATAGGTTTCAACCACTGTAGGTCTCCCAAGAGACGTTGAGCATCATTTAATGTTTTCAGATTCAAATTCAACTGAATCTTTTGAGGAGATACTGTACGTTCTGTTAAAGTCCAACCTAAGTATTTCCATGGCGAAGAGCGCTGTATTTTTTCAGGAGCGATGATCAATTTTGAATGAGCAAGTGTTTGCCGAATTGTATTTACTTGTTTGTCTGTAAAAGGTGTTGCTTGTGCAAATAATATATCGTCCATGTAATGATAGATAATCACTGATTTCCAATGTTTCCGGAGTGGTTGAAGAGCAGCATCAACATATAGCTGGCATAAGGTCGGGCTATTTCTCATACCTTGAGGCAATACTGTCCATTCAAAGCGTTGATCTGGACCTTCTCTATTCAAAGAGGGTAATGTAAATGCAAAACGTCTTGTGTCTTTTGGGTGCAAATCAATAGTGAAAAAACAATCTTTCAGGTCAATGATCAGTAGAGGCCAATCTTGAGGGAGCATAGATGGATTTGGGAGGCCTGGTTGCAAGGCCCCCATAGGTTCCATTTGCTCATTCACAGCTCTTAGATCATGCAAAAGACGATATTTTCCTGACTTTTTCTTGATAACAAAGATAGGAGTATTCCAGGGACTAGTAGATAATTTTAAATGTCCTTGCTGAAGTTGTTCCTGCACCAAATGATGTGCTTGCTGAAGGCTTTCCCGTTTTAAAGGCCATTGCTTAACCCATACTGGTGTATCAGTTGTCCAAGTTATGGGAATTGGGAAAGACCAAGCAATGGCTACAAGGTTAAAGGGTGCTCATTTGTGAGAACCAGTCCCAATTGAGCGAGAATATCTCGGCCAACTAAACATTGAACAGTAGGTGGCAGCTGAACTATTGAAAAAACAGCAGAGACTTTCCGGCCATCAATTTTTACAGTCACGGTAGGTGATTGTTGGGCCAGTGTTAGACCCCCAACTCCAGAAACTGTTACCGTAGCTGGCTGAATTGGCCAATCAGAAGGCCAAAATTGTGGGGCAATTATACTAGAATCCGCCCCAGTGTCAAAAAGTCCTAACAATGTAGTATGAGTTCCTTGATAGGTCACTGTAACTTTACGTTTAGGACGCTCTGAGAGGTTCATTGTTAACAGCGTGAGTCCTCCTGTAGAACCAAATCCTTTGTCTTCTCGGGGAAAAGTAGAAATTGGAGTCAGCTTGTTGGTTAATTGTGGCATTGGTATCAATTGAGCAATTCGTTGTCCCTTGCGAATACAAACAGGTGGAAACGGCGTATGGGCCATAATCATGATTTCTCCGGTGTAGTCAGCATCAATGAGTCCAGGGAGTACAAAAAGTCCCAACATTGAAGCGGAGGATCTCTCAATTAACAGTGCTCCTACTTGTTGTCCATCAATTTTTAGCGGTCCGATGATTCCAGTTGAGATCTTGTGTGGCTGGTTCGTCAGCAAATTAGTATCTACTGAGGCTGCCAAGTCGAGCCCAAGGCTGCCTCGGGTTGCTGGCGAAAGGGTAGAGGCAGTGCTGGTTGAGCAGCGGCCACTTGTGTCGTCGCACGGAAGCTGCGAGTCGCGCTCCCATTGAAGTTTCCCGATCTGCAGCGACAAGCTCCAGTATTGTGTGTATCAGATCGGCATCGGGCACACCATATTCCTGTTGCTGCACATTCTCGCCGAGTGTGTCCGAGCACTCCACAACGATAACATTTCGGCCGGCCTCTGGGTTGTGCATTCCTTGTTTGCGCAGCGGACACTTGGAGAGGTGCAAGAGCAGCTAACACTTGTGGTTGAGAGGCTTTTGCCTGTTCCTGTAATCCCTGTCCTAACTCTTTAATAGCTTCAACTACAAAGGCTTGTGGACCCACTGGAATGTGAGACATTTTCTCTAATGCTTCCTCAATGGTCCAATTAGCTCCCAACGTGTTTAACACATTACGTGTAGTGGCATTACAATTTTGCAAGGCGCATTGTTTTAACAATGCTCCTTTCATGAAATCTTGCACTCCTGCACGTTCAATAGCAGAAGCAACTTTGTCTATAAAGGTACCAAAATGCTCATCACGACCTTGTTTAATTCCCATGTAAACTGGTACACCACCCGGATCCTTTACACGAGTAATTGCCAACCGAACAAGGCGCATATCTTCACGTAGTTTATCTGGGCCGATAAGTGCCTGAGCCTCCGTTTGCAAAAATGGTCCCAGACCCATTAATTCCTCCATAGTTATATCATAAAGGGGATCTGCTGGGTCTCGCTGCACAGCTAGACATTGATTTACCAAAGTTTGCCAATGAGCATTAAAAAGCAGTTGTTGATGTGGTGAAAAAAGGAGGCGAACCACTCCTCTGCAGTCGGAGGGCAATAATAACTGTGTATCCCATATATAATCTAACATTTGTTTAACGGGTTCACTGCTCACTCCAAACTGACTAACAGTGGATCGGAGCTGTGATAAAAGCTTCCAGTCTAGGGCTGTTACAGTAGCATTCAATCCGCCGCCGGGCAAGGGATGATAAATTACTGGGCACGCCAACTGAGCAGCCGCGTGAAACACATCAGCATCTCCCGTATCTACACCCTCTCTAGCTAAAGTTGCCCATGCTTCTCGATGCTCCCTTGCCATGGCTTCGGCCAAATCCGATTCAGCACCAGGCAAGGTATCACCCTTCGGGCTAGGAGACGTGGTAGATACCTTGATAGGGGTTGGAATAGAATCAGAGGGGAGTGGATCTGGTGGTGAGTCTACTGCCGGGAAAGTAGCAGCTGGCAGAGAATGTGGAGGCACCGCCAGGGGCGCAGAGGGAACAACTGCATCAGGAGGCGGAGGAGGTCGAGGGGGAGGTAGAACAACAGTATTTGTGCTGGGAGGTAAAATAGGAACCTGCATCCAGTCAGAGATATAAGACTTATTTTTATCTTGCGCGGCTGTGGCATGCACGGCGGCTTTTTGTTCTGCCTGGTACTGTAACAGCTCATTATGTATAATTTTCCATGCTTTACCGAACTTCTTTGCGGTTTTGTCCCCATCAATGGCTGCCTCCCATAATTTATCTCCGAATTTGCGCCATTCAGACAACTCGTGTACAGTATGCGGGTTTTGAAAACAACCCTGCTCTTGACCATATGCTAATAAATTTGGAAGTTCCTTTTTTAAATCTACATCTTTGACCTGCCGCTTAGTTAAGAAACAGGTAAATAAATCATATGCTGCTTGCCTCTCCATACCTTAAAACGTCAGCGCTGTTGTGGCTCTCCAAGGTCTCGGCAGCACGTATCGACCAGGCTCGTCTATACGGTCACCTGGGGCTCGGCGCGGTTCCTCCTGCGCTTATAGCCGTCCTCGCCGCGTAAGGACTCGAACCACTCGTCGTTCCGCCGTGGCAACAAGGCTCGTATATACGGTCACCTTTATCACGTCGGGGTCACCATTTGTCGGAAACGACGGGAGACATGCACATCAGATGATGATCAACAAGTCTCAATTTATTAAGGATAAAGCGCTGACATATATACACTAGTTAATTAGCTCATACATATTGCAAAATAAAGGCTCATCATTGGTTACATTATTTTAGTCATTTATTACAAAAGGTCTAAATACAACACAATACTGCATTATTCTGTTACCACGGCTATTATAATTATCTAAACATCAAGTTCTTAAAAAGAAACAATTACAAAAATGATTATCTCAGTCTCACTACGTTCTGTACTATGATCTAAGCGGCTTTGAACTTGCTAAGCCTTGCGTTTCGGCCATAACTATTGTAACATAATAACTAAGCTTAGGTAGCCAAGCTTCGAGGGGCCTCATGACCTTTTTCTTGTAAACAAGTGCTCACAAGGTCATCCACACCTTAAGTTGCCTTACCTTCCCTTACCTTACGTTGCCTTACGTTACCTTACCTTACGATGCCTTGCCTTATGTTGCCTTACCTTACGTTGCCTTACGTTGCCTTAGCTTACGTTGCCTTACGTTGCCTTACCTTACGTTGCCTTAGCTTACGTTGCCTTACGATGCCTTACCTTACGTTGCCTTGCCTTACGTTGCCTTAACTTACGTTGCTTACGTTGCCTTACGTTACCTTACCTTACGTTGCCTTTACCTTATGTTGCCTTACCTTACGTTGCCTTACGTTCCCTTACGTTGCCTTACGTTGCCTTACCTTACGTTGCCTTACGTTGCCTTACCTTACTTTGCCTTACGTTGCCTTACCTTACGTTGCCTTTCCTTAAGTTGCCTTACGTTGACTTATTTACGTTACCTTGTATTACGTTGCCTTACCTTACGTTGCCTTAGGTTGCCTTATCTTACGTTGCCTTACCTTACGTTGCCTTAGGTTGCCTTACCTTACGTTGCCTTACGTTGCCTTATATTACATTGCCTAACATTGCCTTACCTTACGTTGCCTTGCCTTATGTTGCCTTACGTTGCCTTACCTTACGTTGCCTTACGTTGCCTTGCCTTACGTTGCTTTGCCTTACGTTGCCTTGCCTTACTTTGCCTACCTTATGTTGCCTTACGTTGCCTTACCTTATGTTGCCTTACCTTACCTTGCCTTACGTTGCCTTACGTTGCCTTGCCTTACGTTGCCTTACCTTACTTTGCCTTGCCTTACGTTGCCTTACATTGCCTTACCTTACGTTGCCGTGCCTTACTTTGCCTTTACCTTACGTTGCCTTACCTTACGTTGCCTTAACTTACGTTGCCTTGCCTTACGTTGCCTTACGTTGCCTTGCCTTACGTTGCCTTACATTGCCTTACCTTACGTTGCCTTGCCTTAGGTTGCCTTATGTTGCCTTGCCTTACGTTTCCTTGCCTTATGTTGCCTTACGTTGCCTTAACTTACGTTGCCTTACCTTATTTTTGCCTTACGTTGCCTTACCTTACGTTGTCTTACGTTGCCTTACCTTACGTTGCTTTACCTTACGTTGCCTTACGTTTCCTTACCTTACGTTGCCTTACCTTACGTTGATTTACGTTGCCTTACCTTACGTTGCCTTACGTTGCCTTTCCTTACGTTGCCTTACGTTGCCTTCTCTTACGTTGCCTTACCTTACGTTGCCTTGCCTTACGTTGCCTTGCCTTTCGTTGCCTTACCTTACGTTGCCTTACGTTGCCTTACCTTAGGTTGCCTTAACTTTACGTTGCCTTATCTTACGTAGTCTTACCTTACGTTGCCTTACCTTAGCTTACGTTGCCTTACCTTAGGTTGCCTTACCTTACGTTGCCTTACTTTACGTTGCCTTACGTTGCATTAACTTACGTTGCCTTACCTTACCTTATTTGCCTTACGTTGCCTTACGTTACGTTGCCTTTCCTTACCTTACGTTGCCTTACCTTACGTTGCCTTGCCTAACCTTACGTTGCCTTACGTTGCCTTACCTTACGTTCCCTTGCCTTGCCCTGCCTTAAGTTGTCTTATGACGCCTTACCTTGCCTTACCTTCCCTTGCCTTGCCTTGCCTTACGTTGCCTTACGCTGCCTTACCTTAACTTACGTTGCCTTACGTTGCCTTACATTTACGTTGCCTTACGTTGCCTTACATTTACGTTGCCTTACGTTGCCTTACCTTACCTTACGTTGCCTTACCTTACCTTACGTTGCCTTACGTTGCCTTAACTTACGTTGCCTTAAGTTGCCTTACCTTACGTTACGTTGCCTTACGTTGCCTTGCCTTAAGTTTCCTTGCCTTACGTTGCCTTACCTTACGTTGCCTTAATTACGTTTCTTTATGTTGACTTACCTTACGTTGCCTTACCTTACGTTGCCTTAACTTACGTTGCCTTAGCCAACGTTGCCTTAGGTTGCCTTACCTTACGTTGCCTTATGTTGCCTTTACCTTACGTTGCCTTACATTGCCTTACCTTACCTTAGGTTGCCTTACCTTACCTTACGTTGCCTTACCATACGTTGCCTTACGTTGCCTTACCTTACGTTGCCTTACCTTATGTTGCCTTGCCATACCTTGCCTTACCTTACGTTGCCTTATCTTACGTAGCCTTACCTTACATTGCCTTACGTTGCCTTACCTTACGTTGCCTTATGTTGCCTTACCTTACGTTGCCTTACCTTACGTTGCCTTACCCTACGTTGCCTTAAGTTGCCTTACGTTGCCTTACCTTACGTTGCCTTACGTTGCCTTACCTTACGTTGCCTTAAATTACGTTGCCTTACGTTGCCTTACCTTACGTTGCCTTACCTTACGTTGCCTTGCCTTACGTTGGTTTACCTTACCTTACGTTGCCTTATCTTACCTGACGTTGCCTTGCCTTACGTTGCCTTACCTTACGTTGCCTTGCGTTGCCTTACCTTAACTTACGTTGCCTTGCCTTACTTTGCCTTACCTTACCGTACGTTGCCTCACCTTACGTTTCTTACGTTGCCTTAACTTACGTTGCCTTTACCTTACGTTGCCTTACGTTGCCTTACCTTACCTTTCATTGCCTTACCTTACGTTGCCTTACTTTACGTTGCCTTACGTTGCCTTACGTTGCCTTACCTTACCTTGCCTTGCCTTACCTTACGTTGCCTTACGTTGCCTTACTTTACGTTGCCTTGCCTTACCTTACGTTACCTTACCTTACTTTTCCTTACCATGCCTTACCTTGCCTTGCCTTACCTGACTTTACCTTACCGTACCTTACCTTACCTTAACTTACTTTACCTTACCTTACCTTACTTTACCTTACCTTGCCTTACCTTACCTTACCTACCCTTCCCTTCCTTAACTTTTCTTACCTTACCTTACCTTGCCTTTTTTACTTTACCTTGCCTTTCCTTACTTTACCTTACCTTGCCTTACCTTACCTTACTTTACCTTGCCTTGCCTTACCTTACATTACTTTCCCTTCCCTTCCCTTCCTTAACTTTTCTTACCTTACATAACCTTACCTTACCTTACTTTACCTTGCCTTACCTTAACTTACTTTACCTTACCTTGCCTTACCTTCCCTTCCCTTCCGTTCCTTAACTTTTCTTAACTTACCTTCCCTTACCTTACTTTACCTTACCTTGCCTTACCTTACCTTACTTTACCTTACCTTACCTTACCTTACCTTGCCTTACCTTACGTTACCTTAATTTACCTTACCTTGCCTTACTTTACCTTACCTTGCCTTACTTTACCTTACTTTGCCTTACTTTACCTTATTTTTCCTTACCTTGCTTTACTTTACCTTTCCTTGCCTTACCATGCCTTACCTTCCCTTCCTTAACTTTTCTTACCTTACCTTACCTTACTTTACCTTAACTTGCCTTACTTTACCTTACCTTATCTTGCCTTACTTTACTTTTCCTTGCCTTACCTTGCCTTCCCTTCCCTTCCTTAACTTTTCCTACCTTCCCTTCCCTTCCCTTACTTTACCTTACCTTGCCTTCCCTTGCCTTACTTTACATTACCTTGCCTTACCTTACCTGTCCTGACCTGTCCTGACTTTACCCGGTAATTTAAGATTAGGTAAGGTTATGTAAGGTCAAGGTAAAGGTCAAGGTCAGTTCAAGGTCAGGCCAAGGTGAGGGCAAGGTAAGGTCGTTGTAGGTAAGCTCAGGTAAGGTTATGGTAAGGTCAGTTCAGGTCAGGTTTGAGTAAGGTCAGGTCAGGGTAAGGTCAGGTCTGTGTCAGTTAATGTAAGATAGGGTAAGGTAAGGTACGGTATGTTAAGGAAAAGTTAAGGTAACGTAAGGTAAGGTAAGGTCAGGTAAAGGCAAGGTCATGGTCAGGTCAAGGTCAGGCCAAGGTCAAGGTCAGGCCAAGGTGAGGACAAGGTGTCAAGCTCAGGTCAATGTCAAAGTCAGGGAAATGTATGTTCGGGGCAGGTAAAGCCAGGAAAGTAAATTTCAGGTTAAGATCAGGTCAGGAGAGGTAAGGACAAGTTAGCTTCGGGTAAGGTCAGGTCAGGTCCGGTCTCGTCAAGGTAAGGTCAGGTCACTGTAAGTTAAGGTAAGGAAGGGTAAGGTCGGGTCAGGGTAAGTTAAGGTGACATCAGGGAAAGTGAAGTTCAGGTCAGGGCAAGTTAAGGTCAAGTCCTCTTAAGTTAAGGGTAAGTTAAGGATAAGTTAAGGGTATGGGAGGGTATGGGAAAGGAAGGGGAAGGGGAAGGGAAGGTCTGTACCTTAAACATTCATTACCCTAAATTACCTTACAATACCTTACTATACCTTACCTTTACCTGAACTTAACCTGATCTGACCTGAACTTAGCCTGACCTGACCTTACCCTGAAATTACCTTACCTTAACTAACCTTAAGTTATCTTATCTTGGCCTACCTTACCGTACCCTTACCTTACACTTATCTTACCCTTATCTTACCTTAGCTTAAATTACCTTACATTACCTTACCTAAACTTACCTTATGTTAACTTACCCTACCTGACCTTATCTTACCTTACATCACCTTACCCTATCTTACCTTACATTACCTTACCTTACCCATACCAGACCTTACCCTGATCTGACGTCACCTTGACCTGACCTGTCCTGACCAGACCTGATCTTAATTTCCCATAAACTTAAATTGCCTGACCTTAACTTACCTGTCCTGATGTTACCATAGATCACCTTAACTTACCCTAATGTATATTACCTTACCTTAACTTCCCTTACATTACCTTGCCTTGCCGTGCCTTGTCTTACTTTGCCTTGCCTTACCTTACACTAACTATCCTTACTATACCTTACCTTAGCTTACCTTACCTTACCTTGCCTTTCGTTACCTTGCCTTACCTTGCCCCGCCTTGCCCTGCCTTGCCCCGTTTTGCCTTGCCTTGCCCTGCCTTGCCCCGCCTCACCTTGCCTTGCCCTGCCATGCCCCGCCTTACCTTGCCTTGCCCCGCCTTGCCTCCCCGCAACTTGCCTTGCCTTGCCCCGCCTTGCCTTCCCCCGCCTTGCCTCACCTTGCCTTCCCACGACTTGCCTTGCCTCGCCTTTCCCCGCCTTGCCCACCTTGACCTGCCTTGACTTGCCCCGAATTGCCTTGCCCCGACTCACCCCGCCTTGCCTTGCCCCAACATGTCCTGCGTTGCCCCGTCTTGCCCCGCCCCACCTTTCCCCGCCTCGCCTCGCCCCACCCCTCCTTGCCCCGCCTGGCCTTGCCCCATCTTGCCTTGCCTTGCACAGCATTGCCTTTCCCCAAATTGCCCCGCCTTGCCCCACATTGCCTTGCCTTGACCCTCCTTGCCTTGCATTGCCTCACCTTGACCCGCCTTGCACCGCCGTGCCCTGCCTTGCCTTGCCCCTTACATTTACAAATTACAATGATGTCTCAATTGTTACAGAAGACACAGATATTATATATGACAACGATATCACAAAATACACAGACGACACAGATGACAGGTGACACAAACGACAGAGACATTATAAATGACAAAGATGTCACAATAGACACAGACGACACAGACTACAGTGCGTATTCTGACAACACAGACATTATAAATGATAATGATGTCACAATATACACAGAAGACACAGACATTATAAATGACAAGGATATCAAATTAGACACAGATGACACAGATAACACAGACATTATAAATGACAATGATTTCAATTTAGACACAGATGACACAGATGACACAGACGACACAGCCATTATAAACGAAAATGATGTCACAATACACACAGCCGACACAGACAATATAAATGAAAATGATGTCAAAATTGACAAAGACGACACAGACATGACAAATGACAATGATTTCACAACAGACAGAGAAGACACACATATTTTAAATATCAATAATGTCACAATAGACACAGATGACACAGACATTATAAATGACCATGATGCAAAAATAGACAGAGACGACACAGAAGACACAGAAACTATAAATGACAATGATGTCACAATAGACACAGATGATAAAGATATTATAAATAACAATGAATTCACAATAGACACAGACGACACAGACATTATAAATTACAATGCTGTCACAATAGACACAGAAGACACAGACATTATTAATGACGATGATGTCACAGTAGACATAGACGACAAAGACATCATAATTGAAAATGATATAATAGACACAGGTGATACAGACTTTATAAATTAAAACTATGTCACAATAGACACAGATGACACAGACGACACAGACATTATAAATTACAATGATGTCAAAATAGGCACAGAGAACAAAAAGACAGACAACACAGACGACTCAGACATTGTAAATGACAATGATGTCACAATAGACGCAGACGACCCAGACGACCCAGACATTATAAATGACAATGATGCAACAATAGACACAGATGACACAGACGACACAGACATTATGAAGGAAAACGATGCCACAATAGACAGAGACGAAACAGATGACACAGAAATAATAAATGACAATTATATCACCATCAACACAGCTGACACAGACGACAAAGACATTATAAATGACAATGATGTCACAATAGACACAGATGACACAGAAGACACAGACATTATAAATGGCTATGATGTCACAATAGACACAGATGACACAGATGGCAATAACGACACAGACATTGTAAATAACAATGATGTGAAAATTTACACAGATGACACAGACTTTATAAATTACAATGATGAAACAATAGACACAGATGACACAGACTTTAAAAATGACAATGATGTCACAATAGACACAGACGACCCAGACATAATACATGACCATGATGTCACAATAGACCCAGATGACAGACATTAAAATGACAATGATGTCACAACAGACACAGACAACAGAGGCGACACAATCTTTATAATTGACAATGATGTCACAATAGACACAGACGACAGAGACAACACAGACCACACAGAAAACACAGACATTATAAATGAAAATGATGACACAATATACACAGACAACACAGATTACAGAGACATTATAAATGACAATGATATCACAATAGACACAAACGACACAGATGATACAGACGACAAATACATTATACACGAAAATGATGTCAAAATTGACACAGACGACACAGAAGACAGAGACATTACAAATGAAAATGATATCACAATACACACAGTTGACACAGACGTAACATAAGACAAAGACGTTATAAATGAACATGATGTCAAAATTAAGACAGATGACACAGACGACACAGTCATTATAAATGAAAATGATGTCACCATAGACACAGACGACTCAGACGACATAGAAGACACAGACTTGAGAGACAACACAGACAGCAAAGACATTATAAATGACAATGAAGACAAAATAGAAACAGAAGAAATAGAAATTATAAATGACATGATGTCACAATAGACACATGCGACACAGACATTGTAAATTACAATGATGTCACAATAGACAAAGACAACAAAGACAACACAGACATTATAAATGACAAGGATGACAAAATAGACACATATGACACAGACGAAACAGACCTTATAAATGACAATGATCTCACAATAGACACAGACGACAGAGTCAACAAAGATGACACAGATATTATAAATGATAATGATGTCACAATAGACACAGCCGACACAGGCATTATAGATTACAATGATGACGCAATAAACACAGACAACACAGCCGACACAAACGACACAGATATTATTAATGACAATGATGTCACAATAGACACAGAGGACACTGACATTATTAATGACAACTACGTCACAATAGACACAGACGACACAGATGAAAAAGACTACATAGATAGCATAAACACCAATGCTGTCAGAATAGACACAGACGATACAGACTACACAGACAACTCAGAGGACACAGACATTATAAATGGCAATGATGTTAAAATATTCTCAGACGACACAGACAACACAGATATAAATGAAAATTGTTTCAAAATACACACAGATGACACAGACGACATAGACTTTATAAATGAAAATGATGACAGAATACACACAGACGACACAGACATTATAAATGACAATGACACCACAATAGACACAGACGACACAGACATTATAAATGACAATAATATCACAATAGACACAGATGACACAGAGGACACAGAAAACACAGACATTATAAAAGACAATGATGTCACAATAGACAAAGGCAACACAGATGACAGAGACGACGCAGAGGACACAGACAACAGAGACATTATAAATGACTATTATCTCACAAGATATACAGAATACACAGACATTATAAATAACAATGATGTTACAACAGATATTGATGACACAGACGTGACAGACGACACAGAAAGAAGATGAAAAATATGACAGAGATGACACAGATATTAAAAATGACAATGATGTCACAATAGACACAGACGACACAAACGACACATACAAGTAACAGTGATGTCACAATAGAAACAGATGACACAGACGAAACTGACCACGCAGTCGACAGACATTATAAAGGACAAAGATGTCAAAATAGACACAGACGACAAAGTCAACACAGACAATATAAACGAAAATGATGTCACAATAGACGCAAACGACACAGACATAAATGACAATGATGTCACAACAGACGCAGACGACACAGATGGCACAGACATTATAAATGACCATGATGTTACAATATACAAAGACAAAGAGACTACACAGACGACACAGACATAATAAAAAAAATATGCCACAATAGACACAGACGACACATATATTACAGAAGAAAATGATGTCACATTAAACACAGACGACACAGATTACAAAGACAACACAGATTATAAATGACAATGATGTCACAGTAGACGCAGACGTCACAGACGCCACAAACGACACAGACATTATAAATGACAATGATGTCACAATAGACAAAGCCAAATCAGACTACACAGACGACACAGACATTATAAAGGAAAATGATGTCACAATAGACACAGATGAAAAAGATGACAGATGATAGAAATGACAACGGTGTCACAATAGACACAGACAACACAAACAACAGATATTATAAATGAAAATGATGTCAAAATAGACACATACAACACAGACCTTATAAATAACAATGATATCACAATAGACACAGATGACGCAGACGACACAGACTTTATAAATGACAATGATGTCACAATAGACACATGACACAGAAGACAGACATTATAAATGACAATGATGTTACAATAGAAAAGACGACACGGATGACAAGACACTATAAATGACAACGATGTCACAAATTACACAGATGACACAGAAGACACAGATATTATAGATGATAATGATGTCACAATAGACCCAGACGACAAAGACGACACAGACTACACCGACATTATAAATGACAATGCCGTCACAATAGACACAGAATGTACAGTGACATAATATATGACAATCATATCACAATAGACAAAGACGACACAGACGACAAAGACATTATAAATGACAATAATGTCACAATAGACCCAGACAAAACAGACAAGACAGACATAATAAATGGCAATCATATAACAATAAACAGAGAAGACACAGAGGAAACAGACATTATAAATGAAAATTATGTCAAAATACACAAAGACGACAGACCACACAGACTTTACAAATGACTATGCTGTCACAATAGACACAGACGACAGAGATATTATAAATGCCGATTATGTCACATTAGACATAGTCGACACAGATGAAACAGACGACACAGATGACACAGACATTATAAATGAACATGATGTCACAATAAACACAGACGACACAGACAACAAAGACATTATAAATGACAATGATATCACAATAGACACAGACGACACAACAACACAGACGACACAGATACTATTAATGAAAATGATGTCACAATACACACAGATGACACAGACGACAAATACATTATAATTGAGATTGATGTCACAATAGACACAGACGACACAGTCATTTTAAATTAAAAAGATGTCACAATAGGCACAGACAACTAAGACGAAAAATATGACAGAGATGACACAGATATTAAAAATGACAATGATGTCACAATAGACACAGACAACAGAGACAACAAAGAAGTTCAAAGATGACACAGACAAAAAATGACAATTATATTAAATAGACACAGACATTATAAATGACAATGTTGTCACAATACACATAGACGACCCAGATGAAACAGACATTATAAATGACAATGATGTCAAAATAGACACAGATGACACAGACATTATAAATGACAATTATGTCACAATAGACACAGACGACACAGACAACACAGACATTATAAATGACAATAATGTCACAATGTACACAGACAACACAGTTGACACAGAAATTATATATGTCAATGATGTCAAAATAGACAAAGATGACACAGACGACAGAGACATTATAAATGACAATGATGTCACAATAGACACAGAGGAAACAGATAACACAGACATTATAAATGACAATGATGTCACAATAGACACAGAAGACACAGACATTATAAAACACAATGATTTCACAATAGACCTAGACAACACACATGACAACGAGATTATAAATGCCATTGATGTCAAAATATACACACACGACACAGACATTATAAATGACAATGATGTCACAGTAGACACAGACGACAGACGACACAGATGACAGAGACGACACAGACATGATAATTAACAGTGGTACCACAATAGACACAGACAACACATGACACAGACGACACAGACGACAGATATCAGAGACGAAACAGACTACACAGACGACACAGGCGAAACAAACAGCACAAATATATTAAATGAAAATTATGTCCAGTAGACACAGAAGACATAGACGAAACATACGACATAGACGTTATAAATGAAAATGATGTCATAATAGACATAGACGACAAAGGCGGCACAGACATTATAAATGACAATGATGTTCACAAAAGACACAAACGACACAGAGGACAAAGAGGATACAGACGACACAGACATTATAAATGACAATGATATCACAATAGACACAGATGAGACAGACGACACATATATTGTAAATGAAAATGATATCACAATAGACACAGACGACACAGACATTGTAAATGACAATGATGTCACAATAGACACCGACGACACAGATGACACAGACATTATAAATGTCAATGAAATAAAAACAGACACAGATGACACAGAAAACACATACATAATTAATGAAAATTATTTCGCAAAAGACACAGACTACTCAGACTACACTAACATTATAAATGAAAATTATGTCACAAAATACAAAGGCGACACAGACGACACAGACATTATAAATGACAGTGAAGTCAAAATAGACACAGATGACAGAGAAGACACAGACATTTTAAATGACAATGATGTCACAATAGACATAATCGACACAGACGAAACAGACGACAGAGAAGACACAGACATTATAAATGAACATGATATCACAATAAACACAGACACAGACAACAAAGACATTATAAATCACAATGATGTCACAATAGACACAGATGACAAAACAACACAGACGACAGATATTATTAATGAAAATAATGTCACAACAGACACAGATGACACAGACGACAGACATTATATTTGACAATGATGTCACAATAGACACAGATGACACAGTGGACACAGGCTTTATAAATGAAAATGTTGTAACAATAGGCACAGACGACTAAGACGACAGAGTCGACACAGACCTTAAAAATGACAATGATGTCACCATAGACACAGACGACAGAGACAACACAGTAGTTCAAAGACGACACAGACAACACAGACATAAAAAATGACAATGATATCAAAACAGACACAGACGACACAGACATTATAAATGACAACGATGTCATAATAGACTCAGATGACACAGACATTATAAATGACAATAATATCACAATAGACAGACGACTCAGCCGACACCGATATTTTATGACAATGTTGTCGCAATAGACACAGATGAAACAGACGACACAAACCTTATACATGAAAATGACGTCACAATAGACACAGACGACACAGAAATGATAAATTACAATGACGTCACAATAGACACAGATGACTCAGCAGACACAGATATTATAAATGACAATGATGTCACAATAGACACAGACGACACAGATATTATAAATGAAAATTATTTCACAATAGACACAGACAACAGAGACGACACAGATATTAAAAATGGCTATTATGTCACAATAGACAGACGACACACTACAAAGGCGACACAGACTTCATAAATGATAATGATGTCACAATAGACACATAATACATAGACATTTTGAATGACAATGATGTCACAAAAGTCACAGACAACACAGATGCCACAGACGACACAGACATTAAAAATGAGACTGATTTCACAAGACACACAGGGGACATGGACATTAAAAATGACAATGATGTCACAGAGACATTGTAGATAACAATTATTTCACAATAGACACAGACGACACAGATTTTATATATGAAAATGATATCAAAATATACAAAGATGGCACACATGACACAGACATAAGCGACAATAATATCACAATAGACACAGACGACAGACAACACAGACAGTATAAATGACAATGGTGTCACAATATGAACAGATGACAGAGACAACACAGAAGACAGACATTATAAACGAAAGAAAAGTCACAGTAGACACAGACGACAGAAAAGACACAAACGTAACAGACATTATAATTGAAAATGATGTCACAATAGACATAGATTACACAGACATTATAAATTACAACGATGTCACAATAAACACAGATGACAGACGACACAGACATTACAAATGACAATGATGTCAAAGTAGACACAGACGACGCAGACAACAAAAATGACACAGAAATTAAAAGTTAAAATGAAGTCACAATAGACAGATGACACAGACGATTCAGACATTATAAATGACAATGATGTCACAATAGTCAGAGATAACAGAGATATTATAAATGAAAATGATGTCAGAATAGACACAGAAGACACAGACTTTATAAATGACAATGATGTCACAATAGACGCATTCGACACAGACGACACAGGCATTTTATATGACAATGATATCAAAATAGACAAAGATGACACACGACTCAGACATTATAAATGACAATAATATCACAATAGACACAGATGACACAGACAGTATAAATGACAATGGTGTCACAATATAAACAGATGACAGAGACGACACAGACATTATAAACGACAATAAAGTCAGAGTAGACACAGATGACAGAAAAGGCACAAACGACACAGACATTAAAATTGAAAACGGTGTCAAGATAAACACAGACAACACAGATATTATAAAAAACAACGATGTCAAAATAGACAAAGACGACACAGACATTGTAAATGACAATGATGACACAATACACAGAGACGACACCGATGACAAAGACATTATAAATGACAATGATGTCATAGTAGACACAGACGACACAGACAACACAAACGACAGATATTATAAATGAAAACGATGTCAAAATAGACACAGACGACACAGACGTTATAAATGACAATGACGTCAAAATAGACACAGACAACACATATGACACAGATATTATAAATGAAAAAGATATCACAATAGACACAGATGACAGACGATGCAGACATTATAAATGACAATGATATCAAAATAGACACAGATGACACAGACATTATAAATTACAATAATATGACAACAGACACAGACGACAGAAAAAATTTAAAAAAATTATGTCACAATAGACACAGACGACAATGGTGACACAGACGACAATGGTGACACAGACGACAATGGTGACACAGACGACACAGGTATTAAAAACGATAATGATGACAAAATAGACACAGACGACACAGACATTATGTATGACAACGATATCAAAAGAGATAAAGACGATACACAAAACACAGACATTATAAATGACAATAATATCGCGATAGACAAAGATG
This sequence comes from Phaenicophaeus curvirostris, assembly GCF_032191515.1. Taxonomy (NCBI): domain Eukaryota; kingdom Metazoa; phylum Chordata; class Aves; order Cuculiformes; family Cuculidae; genus Phaenicophaeus; species Phaenicophaeus curvirostris. Next base: position 1,056,742 of record NC_091410.1, read on the forward strand.
ACACAGACAACACAGACAGTATAAATGACAACGATGTCACAATATAAACAGACGACAGAGACGACACACGCAACACACATTATAAATGACAATGAATTAGCAGTAGATACAGACAACAGAAAAGACACAAAAGACACAGACATTATAATTCAAAATGATGTCAAAATAGACACAGACAACAAAGACATTATAAATAACAATGGTGTCACAATAGACACAGACGACACAGACATTATAAATGCCAATGATGTCATAATACACACAGACATTACAAATGACAATGATGTCACTGTAGACACAGAAAACACAAATGACACAGACATTATCAATGAAAAAGATGTCACAATAGACAGATGACACAGATATTATACATGAAAATGATGTCACTATAGACAAAGACGACAGACATTATAAATGACAATATCATAATAGACACAGATGATACAGACATTATAAATTACAATGATGTGACAATAGACACAGACAACACAAACGACAGACATTATAAATAAAGATGATAACAAAATAGACAGAGACGACACAGAAGACAGATATTATAATTGAAATTGATGTCAGAATAGACACAGAAGACACAGGCATTATATATGACAATGATATCACAATAGACACAGATGACACAGACATTATAAATGAAAACGTCATGATAGACACAGACGACAAAGACGACACAGTCGACAGAGATGACACAGACATTAAAAATGACAATTATGCCAAAATAGACACAGACATTATAAATGCCAACGATGTCACAATAGACACGGATTACACAGAAGACACAGACATTATAAATGCCAATGATGTCACAATAGAATCGGACTCCAGAGACGACTGAGACAAAATAGACGACACAGACATTGTAAATGACAACGATGTCGCAACAGACAAAGACGACAAAAACAAAAGAGATGACACAGACATTATAAATAACAATGATGCCACAACAGACACAAATGACTCAGAAGGCACAGACATTTTAAATGACAATGATGTCACAATAGACACAGATGAAACAGACGACATAGACGACACAGACAAAACAAACATTATAAATGAAAATGATGTCTTAATAGACACAGACGATAGAGACGACAGACGACAAATTCATTATAAATTAAAATGTTGTCACGTTTGAAACAGAAGGCACAGAGGACACAGATGACACAGACATTATAAATGACAAAGATGTCACAACAGACACTAACGACACAGACATTATAAAACACAATGACGTCACATTAGACAAAGACGAATGAGATGACACAGATGACGCAGTCATTATAAAGGACAATGATGTAACTATAGACAGAGACGACACTGACATTATAAATCACAATGCTTTCACAATAGACACAGACTACACAGACAACACAATATAAATGACAATGGTGTCACAATATAAACAGACGACAGAGACAACACAGACATTATAAACGACAATAAAGTCACAGTAGACAGACGACAGAAAAGGCACAAACGACACAGACATTATAATTGAAAATGACGTCACAATAGACACAGACAACACAGACATTATAAATAACAACGATGTCAAAATAGACACAGACGACACAGACATTAAAAATGACAATGATGTCACAGTACACAGAGACGACACAGACAACAAAGACACTATAAATGACAATGATGTCACAGTACACACAGACGACACAGACAAAACAAACGACACAGACATTATAATTGAAATTGATGTCAAAATAGACACAGACGACACAGACATTATAAAATACAATGATGTCAGAATAGACACAGACGACACAGACATTATAAATTACAACGATATCAAAATAGACACAGATGACACAGACATAAATGACAACGATGTGGCAATAGACACAGACGACACAGATAACAGACAAATAACGATGATGTTACAATAGACAGAGATGACACAGAAGACAGAGGTATTATAAATGAAAATGATGTCAGAATAGACAAAGAAGACAGACTTTATGATGTGATGGTAGACACAGACGACTGAGACAACATAAAAGACACAATCAACAGAGACATTATAATTGAAAATTACGTCACAATAGACACAGAATACACAGACATTATAAATGACAATGATGTCAAAATAGACATAGACAACACAGACATATATGACAACTTTGTCAAAATAGACACAGACGACAGAGACATTTTAAATGACAGTGATGTCACTATAGAAATAGATGACACAGACGACAGACATTAGATACAAAAAAGATGCCACAATACACGGAGATGACACAGACATTATAAATGACAATGATGTCACAATAGACAAAAGCGACACAGACAATATAAATAACACAGACATTATAAACGACTATTTTGTCACTATTAACACAGACAACACAGACGACACACACGACAGACATTATAAATGACAATGATGTCATAATAGACAGAGACGACACAGATGACACTGACATTATAAATGAGAATGATGTTACAATAGACACAGATGACAAATGCAACCAGACTTTATAAATGATAACGATGTCAAAATAGAAAATGACAACACAGAAAACACAGACATTATAAATGACAATGAAGTCACAATAGCCACCGACGACACAGACAGTATAAATGGCTATTATGTGGCAATACACACAGAAGACACATATGACACAGACTTAAAAAGGACAATGATATCACAATAGACAAAGACGACAGAGATGACACAAACAACACAGACATTACAAAAGACAATGATGTCGCAATAGACACTGAAGATACAGATGACAGAGATGACAAAGTCTTTATAAATGAAAATGATATCACAACAGACACAAATGACACAGACAACAAAGATGACACAGGTTTTAAAAGTGATAATGATGCCAAAATATACACAGACATTATATATGATAATCATGTCACAAGAGAGTCGACACAGATAATATAAATGACAATGATGTCACAATAGACAGAGACGACACAGAAGACACAGACAACACAGACATAATAAATGAAAATGATGTCACAATTGACACAGACGAAACAGACATTATGAATGACAATGATTTCAAAATAGACAAAGACTACACAGACGACACCAACGATACAGACATTATAAATGACAATGGTGTCACAATAAACACAGACGACACAGACATTATAAATGACAGTGATGTCACAATAGACATAGAAGGCACAGGCGACACAGACATTACAAATGAAAACGATTTAACAATAGACACCCACGACAAAGACGACACAGACATTATAATTGACAATGATGTCACAATAGACACAGACGACAGACGTTATAAATTACTATGATGTCAAAATAGACACAGTTGACACAGATGACACAGGCATTATGTATGACAAAGATATCAAAATAGATACAGACGACACAGACATTATAAATGACAATGATGTCACGATAGACACCGACGACAGAGACGACACAGATGACAGAGATGACACAGACATAAAAAATAACAATTATGTCACAACAGCCACAGACGACACAGACATTATAAATGACAATGATGTCACAATAGACACCGATGACAGAGACATTATAAACAACAATTATTTCACAATAGGCACAGGTGATAGAGACATTATAAATGACAGTGATGTGACAATAGACACATATGACACAGACATTATAAATGACAATGATGTCACGATAGACAAATACGACAAAAATGACACAGACAACAGATATTATAAATGAAAATGATGGCACAATAGACACAGATGAAACAGACGACACAGACGAAACAGACTTTATAAATGACAATGTCACTATAGACACAGACGACATAAAAGACACAAACTACAGAGACATTATAATTGAAAATTTTGTCACAATAGACACAGACATTGTAAATGAAAATTATGTCACAGTAGACACAGACGACACATACGACAGATATTTTTAATGTCAATTAAATCAAAATAGACACCGACAACACAAACGACAGAGACATAATAAATGACAATTATTTCAAAATAGACACAGACACCAGAGACAAAACAGATGACTCAGACAACACAGACTTTATAAATGACAACGATGTAACAATAAACACAGAAAATATGACACAAACAACACAGACGAAAAAGACGACATAGACATTAATGACAAGGATGCCAGAATATACACAGATGACAGAGACGGCAAAGACATTATAATTGACAGTTTGTAACAATAGACACAGACGATACAGACGACGGTGAAATTTTTAACGACAATGATGTCACATTAGACACAGACAACACAGAAGACACAGACATTATAAGTGACATGGATCTCAAAATAGACAAAGAATTCACAGAGGACACAGACTATAAATGACATGGATTTAAAAATAGACACAGACGCCTCAGACGACACAGAGAACACAGACAACACAGATGACTCAGACGACACAGACGTCATTAATGAAAATGATGTCACAATACACACAGACGACAAAGCCATTACAAATGAAAATGATGTCACAATAGTCACAGAAGGCAGACGATTCAGACGACACAGACATGAATGACAATTATATCACCATAGACTCAGACAACACAGAGGACACAGATATTATGTGTTACAATGAGGTCACAATAGACACAGACATTATTAATGACAACGATGTCACCACAGACAGAGACGAGACAGACGACAAAGACATTATAAATGAAAATGATGTCATAATGGACACAGACGAAACATGCATTATAAAAAACAAGGATGTCACCAAAGACATAGATGACACAGACGACACAGACATTACAAATGACAATGCTGTCACAAGAGACACAGACGACACAGTCGACAAAGATATAAATGACAATGATATCACAATAGACACAGACGATACAGACATTATAAATGATAATGATATCACAATAGACACATGACACAGACGTCACAGACATTATAAATGACAATGATGTCAAAATAGACACAGACGACACAGATGATACAGACATTATTAATGACAATGATGTCAAAATAGAAACAGACGACACAGAAGAAACAGACAGTAAAAATGAAAATTATTTCACAATAGACACAGACGACACAGATATTGTAAACGAAAGAGATATTAAATTAGACTAAGAGGACACTCGACACAGACATTATAAATAAGAATGATACCACAATAGACACAGACATTATAAATGACAATGATGACACAGTAGACAGACAACACAAACAACATAAAAGACACAATCGACAGAGACATTATAATTGAAAATTGCGTCATAATAGGCACAGACAACACAGATATTATATAAAAAAGTTAAGTCACAATAGACAGATGACAGAGACATTTTAAATGACAGTGATGTCTGTATAGAAATAGATGACACAGACGACACAGACCTTATATACATAATTTATGCCACAACACACAAAGAAAACACAGACATTATAAATCACAATGATTTTACAATAGACAAAGGCAACATAGAATTATAAATGACACAGACAACAAAGACATTATAAATGACAGTGATGTCAAAATAGACATAGACGACACAGATGACACAGACATTATAATTGAGAATGATGGCACAATAGACACAGACGACACACGAGACTCAGACATTATAAATTAAAATGATGTCAAAATAGAAAATGACGACACAGACTTTATAAATGACAATATGGCACAATAGACACCGACGACACAGACAGTATAAATGGCAATTATGTGACAATACACACATAAGACACATATGACACAGACATTAAAAAGACAAAGATACCAAAATAGACACAGACGACAGAGACGACAGCGACTACAAAGTCATTATAAATGAAAATTATGTCACAATAGACAGAGACGACACAGGCGACACAGACGACATAAATGACAATGATGTCACAAGAGACACAGATGTCATAGATGACACAGACGACAAATCCACTGTAAATGAAAATGTCACAATAGACATAGATGACACTGACCACACAGACGTTATATATGACAATGATGTCACAACAGACACAGACAACACAGACATTATAAAGGACAAAGATGTCACAATAGACAGAGATCACATAGATTACACAGACATTATAAATGACAATGATGCCACAATAGACACAAATGACACAGACATTAAAAATGACAATGATGACACAATAGACAACGACGAGAGAGACAAGGCAGACGACACACACATGGTTAATGACAAAGATATCACAATAGGGAAAGATGACACAAACCACACAGACGACAAAGACATTATATAAGACAATGATATCACAATAGACACAAACGACTCAGACATTATATTTGAAAATGATGTCACAAAAGACACAGAAGACACAGACATTATAAATGACAATGATATAACAGTAGACACAGAAGACAGACGACAAAAACGACACAGATATTTCTAATGAGTATTAAATCAAAATAGACACCGACAACACAAACAACACAGACATCATACATGACAATTATTTCAAAAAAGACAAAGACGACACACACGACACATATATTATAAATGACAATGATACCACAATAGACACAGAGGCCACAGACGACACAGACATTATAAATGAAAATGATGTCACAATAGACACAGAAGACACAGACATTATAAATGACAATGATGTCACAAAAGACACAGATGACACAGACAACACAGACATTTTAAATGACAATGATGTCACAACATACACGACACAGACATAAATTACAATGATGTTACATTTGATAAAGACGAAAGACGACAAAGACAACAGTCATTATAAATGAAAATGTTGTTAAAATAGACAGAGAAGATACAGACATTATAAATTACAATGACGTCACAACAGACGCAGACGACAGAAGATACAGATAGATGACAATTATTTCACAATAGACACAGACGACACAGACATTATATATGAAGAGCATATATTAGAAGAGCAACAAAGCTGGTGAAGGGGCTGGAGAACAGGCCTTATGAGGAGCGGCTGAGAGAGCTGGGGGTGTTTAGCCTGGAGAAGAGGAGGCTGAGGGGTGACCTCATTGCTCTCTACAACTACCTGAAAGGAGGTTGTAGAGAGGAAGGTGCTGGCCTCTTCTTCCAAGTGACAGGGGACAGGACAAGAGGGAATGGCCTCAAGCTCCGCCAGGGGAGATTTAGGCTGGACATTAGGAAAAAATTTTTTACAGAAAAGGTCATTGGGCGCTGGAACAGGCTGCCCAGGGAGGTGGTTGAGTCACCTTCCCTGGAGATGTTTAAGGCATGGGTGGACGAGGTGCTAAGGGGCATGGTTTAGTGTTTGATAGGAACAGTTGGATGATCCGGTGGGTCTCTTCCAACCTGGTTATTCTGTGATTCTGTGAAAATTATATCAAAATAGACAAAAACGACACACACGATAAAGACATTATAAATGACAATAATATCACAATAGACAAAGACAACACAGATGACAAAGACATTATAAATGAAAATGATGTCACTATAGACACAGACGTCAGAGACAACACAGCGACACAGACATTATATATTACAATAAAGACAGAGAAGACACAGACGAATCAGACGACAGAAAATACACATACGACAGACATTTTAATCGATAATGATGTCACAATAGACACAGACAACACAGACGACACAGACATTATAAAGGTAAATGATATCATAATATACACCCATGACAGAGATGACACAGACATTATAAATTACTATGATACCACAATATTCACAGACGACTTAGATGACACAGACATTATAAACGATAATGATGTCAGAATAGACACAGACGACACAAACATTATAAATTACAATGATGTCACAATATTCACAGACGACACATATATTAAAAATGTCAATGGTGTCAGAGTAGACACAGACATTATAAATGACAATGATGTCACAATGGACACAGACAATTCAGACGACAGAGATGACACAGACTACACTGATGACAAAGTCATTACAAGTGAAAATGATGTCGCAATATACAAAGCCAACACAGACAACACAGACCACACAGATATTATAAATGACAATGATACCAAAATCAACACAGACCAAACAGACGACACAGACATTATAAATGTCAATGATGTAACAAAACACACAGACAACACAGACATTATAAATTACAATAATGTCACAATAGACACAGACATTATAAATTACAACGTATTCACAATAGACATAGAAGAAACAGACATTAAAAACTATAATGATGTTACAGTAGACATGGACTACACAGAAAAAAAACTGACAGGCATTATAAATGACAGTGATGTCACAGTCGACACACACAACACCGACGACACAGAGGACAAAGACATTATAAATAACAATGAGGTTATAATAGACACAGATGACACGGATGACAGACGACAAAGACATTAAAAATAAAAATGATGTCACAAAACACATCGAAGAAATAGACATTATAAATAAAAATCAATTAAAAATACACAAAGACAACAGTGATGACAGACATTATAAATGCAAACAATATCACAATAGACACAGAAGACAGAGATGACATAGACGACACAGACAACAAAGATATTATAAATGACAATGATGTCATAATAAAAACAGATGACAGACATGATAAATGACAATGATGCCACAATATACAAAGATGACACAGACGACACAGACATTATAAATGAAAACAATGTCACATTAAACACAGATGACACAGACGACAGACATTATAAATGACAATAATATCACAATAGCCACAGACGACACAGATTTTATAAATGACAATTATGTCTCAATAGACAGAGATGACACAGCCATTATAAATGACAAAGATGTCACAATATTCGCAGATGACAGAGACACTATAAATGACAGTGCTGTCACATTAGACATAGACGACAGATTTTATAAATGACAATTATGTCTCAATAGACACAGACTAGACAGACGACACAGACGAAAGACATTATAAATGACAATGATGTCGCAATCGGCACAGATGACACAGATGACAGATATTATAAAAACAATAATGTCACAATAGAAACAGACGATGCAGACATGATAAATGAAAATGATGTCACAACATTCGCAGACGACACAGAACTTAAAAATGAAAATGATGTCACAATAAACTCAGACGACACAGATAATATAAATTACAATGATGTAACAATAGACACAGGAGTCACAATAGACACAGTTCTCACAGATATTATAAATTACAATGATGTAACAATAGGCACAGGAAGCACAGACGACACATACGACAAAGACAATAAAGACTTTATAAATGACAACGATGTCACAATAGACACAGACAACACAGACATTATAAATGACAATGATGTCACAATATTCTCAGATTACATATACGACATATACGACGATACAGAGATTATAAAAAACAATGATGTCAAAAAAGACAAAGATGACACAGACGACACAGACTTTATAAATGACAATGATGTCACAATAGACACAGACATTATAAATGACAAATATATCAAAATAGACAAAGAAAACACAGAATACACAGATATTATAAACAAAATGATGTCAAAATATACACAGAAGACACAGACATTATACATGACAATGATGTCACAATAGACACAGACGACAGACATTTTAAATAACAATGATATCACAAAAGACACAGAAAACAGAGACATTATATATAACAATGATATCACAATAGACACTGACGACACAGACAACATAAATGACAAAGATATCACAATAGACACAGACAACACAGACATTATAAATGACAAAAATGTCAAAACATAGACAGACGACACAGACATTATAAAAAAATGATATCTAAATATACACAGATGACAGAGACATTATAAATGACAAGGATGTCACAATAGACAAAGAAGACACAGACGACAGAGATGACACAGACTTAGTAAATCAATACTATGTCACAATAGAAACAGACGACACAGACATTAAAAACTGCTATGGAGTCACATTAGAAACAGATGACACAGATGACAGACTACACAGAAGACACAGACATTATAAATGACAATGATGTCACAATAGACACAGACGACACAGACATTGTAAATCAAAATTATAACAAAATAGAAACAAATGACACAGACACTATAAATTAAAACGATATCACAATAGAAACAGATGACACAGACTACACTGACATTATAAATGACAGTGATTTCAATATAGACAAAGATGACACCAACTACACAGACATTAAAAATTACAATAATGTCACATTACACACAGATGACAGACATAATAAATGAAATTGATGTCAAAATAGACACAGATGACATAGACATTATAAATGAAAATGATGTCAAAATAGACACAGAGGACAGAGACATTTTAAATGACAATGATTTCAGAATAGACACAGACGACAAAGAACGTAGAAATGACAGTGATGTCACAACAAAGACGACACAGATATTATAAAGGGCAATGACGTCACAATAGACACTGAAAACACAGATGACATATTATAAATAAAAATGATGTCACAATAGACACAAACACCAGAGACGACACAGGTGAAATGAAAGACACAGGTATTAAAAGTGATAATGATGCCACAATAGACACAGACGACACAGACATTATACATGACAACGATGACACAATAGAAACAGACGACACAGACATTATAAATGACAATGATGTCACAAGAGACACAGATGAAACATACGACACAGACATTATTAGCGACAAGGGTGTCACAATAGACAAAGACGACACAGACAATATATTTTACAATGATGTCACATTAGACACAGACGACACAGACAACATAGATGACACAGATGGCACAGATATTATTAATAAAAATGATGTCACAACATACACAAACAACACAGACGACAATGACGACATCGATGACAGTGACATTATAAATGACAATGATGTCACATTAGACACAGTAGACAGAGACATTGTAATTGACAAAGATGTCACAATAGACAGACGACAGAGACGACACAGACTTTATAAACGACAGTGAGGTTGCTATAGACGCAGACGACACAGACTTTCTAAACATGAATGAGGTCACTACAGACACAGGCGACACAGAATTTCTAAATGACAGTGAGGTCGCTAGAGACGCAGACGACACAGACTTTATGAATGACAGTGAGGTCGCTAGAGACGCAGACGACACAAACTTTATGAACAACAGTGAGATCGCTAGAGACGCAGGCGACACAGACTTTCTAAACCACAGCGAGGTCACTAGAGACGCAGGCGACACAGACCTTATGAACGACAGTGAGGTCGCTGTAGACACAGGCGACACAGACTTTCTGAACGAGAGTGAGGTCGCTGTAGACACTGGCGGCACAGACCTTCTGAACGACAGTGAGGTCGCTGTAGACACTGGCGGCACAGACCTTCTGAACGACAGTGAGGTCGCTGTAGACACAGGCGACACAGACCTTCTGAACGACAGTGAGGTCGCTGTAGACACAGGCGACACAGACCTTCTGAACGAGAGTGAGGTCGCTGTAGACACTGGCGGCACAGACCTTCTGAACGACATTGAGGTCCCTGTAGACACTGGCGGCACAGACCTTCTGAATGACAATGAGGTCGCTGTAGACACAGGCGACACAGACATTATGAACGACAGTGAGGTCGCTGTAGACAAAGGCGACACAGACCTTCTGAACAACAGTGAGGTCGCTGTAGACACAGGCGACACAGACCTTATGAAAGACAGTGAGGTCGCGGTAGACACAGGAGAAACAGACCTTATGAACGACAGTGAGGTCGCCGTAGACACAGGCGACACAGACCTTCTGAACGTAAGTGAGGTCGCTGTACACACAGACGACACAGAATTTCTAAACCTCAATGAGGTCGCTATAGACAGAGACGACACAGACTTTCTAAACGTCAATGAGGTCGCTGCGGACACAGACGACACAGACTTTCTAAACGTCAATGAGGTCACTACAGACAGAGGCGACACAGGCGACACAGACGTTCTAAACGTCAATGAGGTCACTATAGACACAGGCGACACAGACTTTCTAAACATCAATGAGGTCGTTATAGGCACAGACGACACAGACTTTCTAAACCTCAATGAGGTCGCTATAGACACTGATGACACAGAATTTCTAAACGACAATGAGGTCGCTGTAGACAAAGACGACACAGACTTTCTAAACCTCAATGAGGTCGCTGTAGACACAGACGACGCAGACTTTCTAAACCTCAATGAGGTCGCTATAGACACAGACGACACAGACAACACAGACGTTCTAAACGTCAGGGAGGTCTTTATAGACACAGACGACACAGACTTTCTAAACCTCAATGAGGTCGCCATAGACACAGACGACACAGAAATTCCAATCGACAATGAGGTCGCTGTAGACACAGGCGACACAGACCTTCTGAACGACAGTGAGGTCGCTGTAGACACAGGTGACACAGACTTCCTAAACGACAGTGAGGTCGCTGTAGACACTGGCGACACAGACTTTCAAAACATCAATAAGGTCGCTATAGACACAGGCGACACAGACTTTCTAAAGGTCAATGAGGTCACTATAGACACAGGCGACACAGACTTCCTAAACCACAATGAGGTCACTATAGACACAGGCGACACAGACTTTCTAAACGTCATTGAGGTCACTATAGACACAGACGACACAGACTTTCTACACGTCAACGAGGTCGGTATAGACACAGACGACACAGACCTTACGAACGACAGTGAGGTCACTATAGACACAGACAATACAGTCCTTATGAACGACAGCGAGGTCGCTATAGACACAGACAACACAGACATTATGAACGACAGAGAGGTCGCTATAGACACAGATGACACAGATTTTATAAACATCAATGAGGTCACTATAGACACAGACGAAACATACGACACCAACGACACAGACATTATTAGTGAGAAGGGTGTCACAATAGACAAAGAGGACAAAGACAATATATTTTACAATGATGTCACATTAGACACAGACGACACAGACAACATAGATGACATAGATGGCACAGATATTATTAATGAAAATGATGTCACAATATACACAAAAAACACAGACGACAATAAAGACATCAATGACACTGACATAAATGACAAGGATGTCACAATAGACACAGTAGACAGACATTATAATTGACAAAGACGTCACAACAGACAGACGAAAGAGACGACACAGACTTTAAGAACGACAGTGAGGTCGCTAGAGACGCAGGTGACACAAACTTTATGAACGACAGTGAGGTCGCTAGAGACGCAGGCGACACAGACTTTATGAACGACAGTGAGGTCGCTAGAGACGCAGGCGACACAGACCTTCTGAACGACAGTGAGGTCGCTGTAGACGCAGACTACACAGACTTACTGAACGACAGTGAGGTGGCTGTAGACACTGGCGACACAGACCTTCTGAACGACAGTGAGGTCACTAGAGACACAGGCGACACAGACCTTCTGAATTACAGTGAGGTCGCTGTAGACACAGGCGACACAGACCTTCTGAACGACAGTGAGGTCGCTGTAGACACAGGCGACAAAGACCTTATGAACGACAGTGAAGTCGCTGTAGACAAAGGCGACACAGACCTTCTGAACGACAGTGAGGTCGCTGTAGACACAGGCGACACAGACCTTCTGAACGACAGTGAGGTCGCTGTAGACACAGGCGACAAAGACCTTATGAACGACAGTGAGGTCACTGTAGACACTGGTGACACAGACCTTCTGAACAACAGTGAGGTCGCTGTACACACTGGCGACACACGCTTTCTAAACGTCAGGGAGGTCTTTATAGACACAGGCGACACAGGCTTTCTAAACGTCAGGGAGGTCGCTGTGGACACAGGCGACACAGGCTTTCTAAACCTCCATGAGGTCACTATAGACACAGATGACACAGATTTTTTAAACGACAGTGAGGTCGCTAGAGACACAGATTTTATAAATGACAGTGAGGTCGCTAGAGACACAGGCTTTCTAAACGTCAGGGAGGTCTTTATAGACACAGGCGACACATGCATTCTAAACGTCAGGGAGGTCTTTACAGACACAGGCGACACAGGCTTTCTAAACGTCAGGGAGGTCTTCATAGACACAGGTGACACAGGCTTTCTAAACTTCAGGGAGGTCGCTGCGGACACAGGCGACACAGGCTTTCTAAACGTCAGGGAGGTCACTGCGGACACAGGCGACACAGGCGACACAGGCATTATAATGGACAATGATTTCACAACAGAGACAGATGACAGACACGAAAATGATGACACAAACATTATAAATGAGAATGATGTCACAATAGAAACAGACGACAGACAAAAATGACAACACAGATGACACTGACATTATAAATGACAATGATTTCACAATAGAGACAGACAACAGAAACATTAAAAATGACAATGATGTTCAAAATAGACACACACTATATATAACAATGACGTCACAATAGACACAGACGACACAGACATCATATATGACAACGATGCTCATTGCATCTTGAAAGACAAAAAATAAAACCAAAACAAAATAACTAGCTGGCGTTTGTAGGTAATGTAGGCACAAGTCATATCTAACTGTTGACTCGGCAGCCAACCCACCTGGCTATGGGAATCTACCCCCAGTTTAATTGTCACCCCTTGCTGCCAGACCCGATGCCTCTGCACCTGTAGAACTCAACATTCAATAACTTACCCCCAGACTCGATAGTAACTAAACAATTCCACACACTGTTTTGATTCAGGAATACCAACCCTTCTTCACACAACAGCCAGGCAGAAAAAAAAAAGATAAAATCAAATCTTAACAACCATACACACCAGATTTATTGCCCCAAGAATTTAAACTGATCTACCGACACTCCAACGCTATATCTGAGATGGCTTTGGTCATTCCCTCTGTGGCTGCATAACCAACCAAAAATGATTCTCCTCACCCCATGTATCTATGGCTACTTGCTCTGGAATGCACCGTATCACCTCGCCCTTCAAAGCCTAACTAGACGGGTATATCTAAAGATCGAATTTTACTGCTGTTCTTCTGCTAACTACCGTTTCTTTAGCTCAGGCAGAGCAGCTCCAGCCAGATTCAAACGTGCACAGACTGACTCTGCACAGAAAACCAATGACAGGATGCAGAAACAAAAAGGAAACTTGGTAAGAATGACTCTCAAAAGAGGGCTGGCATTGGGCAACAAGATGTAGGGAGCTGCAAGAAAGATTATGTCAGCCCTTGAAAAATGGAAGACTATGGCCCCTTTAAGAGCCACAGCCACAACTAGAAGGATGCAAGGGTGAGCCCTTCTTAAAGACCTCAAAACAGAGTATGTATGGAGGAAGTGCCAGAACAGGGATTTAAGAAAATGGAACAATAAGGGCTGAGGATGCTAACGTGTCCTGTGATGCCTACACAATAGGCAACTGACCGGAAATTTCCAAAATACAAGACCTATCTGTACATGAAGATCACAATGCAAGAAAAGCAGTGCCCGATCAGCACCTTACTAAGAACAGACATCCAAGAGTCTAGAGATGACACGTGGACCAAATGCAAAGATGACATCAAGACCTGCAGAAGATTTAAGACACAGCAGAGTCTACACAGTCTAAACAACAAGACAGATAGAGGCTGGAACTGCCCTGCCTGGTACACGCTAGCTTGGGGCTGAAAATTAAACCCCTCTCCAAACGTGTAACAAGGTGCACTCTTCCTGCACAACCCTCTACCCTAGGCTAAATCCCTTCCCTGCCATTCTCAACATTCTGCCCTCTTCCCGGACCAAAACCACAGCCCCCTTAACTTTCTGAGGACTGAGGGCCTGAAGATATCCTTGGCAGAAAAAACACAAACTGCATCAACTAACTGGAAAAATCCTGCACTCTCACATTGTCCTGGACTATAATCTGCAAAAAAAAACAAAACAAGAACATACAGAAAACACAGTGCCAAGTCATCACACTGCTCACTGCCAACATCTTGTACTACACCCACTGCAAAACTGCCAAGGCATTCTGCTCACCTATTTGATGCCAATTCAAACATTGGATGCTGCAGTCATCATCACCTGGGGCACTTCAGGTAGACAGACAGAAAATTTACTATTGTGCTTCTGAGAAATCAGTCCCGTGCTCCATCTCTCTACTCCCCTGTTCACCTCAACTGCTCTTTGCATTCTAAAAGCGGACCACACAGCATCTACAAAACCAAAGGCCAATGCTCAATGGAGTTGCTGCGTACTACAGGGCTCTAACACACCTATTTGAACAACAACCTCCTCACCTCTCAGATCACACATCAGCAAGAAGCTTCACCCCCCTGAGGCTGCATTTGGCACCTGCCACAGAAAAAGCATGCTTTTGTACTACACTAAAGCACAGGCTGCCCCAAGCAACACCTATCTCCCACTGCATTACCTTGACTGCTCAGATGCCCAGCTTGCCTCATCTTCTGTGGTTGTGTGGAGGCTTGAGCTCCACCTGGAATATACAAACAGCAAGGATGATTGTAACTTCATTGAAGAAAACCAACACACGGTAACTGATCATACAGCCATGGTTACATTTCCCTACCAACACCACAGCCAACTCACCTCACTATGGCACACTAACTGCACACAACTCCATCCGTGCCCCTCGGCACACAGGTCAGCCCGCTACGTCTGAAAAACACAACAGCAAAGAAGTCACCCTGACGCTCAGCAACGCCCTAAGAATTCCAAGACTCTACTGCACATTACAGCCAAGCAAAGCTAGTCCACAACCAAACCCAAACATTAATTGCCGCTCCCTTGACATACAAACCCCTTCGTTACCGCTCCACTGGCTGCTCCCATGCAGTTTTGGCCACCCCCTCTGTGGCTCCAGAGACAAGCAGAAACTACCCTCCTCACCCGCCACACCGAGGGCTGCTAGTTCTGCAAATAAGGGATGCCCCTAGACCGCAATGTCTAGGCACGTCAAAATGTTAAGCACACAATCGGGCCACTATACCCCTGCTGATGCTTATCGCCTCCTCTACGCACCTGGCAGAGCAGCTCCAACCAGACACAAACACACACAGAACACCAATACACAAGACCAACGTCAGGAACCTGGAACAAAAGAAAAGTCGCGGCAACAAGGAGGACTCCTGGACCACGCGTGCCAATGGGCAAGGCAATGGACAGGGCTCCAAGGAACAACTTTCGGTAGCCCTGGAAAGAGATGGTGCCACAACTGGCAAGATGAACGGGCAAGAAGCCCCTTTTAAAGATCTAAAGATGCAGAGGATGGATGGAACAAGTCCCAGAACAGGGATCCAGGAAAACAGAAGACTAACTATCCCGGATGGCGAGGCAGGCTGTAAGGCTGCAGCAGAAGACGACTGACCAGATGCTTCCAAAACACAAGAGCGATCCACACTTTAGAAATGTGAAAAAAGAAAAGCAGTGCTCCGTTGACACTACCTTGATCAGTACAAGCATTTGGGACCCTAGACATGGCGCCCAAGGCATGCCTGCGATGCCCTGAGCACAAAAGATGACATCAAGACCTGCAGAAAATTTCAGACATGGCACGGTGACTACACAAACTAGACAACAACAGATACAGGCTGGAACTGCCCTGCCCATACAGGGTTTGGGCTGAGAAGTAGACCCCTCTGCCTTCACCTGCCCAAAGAGGACTCCCTGCACAGCCTAGGCTACCTTCAAAACCCCTCCCTGCTAGCCCCATCCCACCTCCCGCTTCCCAACTCCGGTCTCTCAACTTAGCTTTCAGAGGGCCACGAATGAAGCTGTCCTTGGACAAAGCAGCTCAAATCACATCAGCTAACAGAAATAATCCTGCAGTCACTGCGTTCCTCTTCAGCATCTGCAAGAAAAATTAACAGAAAAACACAGTGCCAAAACACGAGACCAATCCAGGCTTTAGGAACACAATGCAAGAAAAGCAATGCCCAGTCGACAGTGCATTGATGAGTACGAGCATTCAGGACCCTAGATATGGTGCTCGAGGCATGTCCGGCATGCCGTAAAGGATCCCTCATTACAACGGGATGTGGCCAAGACTGGGAGGATGTACGTGAAAGGATCACCTTTTAAATGACTAAAGGCACAAGATGCATGGAAGAAGTCTCAGGTCAACAGGGATCCTTGAAAACATATGACTAATGATTGTGGCCGCCAACACAGGCTGCAAGGCCATGGGAAAAGATGGCTGACTAGAAACTTTGAAAACATGAAGCCAATCTACGCTTAGGTTATGATGCAAGAAGAACAGTGCCTAATTGGTATTGTACCCATGAGTACAGGCATTCAAGACCCTCGAGATGCTGCTCAAGTCATATGCTGCATTCCTTTAAAGCAAAGGGGACATCAAGGCTTAAGAAACGTAAAAGAGAAACAGAATATAAAGCACACAGCACAGACAAGCTGGAACGGCCCTGCCTGGAACATGCTAGCTTTGGGCTGAGAAGTAACACCCTCCAGCTCTCCCTGCCCAAAGGGGACACTTCCCGCACAGCCCTCTCCCCTAGGCTACTTTTAAAACCCCTCCCTGCCATCCCCAGCCTTCTCCCCTCTGTCATACCCCACCCCTGCCCCCGTCCCTCAACTTAGCTTTCAGACCACCAGAAGGCTTCCTCAGCAGAAAAAAAACTCCAAGAGCATCAGCTTCCTGGAATGATCCTACAGTTGCCAGAATCCACTTTGCAATCTACAAGAAAACTAAAATAGTGCCAACAGCCAGCATTGCACTGATCAATGTCAGCACCTTACATGACAACTTGCTCTGCCTAACTGCCATGTCCTTCCACTCACTTGCTCCACAGCAGTTCTTATGTCAGATGCTGCAGCTGTTATCACTCAGGGTAATTAAATTAAGAGAATTACTCACACCTGTGAGAAGTCTGCCCCATGCTCCTTCTCCCTACTACCCAGCTCATCTCAAATGCTCTTCCCATTCCCAAGGTGGCCCACACAGTGCCTGCCAAACCAAAAGTAAATACTATGTTGACAAATAAGACTTTGCTCTTCTAGACATACTCAACTTCCTCCTCACCATCAGCCCCACAATGATGAGAATAAGCCTGACTGCCTCACCAGCACCCCAAAATTCTCTGCTATCTGCTTACCTCTCCTCCTCACCACTTAAGTTGTAGGACCAGTAGTGGTGATACCCAGGACAAAAGAAAGATGAGCCACGGAAATCCACATTTTAGGAAGGAACCAAACTTTAGTCGTAGGAGTGAACAAGAAGAACTTGAAAAAAATATTCTTATCAAAACCCAGTAAAGATTATTAACACAGAAGACCTAAAAACACAGGACACTCACCACACAGCAATGGAGACTGGAATTACAGAGGCAGTCAGCCAATGAAAAACTCGCAACAGTGGGATTGACTGCTCTAAGACCTAAATTGGAAACTCAATGACCGTAAAAAAACACAATGGATTAACAGGGACAAGGTAACAACCGCTGTAAGCAATAACAGAGCAAGCCTCACTGGCAAGTTCAGGAAAAATCTAAAACTCTACTAAATAAAGGAGGCTTGTGTGCCCACAGACCAGATGAAAAAGTGTTGCTCAGCTGCTAACTGTTACGAGCCAAAACAATATCCAATCTCTTCCCTGAGAAATGCAAGGGAAACAAGCGGCAGAACCCTGCACTGTAGATAGGCAGCGAGTCCATACCTTTAAGTAGCAAGGTCTCTGATATTCATAGGATCACCAGGTTGGAAAAGACCCATTGGATCATTGAGTCCACCCATTCCTATCAATCGCTAAACAATGCCCCTCACCATCTCATCCACCCATCCTTTAAACACCTCCAGGGAAGGTGACTCTACCACCTCCTTGGGCAGCCTTTGCCCATCCCCAATAACCCTTTCAGTGAAATATTTTTTCCTGATGTACAGCCTGAAGCTTCCTTGGCAGAGCTTGAGGCTATTCCCTCTTGTCCTGTCCCCTGTCCCTTGGGAGAGGTGACCAGCTCCCTCCTCTCCACAACCTCCTTTCAGGTAGCTGCAGAGAGCAATGAGGTCTCCCCTCACCCTCCTCTTCTCCAGGCTAAACACCCCCAGCTCTCTCAGCCACGCCTCATAAGGCTTGTTCACCAGCCCCTTCACCAGCTACATTACTCTTCTCTGGACATTCAGATGGATGGAGACAGGATACACGCAAAGAAGTTAGTTGAGGAACACAATAAGTAAAAGGTATAAGGGAGCAGAGATCTCACAGCCCTAGAGATGACATTTCTTAGGATAACTAATACTTTTAAACTTGTGTCTCAACCTCATCATTACCTCATTGTGGTAATGATAATTAGTAATTACATCATGCCACACAGAATGAGGAACAACAACAAATCATCCCATAACCAAAAACTCGAGGCAAAGCACCCAGAAAAAAATACAAAGAAGGATACAAAAAACATCTTGCCCCCTCCAACACCCAATCAAAAATTACTGACAAAAAAGCCCCATAGTTACACCTGGATGTGCTGCTTCGCCTGGACTCTTCCAAAGCTCATACCTCCAACAGACACCTCTGCTTCTTTAGAAGAACAAAAAGAAAAAAAAAACTAAAAAAGCCAAAAACCACCACTTACCCAACTAGCTTAATCTGCCTAAAAGCTACAATGAATGGAAACAGCAGCAAAACTCTAATCTCAAGGATAAACCACAACCTAAATGACCTCCAGAGGCAAGGCCTGTGGCTTATATACCCCCTGGGCCTTCCCGCCCACCACCTGTGACTGGGGTGTGGTGAAGCCCTCACAGGTATAAAGAGTGCCTGAGGAGGAGCTGTGTTTTATTAACTCTGCCTTACATTCTCAGCTAGAACAACACTACTACATGTCTGAAAGTATCCTTACAAGAAATAACAGTATGCGTGCTGTCACTGCAACATTGCTAGTTGTGACAGTGATGGGACTAGGTAACGAACATTTTAGAGCTGGACTTTTTGGTTCCTTTCATTTATCGTGCTGCTACAATTCCTGTTCCCAGGTATCCCTATACCCCTACTCTTTAATTTTTCTGTGCTCTTTTCTCTCTTTTTCCCCCCCCCCCAGTCTTCAGTATCTGTTCTCTGCCTATACTATTTTTTTCCTTTTCCATCTTTATCCCAATCTGCGTTCCTCATTCTGTTCCCCCACAATTTCACTGGCTTGATCCTTGTAGCTTGTTCTTTCTCTGCACCTGCAAATGCCTTGCTTTTCTTTCTCTTTCTTTCTTTCTCTATTCCTTTGTATTGCTTACTGTTGCTGTTCCAGCTTTTCCATTCACTCTGAATCTTGACACTCCCCTTTATTTCTCTTGCTGTTTCTGAATTTTTGTGCTAGTCCCTGCTCTTTTTTATAATCCTCTGTCTGTAGGGCTCCTAGTTCCTCTCAAACAAGTCAGCTCTTTTTTATGTACACACATGGCCTTATAAGAAATGGCTCAGAGAGCTGGGGTTGTTTAACCTGGAGAAGTGGAGGCTGAGGGGAGACCTCATTGCTCTCTACAACTACAAGGTCTACAAAGAGGGTCGAACAAGGGAAATGAAGGGCAAAGAAGGTGGGAGAAAGGCAAAGAAGGTGGGAGAAGGGCAAAGAAGGTGGGAGAAGGGCAAAGAAGGTGGGAGAAGGGCAAAGAAGGTGGGAGAAGGGCAAAGAAGGTGGGAGAAGGGCAAAGAAGTTCAAAGAAGTTCGAAGAATATCGGAGAAGGTCAGAGAAGTTAAGAGTAGGTCAGAGAAGGTCGGATTAGGTCGGAGAAGGTCAGAAAATGTCAAAGAAGGTTGGAGAAGTTCAAAGAAGGTCGGAAAAGGTCAAAGGTGGTTGGAGAATTTCAAAGAAGTTCGTAGAATTTCAGAGAAGGTCAAAGAAGGTCAGAGAATTTCGGAGAAGGTCAAAGAAGCTCAGAGAAGGTCAAAGAAGGTTGGAGAAAGATAAAGAAGGTTGGAGAAGATTGGAGAAGGTCGAAGAAGGTAAAAGATGGTCGGAGAAGGTCAAAGAAATTTGAAGAAGGTTGGAGAATTTCGGAGAAGTTAGGAGAAGGTCAGATAAGGTCAAAAAAGCATGGAGAAGGTCGGAGAAAGTAAAAGAAGCTTGGAGAAGGTCGCAGAAGCTCAAAGAAGCTTGGAGAAGGCCTAAGAAGGTTGGAGAAAGATAAAGACAGTTGGAGAAGTTCAGAGAAGGTCGGAGAAGGTCAGAGTAGTTCGGAGAAGTTCAAAGGTGGTCGGAGAAGGTCAAAGAGGGTCGGAGAAAGATAAAGAAGCTCGGAAAAGGTCGGAGAAGCTCGGAGAAGGTCAAAGAAGGTTGGAGAAAGATAAAGACGGTTGGAGAAAATGGGAGAAGGTCGGAAAATGTCAAAGAAGGTCGGAAAGGTCAGACAAGGTCGGAGAAGGTGGGAGAACGTTGGAGAAGGTCAGATAAGTTAAAAGAAGGTCGGAGAAGGTCAGAGAAGGTCAGAGAGGATCGGAGAAGGTCAGAGAAGATCAGAGAGGATCGGAGAAGGTCAAAGAAGGTCAGAGAGGGTCAAAGAAGGTCAGAAGAGGGTCGGAGAAGGTCAGAGAGGGTCGGAGAAGGTCAGAGAGGGTCGGAGAAGGTCGCAGAATGACAAAGGATTAGGAGAAGTTTGGGGAAGGTCAAAGAAGCCAGGAGAAAGTCAAAGAAAGTTGGAGAAGTATAAAGAGGGTCAGAGAAGATCAGAGAAGGTCAAAGATGGTCGGGGAAGTCAGAGCGTGTCTACAGCGACCTTATTGTCGTTTAGAAAGTCTGTGTCGCCTGTGTCTACAGCGACCTCATTGTCGTTTAGAAAGTCTGTGTTGCCTGTGTCTACAGCAACCTCATTGTCGTTTAGAAAGTCTGTGTCGTCTGTGTCTACAGCGACCTCATTGATGTTTAGAAAGTCTGTGTCGCCTGTGTCTACAGCGACCTCACTGTCGTTCAGAAAGTCTTTGTCGTCTCTGTCTACAGCGACCTCATTGAGGTTTAGAAAGTCTGTGTCGTCATTACATTTAGTGACCTCATTGAGGCTTAGAAAGTCTGTGTCGTCGGTATCTATAGCGATCTCACTGTCATTTAGAAAGTCTGTGTCGTCTGTATCTATAGTGACCTCACTGACGTTTAGAAAGTCTGTGTCGTCTGTGTCTATAGCGACCTCATTGAGGTTTAGAAAGTCTGGGTCGTCTGTGTCTATAGCGATCTCATTGAGGTTTAGAAAGTCTGCTTCGTCTGTGTCTACAGCGACCTTATTGAGGTTTAGAAAGTCTGCGTCGTCTGTGTCTACAGCGACCTCATTGAGGTTTAGAAAGTCTGTGTCGTCTGTGTCTACAGCGACCTCGTTGAGGTTTAGAAAGTCTGTGTCGTCTGTGTCTACAGCGACCTCATTGAGGTTTAGAAAGTCTGGGTCGTCTGTGTCTATAGCGACCTCATTGAGGTTTAGAAAGTCTGTGTCGTCTGTGTCTATAGCGACCTCATTGAGGTTTAGAAAGTCTGTGTCGTCTGTGTCTACAGCGACCTCATTGAGCAATTCAGAGAAAGTCAGAGAAGGTTGAAGAAGGTCAGAGAAGGTTGGAATAGGTCAGAAAAGGTCAAAGAAGGTCGGAAAATGTCAAAGAAGGTCAGAGAGGGTCGGAGAAGGTCAGAGAGGGTCGGAGAGGTTCGGAGAAGGTCAGAGAGGGTCGGAGAAGTTTGGAGAAGGTCGCAGAAGGACAAAGGATTAGGAGAAGTTTGGAGAAGGTCAAAGATGGTCGGGGAATTCAGAGCGTGTCTACAGCGAGCTCATTGTCTTTTAGAAAGTCTGTGTCGCCTGTGTCTACAGCGACCTCATTGTCGTTTAGAAAGTCTGTGTCGCCTGTGTCTATAGTGACCTCACTGTCGTTTAGAAAGTCTGTGTTGCCTGTATCTACAGCGACCTCATTGTCGTTTAGAAAGCCTGTGTTGCATGTGTCTATAGCAACCTCACTGTCATCTGTGTCTATAGTGACCTCATTGATGTTTAGAAAGTCTGTGTCGTCTGTGTTCACAGCGACCTCACTGAGGTTTAGAAAGTCTGTGTCGTCTGTGTCTACAGCGACCTCATTGAGGTTTAGAAAGTCTATGTCGTCTGTGTCATCATTGTCTATAGCGACCTCACTGATGTTTAGAAAGTCTGTGTCGTCACTGTCTATAGGGACCTCATTGATATTTAGAACGTCTGTGTCGTCATTAAATTTAGTGACCTCATTGAGGTTTAGAAAGTCTGTGTCATCTGTGTCTATAGCGACCTCATTGAGGTTTAGAAAGTCTGTGTTGTCTGTGTCTACAGCGACCTCATTGAGCAATTCGGAGAAGGTGGGAGAAGGTGGGAGAAGGTCAAGGAAGGTGGGAGAAGGTCAAGGAAGGTGGGAGAAGGTCAAGGAAGGTGGGAGAAGGTCAAGGAAGGTGGGAGAAGGTCAAGGAAGGTGGGAGAAGGTCAAGGAAGGTCGGAGAAGGTCAAGGAAGGTCGGAGAAGGTCGGAAAAGATCAAAGAGGTTCAGAGAAGGTCAAAGAAGTTTGGAGAAAATCAAAGAAGTTCTAAGAAGGTCAGAGAAGGAAGGTGATATTTGGAGAAAGTCAAAGAATATCGGAAAAGGTCAGAGAAGTTTGGAGAAGGTCAAAGACTGTCGGAGAAGTTCAGAGAAGGTCGGAGAAGCGAAAGGAAGTCCAGAGAAGGTAGTAGAATTCAGAGAAGTTCGAAATAGATCAGATAATATTGGAGAAGTTCGGAGAAAGTCAAAGAAGGTGGGAGAAGGGCAAAGACTGGTGGAGAAAGGAGGAGAATATCAGAAAAGGGCAAAGACGGGCGGAGAAGGGCAAAGACGGGCAGAGAAGTGTGGAGAATATACGAGAAGTGCAAAGATGGGCAGAGAAGGGCAATAATGGGCGGAGAAGGGTAACCATGGGCAGAGAAGGTCAAAAACAGGTGGAGGAGGGTGGAGAATATTGGAGAAGTTCAAAGAAGAGCAAAGACGAGCAGAGAAGGGCAAAGACGGGCGGAGAGGGACGGAGAATATTGGAGAAGTGCAAAGAAGGGCAAAGATGGGAGGAGAAGGACAAAGACGGGCTGAGAAGAGCAAAGATGGTAGGAGAAGGACGGAGAATATCGGAGAAGGGCAAAGATGGGTGGAGAAGGGCAAAGGGGCGGAGAAGGGCAGAGATTATCGGAGAATTTCAAAGGAGGCAAAGAGGGGCGAAGAAGGGCAAAGATAAGCGGAGAAGGGCAGAGAATATCAGAGAAGTGCAAAGATGGGAAAAGACGTACAGAGAAGGGATAAGACGTGCAGAGAAGGGTGGAAAATAATGGAGAAATGCAAAGATGGGCAAAGAGTTTAGGAGAAGGGCAAAGACGGGCGGAGAAGTGTATACAATATTGGAGAAGTTCAAAGAAAAGCAGAGACGGGCGGAGAAGGGCGAAGACGGGCGGAGAAGGGCGAAGACGGGCGGAGAATATCGGAGAAGTGCAAAGAAAGACAACGACGGGTGGAGAAGGCCTAAGACGGGCAGAGAAGGGCAAAGAAGTGTAGAGAAAGGCAAAGATGGGCAGAGAAGTTAAGAAAAGGGCAAAGAAGGGCAAAGACGGGTGGAGAAGGGAGGAGAACATCGGACAAGTGCAAAGAAGGGCAAGGATGGGCGGAGAAGGGCAAAGAGGGGCGGAGAAGGGCAAAGAGGGGCGGAGAAGGGCAAAGAGGGGCGGAGAAGGGCAAAGAGGGGCGGAGAAGGGCAGAGAATATCGGAGAAGTGCAAAGATGTGCAAAGACAAGGGGAGAAGGGCAAAGGTGGGCGGAGAATAGCAGAAAAGTTCAAAGAAGGGCAAAGACGGGCGGAGAAGGGCAATAACGGGCGGAGAAGGGCAGAGAATATTTGAGAAGTGGAAAGAGGGGTAAAGACGGGTGGAAAAAAAACAAAGTGGGGCGGAGAAGGGCAAAGTGGGGCGGAGAAGGGCAAAGTGGGGCGGAGAAGGGCAAAGTGGGGCGGAGAAGGGCAAAGTGGGGCGGAGAAGGGCAAAGTGGGGCGGAGAAGGGCAAAGTGGGGCGGAGAAGGGCAAAGTGGGGCGGAGAAGGGCAAAGTGGGGCGGAGAAGGGCAAAGTGGGGCGGAGAAGGGCAAAGACGGGAGGAGAAGGGCAGAGAATATCGGAGAAGTGAAAAGATGTGCATAGACAAGGGGAGAAGGGCAAAGACGTGTGGAGAAGGGCAAAGACGGGCGGAGAAGGGCAGAAAATATCAAAGAAGGACAAAGACGGGCGGAGAAGTGCAAAGATGGGCAGAGAAAGGCAAAGATGGGCGGAGAAGGGTAATAACGGGTGGAGAAGGGCAGAGAATATTTGAGAAGTGGAAAGAGGAGTAAAGACGGGTGGAAAAAAATCAAAGACGGGTGGAGAAGGGTAAAGAAGGGGGAAGAATTGCAAAGACAGGCGGAGAAAGGTGGAGAATATCAGAGAAGTGGAAAGATGGGAAAGACGGGCGGAGAAGGGCAAAGACGGGCGGAGAAGGGCAAAGACGGGCGGAGAAGGGCAAAGACGGGCGGAGAAGGGCAAAGACGGGCGGAGAAGGGCAAAGACGGGCGGAGAAGGGCAAAGACGGGCGGAGAAGGGCAGAGAATATTGAAGAAGGACAAAGTTGGGCAAAGAAAAGGGTAGAAGGGCAAAGACGGGCAGAGAAGTGTGGAGAATATCGGAGAAGAGCAAAGATGAGTAAAAAGACGGTCAGAAGCGCAAAGACTGGCGGAGAAACTCTAAGTCGGGCGGAGAAGAGCATTGACGTACGGAAAAGTGTAAAGATGGGCAGAGAAGGGGAAAGACGAGCGGAGAAGGGCTAAAACGGGCAGAGAAGTGTGGTGAATAACGGAGAAGGGCAAAGACGGGCCGAGAAGGGCAAAGACGGGCCGAGAAGGGCAAAGACGGGCCGAGAAGGGCAAAGAAAGGCGGACAATTGCCAAGACGGTCGGACAAATGCAAAGATGGTTGCACAAGTGATAAGACGGGCGGACAACGGCTAAGAAGGGCTGACAAGTGCAAAGATAGGTGGAGAAGGGCCAAGATGGTTGGAAAAGGGCAAAAACATGCGGACAAGAACAAAGACGGGGGGAGAAGGGCAAAGACGAGCAGAGAAGAGCAAAGACGGGTGCAGAAGGGCAAAGATGGGCTCACAAATGAAAGACGGGCGGAAAAGGGCAAAGAATTGCAGAGAGTGGCAAAGAAGGGCGGATAGTGGCAAGGAAGTGAGGAGAGTGGCAAAGACGTCCGGAGAGTGACAAAGACGGGCGGAGAAGGGCAAAGGCGGGCGGAGAAGGGCAAAGGCGGGCGGAGAAGGGCAAAGGCGGGCGGAGAAGGGCAAAGGCGGGCAGAGAAGGGCAAAGGCGGGCGGAGAAGGGCAAAGGCGGGCAGAGAAGGGCAAAGAGGGACGAAGAAGTGTGGAGAATATCGGAGAAGGGCAAAGATCGGCGGAGAAGTGTAATAACGGGCGGAGAAGGGCAGAGAATATTTGAGAATTGGAAAGAGGGGTTAAAAGGGGTGAAAAAAACAAAGACTGGTGGAGAAGGGCAAAGAAGGGGGAGAAGGGCAAAAACAGGGGGAGAAGGGCAAAGGGGTGCGGAGAAGGGCAAAGATGAGTGGAGAAGGGCGGAGAATATCAGAGAAGTGCAAAGATGTGCAAAGACGGGCAGAGAAAGGCAATGACGGGCTGAGAAGTGTGGAGAACAACGGAGAAGGGCAAGGACAGGCGGAGAACAGCAAAAACGGGCGGAGAAGGGCAAAGACGGGTGAAGAAATGAGGAGAATACTGGAGAAGGGCAAAGGGGGGCGGAGAAGGGCAAAGATGGGTGAAGAAATGAGGAGAATACTGGAGAAGGGCAAAGGGGGGCGGAGAAGGGCAAAGACGGGCAAAGACGGGTGGAGAAGGGTTTAGAATATTTGAGAACTGCAAAGAAGGGCAAAGACGGGCGGAGAAGTGCAAAGACGGGTGAAGAAGGGCAGAGAATATTGGAGAAGGGCAATGATGGGCAAAGAAAAGGGTAGAAGAGCAAAGACGGGGGGAGAAGGGCAAACACGGGGGGAGAAGGGCAAACACGGGGGGAGAAGGGCAAACACGGGGGGAGAAGGGCAAACACGGGGGGAGAAGGGCAAACACGGGGGGAGAAGGGCAAACACGGGGAGAGAAGGGCAAACACGGGGAGAGAAGGGCAAAGAGGGGCGGAGAAGGGCAAAGAGGGGCGGAGAAGGGCAAAGAGGGGCGGAGAAGGGCAAAGAGGGGCGGAGAAGTGCAGAGAATATCGGAGAAGTGCAAAGATTTGCAAAGACAAGGGGAGAAGGGCAAAGGTGGGCGGAGAATAGCGGAAAAGATCAAAGAAGGGCAAACACGGCCGGAGAAGGGTAAAGACGGCCCGAGAAGGGTAATAACGGGCGGAGAAGGGTAATAACGGGCGGAGAAGGGTAATAACGGGCGGAGAAGGGTAATAACGGGCGGAGAAGGGTAATAACGGGCGGAGAAGGGTAATAACGGGCGGAGAAGGGTAATAACGGGCGGAGAAGGGCAGAGAATATTTGAGAAGTGGAAAGAGGGGCAAAGACAGGCGGAGAAGGGCAAAGACGGGCGGAGAAGGGCAAAGACGGGCGGAGAAGGGCAAAGACGGGCGGAGAAGGGCAAAGACGGGCGGAGAAGGGCAAAGACGGGCGGAGAAGGGCAAAGACGGGCGGAGAAGGGCAAAAACAGTGGGAGAAGGGCATAGACGAGCGGAGAAGGGCAAAGATGGGCAGAGAAGAGAAAACATGAGGGGAGAAGGGCAAAGACGGGTGGAGAAGGGTGGAGGAAATCGGAGAAGCGCAAAGACGGGAAAAGATGGGTGGAGAAGGGCAAAGTAGGATGGAGAAGGGCAAAGAAAGGCAGAGAAGGGCAGAAGTGGGCGGAGAAATGTGGAGAATATCAGAGAAGGGCAAAGATGGGCGGAGAAGGGTAATAACGGGCGGAGAAGGGCAGAGAATATTTGAGAATTGGAAAGAGGGGTAAAGAGGGGTGAAAAAAACAAAGACTGGTGGAGAAGGGTAAAGAAGGGCGGAGAAGTGCAATGAAAGGCGGAGAAGGGTGGAGAATATCAGGGAAGTGGAAAGATGGGCAAACACGGGCGGAGAAGGGAGGAGAATATCAGAGAAGTGCAAAGAACAGCAAAGACGGGCAGAGAAGGGCAAAGACGGGCGGAGAAGGGCAAAGACGGGCGGAGAAGGGCAAAGACGGGCGGAGAAGGGCAAAGACGGGCGGAGAAGGGCAAAGACGGGCGGAGAAGGGCAAAGACGGGCGGAGAAGGGCAAAGACGGGCGGAGAAGGGCAAAGACGGGCGGAGAAGGGCAAAGACGGGCGGAGAAGGGCAAAGACGGGCGGAGAAGGGCAAAGACGGGCGGAGAAGGGCAAAGACGGGCGGAGAAGGGCAAAAACAGGGGGAGAAGGGCAAAGGGGTGCGGAGAAGGGCAAAGATGGGTGGAGAAGGGCGGAGAATATCAGAGAAGTGCAAAGATGTGCAAAGACGGGCTGAGAATGTGGAGAACAACGGAGAAGGGCAAGGACAGGCGGAGAACAGCAAAAACGGGCGGAGAAGGGCAAAGACGGGTGAAGAAATGAGGAGAATACTGGAGAAGGGCAAAGGGGGGCGGAGAAGGGCAAAGACGGGTGAAGAAATGAGGAGAATACTGGAGAAGGGCAAAGGGGGGCGGAGAAGGGCAAAGACGGGTGAAGAAATGAGGAGAATACTGGAGAAGGGCAAAGGGGGGCGGAGAATGACAAAGACGGGCAAAGACGGGCGGAGACTGGCAAAGACGGGCAGAGATTGGCAAAGACGGGCAGAGATTGGCAAAGACGGGCAGAGATTGGCAAAGACGGGCAGAGAAGGTTGGAGAATATTTGAGAAGTGCAAAGATGGGCAAAGACGGGCGGAGAAGTGCAAAGACGGGCGGAGAAGTGCAAAGACGGGCGGAGAAGGGCAGAGAATATTGGAGAAGGGCAATGATGGGCAAAGAAAAGGGTAGAAGGCCAAAGACGGGCGAAGAAGTGTGGAGAGTATTGGAGAAGAGGAAAGATGGAAAAAGACAGGCGGAGAAGGGCAAAGAGGGGCGGAGAAGGGCAAAGAGGGGCGGAGAAGGGCAAAGATGTGCAAAGACAAGGGGAGAAGGGCAAAGGTGGGCGGAGAATAGAGGAAAAGATCAAAGAAGGGCAACGACGGGCGGAGAAGGGCAACGACGGGCGGAGAAGGGCAACGACGGGCGGAGAAGGGCAACGACGGGCGGAGAAGGGCAACGACGGGCGGAGAAGGGCAACGACGGGCGGAGAAGGGCAACGACGGGCGGAGAAGGGCAACGACGGGCGGAGAAGAGAGGGGAATATCGGAGAAGGGCAAAGACGAACAAAGACGGGCGGAGAAGGGCAAAGACGGGCGGAGAAGGGCAAAGACGGGCGGAGAAGGGCAAAGACGGGCGGAGAAGGGCAAAGACGGGCGGAGAAGGGCAAAAACAGTGGGAGAAGTGCATAGACGAGCGGAGAAGGGCAAAGACGGTCAGAGACGAGCAAACATGAGGGGAGAAGGGCAAAGACGGGTGGAGAAGGGTGGAGGAAATCGGAGAAGCGCAAAGATGGGAAAAGACGGGTGGAGAAGGGCAAAGTAGGATGGAGAAGGGCAAAAAAAGGCAGAGAAGGGCAAAACTGGGCGGAGAAATGTGGAGAATATCGGAGAAGGGCAAAGACGGACGGAGAAGGGCAAAGACGGGCGGAGAAGGGCAAAGACGTGCAGAGATGGGAAAACATTAGGGGAGAAGGGCAAAGACGGGTGGAGAAGGGTGTAGAATATCGGAGAATTACAAAGATGGGCAAAGACGGGCGGAGAAGGGCAAAGACGGGCGGAGAAGGGCAAAGACGGGCGGAGAAGGGCAAAGACGGGCGGAGAAGGGCAAAGACGGGCGGAGAAGGGCAAAGACGGGTGGAGAAGGGCAGAGAATATTGGAGAAGGACAAAGTTGGGCAAAGAAAATGGTAGAAGGGCAAAGACGGGCAGAGAAGAGTGGAGAATATCGGAGAAGAGCAAAGATGGGAAAAAAAACGGTCAGAAGCGCAAAGACTGGCGGAGAAACTCTAATCGGGCGGAGAAGAGCATTGAAGTGCGGAGAAGGGCAAAGACGGGCGGAGAAGGGCAAAGACGGGCGGAGAAGGGCAAAGACGGGCGGAGAAGGGCAAAGACGGGCGGAGAAGGGCAAAGACGGGCGGAGAATTGTGGAGAGTACCAGTGAATGGCAAAGAGGGGCAGAGAAGGGCAAAGACGGTCGAAGAATTGTGGAGAGTACCAGTGAATGGCAAAGTGGGGCGGAGAAGAGCAAAGACAGGCGGAGAAGGGCAAAGACGGATGAAGAAGGGCCAAGAGGGGTGGAGAGGGGCAAAGACGGGCAAAAAAGTGCAAAGACAGTCGGAGAAGGGCAAAGATGGGCGGAGAGGAGTAAAGACAGGCGGACAATTGCAAAGGAAGGCGGACAAAGGCAAAGACGGGTGCACAAGTGCAAAGATGGGCGGAGAAGGGCAAAGACGGACGGACAAGGGCAAAAAGAGGCAGACAAGAACAAAGACGGCAGTAGAAGGGCAAAGACAGACAGAGAAGGGCAAAGACGGTTGGACAAGAACAAAGACGGGGGGAGAAGGGCAAAGACGGACAGAGAAGGGCAAAGACGGACAGAGAAATCCCGAGAATACCGGAGAAGTGCAAAGAGAGGCAGAGAAGGGCGAAGACGGGGGGAGAAGGGCGAAGACGGGGGGAGAAGGGCGAAGACGGGGGGAGAAGGGCGAAGACGGGGGGAGAAGGGCGAAGACGGGGGGAGAAGGGCGAAGACGGGGGGAGAAGGGCGAAGACGGGCGGAGAAGGGCGAAGACGGGCGGAGAAGGGCGAAGACGGGGGGAGAAGGGCGAAGACGGTCAGAGACGAGCAAACATGAGGGGAGAAGGGCAAAGACGGGTGGAGAAGGGTGGAGGAAATCGGAGAAGCGCAAAGATGGGAAAAGACGGGTGGAGAAGGGCAAAGTAGGATGGAGAAGGGCAAAAAAAGGCAGAGAAGGGCAAAACTGGGCGGAGAAATGTGGAGAATATCGGAGAAGGGCAAAGACGGACGGAGAAGGGCAAAGACGGGCGGAGAAGGGCAAAGACGTGCAGAGATGGGAAAACATTAGGGGAGAAGGGCAAAGACGGGTGGAGAAGGGTGTAGAATATCGGAGAATTACAAAGATGGGCAAAGATGGGCGGAGAAGGGCAAAGATGGGCGGAGAAGGGCAAAGACGGGCGGAGAAGGGCAAAGACGGGCGGAGAAGGGCAAAGAAAGGCAGAGAGTGGCAAAGATGGGTGGAGAAGGGCAAAGACGGGTGGAGAAGGGCAGAGAATATTGGAGAAGGACAAAGTTGGGCAAAGAAAATGGTAGAAGGGCAAAGACGGGCAGAGAAGAGTGGAGAATATCGGAGAAGAGCAAAGATGGGAAAAAAAACGGTCAGAAGCGCAAAGACTGGCGGAGAAACTCTAATCGGGCGGAGAAGAGCATTGAAGTGCGGAGAAGGGCAAAGACGGGCGGAGAAGGGCAAAGACGGGCGGAGAAGGGCAAAGACGGGCGGAGAAGGGCAAAGACGGGCGGAGAAGGGCAAAGACGGGCGGAGAAGGGCAAAGACGGGCGGAGAATTGTGGAGAGTACCAGTGAATGGCAAAGAGGGGCAGAGAAGGGCAAAGACGGTCGAAGAATTGTGGAGAGTACCAGTGAATGGCAAAGTGGGGCGGAGAAGAGCAAAGACAGGCGGAGAAGGGCAAAGACGGATGAAGAAGGGCCAAGAGGGGTGGAGAGGGGCAAAGACGGGCAAAAAAGTGCAAAGACAGTCGGAGAAGGGCAAAGATGGGCGGAGAGGAGTAAAGACAGGCGGACAATTGCAAAGGAAGGCGGACAAAGGCAAAGACGGGTGCACAAGTGCAAAGATGGGCGGAGAAGGGCAAAGACGGACGGACAAGGGCAAAAAGAGGCAGACAAGAACAAAGACGGCAGTAGAAGGGCAAAGACAGACAGAGAAGGGCAAAGACGGGTGGACAAGAACAAAGACGGGGGGAGAAGGGCAAAGACGGACAGAGAAGGGCAAAGACGGACAGAGAAATCCCGAGAATACCGGAGAAGTGCAAAGAGAGGCAGAGAAGGGCAAAGTCGGGGGGAGAAGGGCGAAGACGGGGGGAGAAGGGCGAAGACGGGGGGAGAAGGGCGAAGACGGGGGGAGAAGGGCGAAGACGGGGGGAGAAGGGCGAAGACGGGGGGAGAAGGGCGAAGACGGGGGGAGAAGGGCGAAGACGGGGGGAGAAGGGCGAAGACGGGGGGAGAAGGGCGAAGACGGGGGGAGAAGGGCGAAGACGGGGGGAGAAGGGCAAAGACGGGGAGAGAAGGGCAAACAAGTGCGGAGAATGCAAAGACGGGCAGAGAAGTGCAAAGACGAGCAATGACGGCGGAGAAGCACAAAGTCGGTCAGAGAAGAGCGAAGACATGCGGAGAAGGGCAAAGACAGGCGTAGAAGGGCAAACAAGTGCGGAGAATGCAAGGACGGGCAGCGAAGTGCAAAGACGTGCCAAGAAGAGCAAAGACAGGCACAGAAGGGCAAAGACGGGCTCACAAGTGCAAAGACGGGGGGAGAAGGACAAAGACGGGAGGAGAAAGGCAAAGACGGGAGGAGAAGTGCAAAGACGGGAGGAGAAGTGCAAAGACGGGAGGAGAAGTGCTGAGAACAACGGAGAAGGGCAAAGACGGGCAAAGAAGGACGGAGAAAACCGAAGATTGGCACAAACAGACGGAGAAGGGCAAACATGGGCGGAGAAGGCAAATACGGGCAGACGAGGGAAAAGATGGGCAAAGGAAGGCAAAGACGTGAGCTAGGAGGGCAAAGACGGGCGGACGAGGGCAAAGACGGGCGGACGAGGGCAAAGACGGGCGGACGAGGGCAAAGACGGGCGGACGAGGGCAAAGACGGGCGGACGAGGGCAAAGACGGGCGCAGAAGGGCAAAGACGGGCGCAGAAGGGCAAAGACGGGCGCAGAAGGGCAAAGACGGGCGCAGAAGGGCAAAGAAAGCGGACAATTGACAAGACGGTTGGACAAAGACAAAGATGGTTGCACAAGTGATAAGACGGGCGGAGAACGGCTAAGAAGGGCTGACAAGTGCAAAGATAGGCGGAGAAGGGCAAAGACGGTCGGACAAGGGCAAAAACATGCGGACAAGAACAAAGACGGGGGGAGAAGGGCAAAGACGAGCAGAGAAGTGCAAACAAGTGCGGAGAATGCAAAGACGGGCAGAGAAGTGCAAAGACGCGCCAAGAAGAGCAAAGACTGGCGGAAAAGGGCAAAGAAGTGCAGAGAGTGGTAAAGAAGTGCGGATAGTGGCAAGGAAGTGAGGAGAGTAAATGTAATGTAAAATGATGTAACAAAAGAAACTGAAGACACAGACATTATAAATGACAATGATGTCACAATAGACACAGACGACACAGACTACATAGACGACACATAGGACACAGACGACAAAGACATGATAAAGACAATGATGTCACAATAGAAACAGAAGATTGATATTATAAATGACAATGATGCCAAAATAGACACTGATGACAGAGAATACACAGACGACAGAGACATAATTTATGACAAAGATTTCACAATAGGAACTAGCGACACACACGACACAGACATTATAAATGAAAAAGTTGTCAAAATAGCCACAGAGGAGAGACGAAACAGATGAAACAGACGACAAAGACATTATAAATTACAATGATGTCACAATAGACACAGATGAAAGAGATGACAGAGACTTCATAAATGACAATGATGCCACAATAAACAAAGATGACACAGACAACACAGAGGACAGAGACGACATATGCAAAAAAGACATTATTAAAGAAAATGATGTCACAATAGACACAGACGACACATACATTATAAATGACAATGATGTCAAAATAGACACAGACATTACAAATGGTAATGATGTCACAATAGACACAGACAAAAAAAATTTATAAATGACAATTCTGTCACAATAGACACAGACGATACAGTCTTTATAAATCACAATGGTGTCAGAATAGACACAGACATTATATATGACAATGATGTTACAATAGATACAGACGACACAGACGGCACATACATTATAAATGACAATGATGTCAAGATAAACACAGACGACAGAAAACACAGACATTATAAATAAAAATTACGTCACTATAGACACAGACGACACAGACATTATAAACTACATGATGTCATAATAGACAGAGATGACACAGACTACACAGATATTATAAATGACAAGGATGACAAAATAGACACATATGACACAGACGAAACAGACCTTATAAATGACAATGATGTCACAATAGACACAGACTACAAAGACATTATAAATTACAATGATGTCACAATAGACACAAATGACACAGACAGTATAAATTACAATGATATCAAAATAGGCACACGATGACACAGACATTATAAATGACAATGAATTCACAATAGACACTGATGACACAGATGACAAAGACATTATAAAAGACA
Source organism: Phaenicophaeus curvirostris (assembly GCF_032191515.1). Taxonomy (NCBI): domain Eukaryota; kingdom Metazoa; phylum Chordata; class Aves; order Cuculiformes; family Cuculidae; genus Phaenicophaeus; species Phaenicophaeus curvirostris. The sequence goes on from NC_091410.1 coordinate 1,092,284, forward strand.
ATGATGTCACAATCGACACAGACAACGCAGCTGACACATACATTATAAATGTCAATGTTGTCAAAATAGACACAGACCACACAGAAGACACAGATACTACAAATGACAATGGTATCAGAATAGTCACAGATGACACAGACGACACAGACATTATAAATGAAAATGATGAAACGATAGACACAGACGACATACGACACAGATATAATAAATGAAAATTATGTCACAATAGACACAGATGACACAGATGGAACAGACAACACAGACATTATAAATAACAGTGATGTCACAATAAACACAATAGACACAGATGACGCAAACATTATAAATGACAATGATATCACAAAAGACACAGACGACACATACGACAATGACGATAGAGAGGACACAGAAGACACAGACAATGTAAATGACAATGATGTCTCAAAACACAAGGACGACACAGGCGACAAAGACATTATAAATGACAAGGATTTCACAAAAGACACATACAACACAGTCATTATAAATGACAATGATGTCACAATATAAACAGATGACACCAACGACATAGATATTATAAATGACAATAATGCCAAAATAGACACAGACAACACAGAAGACATAGGCATCATAAAATAAAAAAATGTCACAATAGACACAGACAACAGAGATGACACAAACGGCACAAACGACACACACAATATAAATGACAATGATGTCACAATAGACACAGACATCACAGACATTATAAATGAAAAAGAAGTCACAATAGACACAGACGACAGACAACACAGGCATTACAAATGACAACTGTGTAAGAATACACACTGACGATACAGACGAAACAGAGGACACAGTCATTTTTAATGACAATGTTGTCACAATAGACACAGACTACACAAACATAAAATGAAGTCACAACAGACGCAGAAGACACAGAAGACACAGACATTATAAATCACAATGGTGTCACAATAGACATAGACGACAGAAGAAACAGACATTATAAACTACAATGATGACACAATAGACAGACTACACAGACGACACAGACATTATAAGTGACAGTGATGTCAAAATAGACAAAGATGACACAGACGACACAGACTTTATAAATGAAAATGATGTCACAATAGACACAGACGACACAGACATAAATGACAATGATGTCACAATAGACATGTACAACACACGACACAGACTATAAACTACAATGATGTCACAGTAGACAGACTGGACAGACGACAGATATTATAAATGACAATAATATCACAATAGCCACTGACGACAAAAATATTATAAATGACAATGATGTCACAATAGACACAGGCGACACAGATTTTATAAATGACAATTATGTCTCAATAGACAGAGATGACACAGCCATTATAAATGACAAAGATGTCACAATATTCACAGATGACAGAGACACTATAAATGACAGTGCTGTCACATTAGACATAGACGACAGATTTTATAAATGACAATTATGTCTCAATAGACACAGACTAGACAGACGACAGACGAAAGACATTATAAATGACAATGATGTCGCAATCGGCACAGATGACACATTATAAAAACAATAATGTCACAATAGAAACAGACGATGCAGACATGATAAATGAAAATGATGTCACAACATTCACAGACGACACAAAACTTAAAAATGAAAATGATGTCACAATAGACTCAGACGACACAGATAATATAAATTACAATGATGTAACAATAGACACAGAAGTCACAATAGACACAGTTCTCACAGATATTATAAATTACAATGATGTAACAATAGGCACAGGAAGCACAGACGACACATACGACAAAGACAATAAAGACTTTATAAATGACAACGATGTCACAATAGACACAGACAACACAGACATTATAAATGACAATGATGTCACAATATTCTCAGATTACATATACGACATATACGACGATACAGAGATTATAAAAAACAATGATGTCAAAAAAGACAAAGATGACACAGACGACACAGACTTTATAAATGACAATGATGTCACAATAGACACAGACATTATAAATGACAAATATATCAAAATAGACAAAGAAAACACAGAATACACACATTATAAACGAAATGATGTCAAAATATACACAGAAGACACAGACATTATACATGACAATGATGTCACAATAGACACAGACGACAGACATTTTAAATAACAATGATATCACAAAAGACACAGAAAACAGAGACATTATATATAACAATGATATCACAATAGACACTGATGACACAGACAACATAAATGACAAAGATATCACAATAGACACAGACAACACAGACATTATAAATGACAAAAATGTCAAAACATAGACGACACAGACATTATAAAAAAATGATATCTAAATATACACAGATGACAGAGACATTATAAATGACAAGGATGTCACAATAGACAAAGAAGACACAGACGACAGAGATGACACAGACTTAGTAAATCAATACTATGTCACAATAGAAACAGACGACACAGACATTAAAAACTGCTATGGAGTCACATTAGAAACAGATGACACAGACGACAGACTACACAGAAGACACAGACATTATAAATGACAATGATGTCACAATAGACACAGACGACACAGACATTGTAAATCAAAATTATAACAAAATAGAAACAAATGACACAGACACTATAAATTAAAACGATATCACAATAGAAACAGATGACACAGACTACACTGACATTATAAATGACAGTGATTTCAATATAGACAAAGATGACACCAACTACACAGACATTAAAAATTACAATAATATCACATTACACACAGATGACAGACATAATAAATGAAATTGATGTCAAAATAGACACAGACGACACAGACATTATAAATGAAAATGATGTCAAAATAGACACAGAGGACAGAGACATTTTAAATGACAATGATTTCAGAATAGACACAGACGACAAAGAACGTAGAAATGACAGTGATGTCACAACAAAGACGACACAGATATTATAAAGGGCAATGACGTCACAATAGACACTGAAAACACAGATGACATATTATAAATAAAAATGATGTCACAATAGACACAAACACCAGAGACGACACAGGTGAAATGAAAGACACAGGTATTAAAAGTGATAATGATGCCACAATAGACACAGACGACACAGACATTATACATGACAACGATGACACAATAGAAACAGACAACACAGACATTATAAATGACAATGATGTCACAAGAGACACAGACGAAACATACGACACCAACGACACAGACATTATTAACGACAAGGGTGTCACAATAGACAAAGACGACACAGACAATATATTTTACAATGATGTCACATTAGACACAGACGACACAGACAACATAGATGACACAGATGGCACAGATATTATTAATAAAAATGATGTCACAATATACAAAAACAACACAGACGACATCGATGACACTGACAATATAAATGACAAAGACGTCACATGAGAGACAGTAGACACAGACATTATAATTGAAAAAGATGTCACAATAGACAGACGACAGAGACGACACAGACTTTATGAACGACAGTGAGGTCGCTATAGACGCAGACGACAGACTTTATGAACAACAGTGAGGTCGCTAGAGACGCAGACGACACAGACATTATGAACGACAGTGAGGTCGCTGTAGACACAGATGACACAAACTTTCTAAACATCAATGAAGTCACTATAGACAAAAACGAAACATACGACACCAACGACACAGACATTATTAGTGACAAGGGTGTCACAATAGACAAAGAGGACACAGACAATATATTTTACAATGATGTCACATTAGACACAGATGACATAGATGGCACAGATATTAATGAAAATGATGTCCCAATATACACAAACAACACCGACGACATTGACGACATCGATGACAGTGACATTATAAATGACAATGATGTCACATTAGACACAGTAGACACAGACATTGTAATTGACAAAGATGTCACAATAGACAGACGACAGAGACGACACAGACTTTATAAACGACAGTGAGGTTGCTATAGACGCAGACGACACAGACTTTCTAAACATCAATGAGGTCACTACAGACACAGGCGACACAGAATTTCTAAATGACAGTGAGGTCGCTAGAGACGCAGACGACACAGACTTTATGAATGACAGTGAGGTCGCTGTAGACGCAGACGACACAAACTTTATGAACGACAGTGAGGTCGCTAGAGACGAAGGCGACACAGACTTTCTAAACCACAGCGAGGTCACTAGAGACACAGGCGACACAGACCTTCTGAACGACAGCGAGGTCACTAGAGACACAGGCGACACAGACCTTCTGAACGACAGTGAGGTCGCTGTAGACACTGGCGACACAGACCTTCTGAACGACAGTGAGGTCACTGTAGACACTGGCGACACAGACCTTCTGAACGACAGTGAGGTCGCTGTAGACACAGGCGACACAGACCTTATGAACGACAGTGAGGTCGCTGTAGACACTGGCGACACAGACCTTATGAACGACAGTGAGGTCGCTGTAGACACTGGCGACACAGACCTTCTGAACGACAGTGAGGTCGCTGTAGACACTGGCGGCACAGACCTTCTGAACGACAGTGAGGTCGCGGTAGACACAGGCGACACAGACCTTATGAACGACAGTGAGGTCACTATAGACACAGACGACACAGAATTTCTAAACCTCAATGAGGTCGCTATAGACACAGACGACACAGACGACACAGACGTTCTAAACGTCAATGAGGTCACTATAGACAAGGACTACCCAGACTTTCTAAATGACAGTGAGGTCGCTAGAGACACAGACGACACAGACTTTCTAAACCTCATTGAGGTCGCTATAGACACAGACGACACAGACTTTCTAAACATCAATGAGGTCGCTATAGACAGAGACGACACAGACGTTCTAAACGTCAATGAGGTCACTAGAGACAAGGATGACCCAGACTTTCTAAATGACAGTGAGGTCGCTAGAGACACAGATGACACAGACTTTCTAAACGACAATGAGGTCACTATAGACACAGGCGACACAGACTTCCTAAACCACAATGAGGTCACTATAGACACAGGCGACACAGACTTTCTAAACCTCAATGAGGTCGCTATAGACACAGACTTTCTAAACGTCAATGAGGTCGCTACAGACACAGACGACAGTTTTCTAAACGTCAAAGACGTCACTATAGACACAGACGACAGTTTTCTAAACGTCATTGAGGTCGCTATAGACACAGATGACACAGATTTTATAAATGACAGTGAGGTCTCTAGAGACACAGACCTTCTAAACATAAATGAGTTCACTATAGACACAGGCGACACAGACTTTCTAAACGTCAATGAGGTCGCTATAGACACAGACGACACAGACATTCTAAACGTCAATGAGGTCGCTATAGACACAGACGACACAGAATTTCTAAACCTCATTGAGGTCGCTATAGGCACAGACGACACAGACTTTCTAAACCTCATTGAGGTCGCTATAGGCACAGACGACACAGACTTTCTAAACCTCAATGAGGTCGCTATAGACACAGACGACACAGAATTTCTAAACCTCAATGAGGTCGCTATAGACAGAGACGACACAGACGTTCTAAACGTCAATGAGGTCACTAGAGACAAGGATGACCCAGACTTTCTAAATGACAGTGAGGTCGCTAGAGACACAGATGGCACAGACTTTCTAAACGACAATGAGGTCACTATAGACACAGGCGACACAGACTTCCTAAACCACAATGAGGTCACTATAGACACAGGCGACACAGACTTTCTAAACCTCAATGAGGTTGCTACAGACACAGACGACAGTTTTCTAAACGTCAAAGACGTCACTATAGACACAGACGACAGTTTTCTAAACGTCATTGAGGTCGCTATAGACACAGATGACACAGATTTTATAAATGACAGTGAGGTCTCTAGAGACACAGACCTTCTAAACATAAATGAGGTCACTATAGACACAGGCGACACAGACTTTCTAAACGTCAATGAGGTCGCTACAGACACAGACGACACAGACTTTCTAAACCTCAATGAGTTCGCTACAGACACTGATGACACAGACAACACAGACGTTCTAAACGTCAGGGAGGTCTTTATAGACACAGACGACACAGACTTCCTAAACCTCATTGAGGTCGCTATAGACACAGACGACACAGACCTTCTGAACGACAGTGAGGTCGCTCTAGACACAGGCGACAAAGACCTTATGAACGACAGTGAGGTCGCTGTAGACACAGGCAACACAGACTGTCTAAACGTCAATGATGTCGCTATAGACACAGGCGACACAGGCTTTCTAAACGTCAGGGAGGTCTTTATAGACACAGGCGACACAGGCTTTCTAAATGTCAGGGAGGTCTTTATAGACACTGGCGACACAGGCTTTCTAAACCACAATGAGGTCGCTATAGAATCAGGCGACACAGGCTTTCTAAACCTCAATGAGGTCGCTATAGACACAGATGACACAGATTTTATAAACTACAGTGAGGTCGCTAGAGACACAGATTTTTTAAACGACAGTGAAGTCGCTAGAGACACAGGCTTTCTAAACGACAGGGAGGTCGCTAGAGACACAGGCTTTCTAAACGACAGGGAGGTCTCTAGAGACACAGGCTTTCTAAACAACAGGGAGGTCGCTAGAGACACAGGCTTTCTAAACGACAGTGAGGTCGCTAGAGACACAGGCTTTCTAAACGACAGTGAGGTCGCTAGAGACACAGGCTTTCTAAACGTCAGGGAGGTCGCTGCGGACCCAGGCAACACAGGCATTATAATGGACAATGATTTCACAACAGAGACAGATGACAGACACGAAAATGATGACACAAACATTATAAATGAGAATGATGTCACAATAGAAACAGACGACAGACAAAAATGACAACACAGATGACACTGACATTATAAATGACAATGATTTCACAATAGAGACAGACAACAGAAACATTAAAAATGACAGTGATGTTCAAAATAGACACACACTATATATAACAATGACGTCACAATAGACACAGACGACACAGACATCATATATGACAACGATGCTCATTGCATCTTGAAAGACAAAAAATAAAACCAAAACAAAATAACTAGCTGGCGTTTGTCGGTAATGTAGGTACAAGTCATATCTAACTGTTGACTCGGCAGCCAACCCACCTGGCTATGGGAATCTACCCCCAGTTCAATTGTCACCCCTTGCTGCCAGACCCGATGCCTCTGCACCTGTAGAACTCAACATTCAATAACTTACCCCCAGACTCGATAGTAACTAAACAATTCCACACACTGTTTTGATTCAGGAATGCCAACCCTTCTTCACACAACAGCCAGGCAGAAAAAAAAAAGATAAAATCAAATCTTAACAACCATACACACCAGATTTATTGCCCCAAGAATTTAAACTGCTCTACAGACACTCCAACGCTATATCTGAGATGGCTTTGGTCATTCCCTCTGTGGCTGCATAACCGACCAAAAATGATTCTCCTCACCCCATGTATCTATGGCTACTTACTCTGGAATGCACCGTATCACCTCGCCCTTCAAAGCCTAACTAGACGGGTATATCTAAAGATCGAATTTCACTGCTGTTCTTCTGCTAACTACCGATTCTTTAGCTCAGGCAGAGCAGCTCCAGCCAGATTCAAACGTGCCCAGACTGACTCTGCACAGAAAAGCAATGACAGGATGCAGAAACAAAAAGGAAACTTGGTAAGAATGACTCTCAAAAGAGGGCTGGCATTGGGCAACAAGATGTAGGGAGCTGCAAGAAAGATTATGTCAGCCCTTGAAAAATGGAAGACTATGGCCCCTTTAAGAGCCACAGCCACAACTAGAAGGATGCAAGGGTGAGCCCTTCTTAAAGACCTCAAAACAGAGTATGTATGGAGGAAGTGCCAGAACAGGGATTTAAGAAAATGGAACAATAAGGGCTGAGGATGCTAACGTGTCCTGTGATGCCTACACAATAGGCAACTGACCGGAAATTTCCAAAATACAAGACCTATCTGTACATGAAGATCACAATGCAAGAAAAGCAGTGCCCGATCAGCACCTTACTAAGAACAGACATCCAAGAGTCTAGAGATGACACGTGGACCAAATGCAAAGATGACATCAAGACCTGCAGAAGATTTAAGACACAGCAGAGTCTACACAGTCTAAACAACAAGACAGATATAGGCTGGAACTGCCCTGCCTGGTACACGCTAGCTTGGGGCTGAAAATTAAACCCCTCTCCAAACGTGTAACAAGGTGCACTCTTCCTGCACAACCCTCTACCCTAGGCTAAATCCCTTCCCTGCCATTCTCAACATTCTGCCCTCTTCCCGGACCAAAACCACAGCCCCCTTAACTTTCTGAGGACTGAGGGCCTGAAGATATCCTTGGCAGAAAAAACACAAACTGCATCAACTAACTGGAAAAATCCTGCACTCTCACATTGTCCTGGACTATAATCTGCAAAAAAAAAAACAAACCAAAAACATACAGAAACCACAGTTCCAAGTCATCTCACTGCTCACTGCCAACATCTTGTACTACACCCACTGCAAAACTGCCAAGGCATTCTGCTCACCTATTTGATGCCAACTCAAACATTGGATGTTGCAGTCATCATCACCTGGGGCACTTCAGGTAGACAGACAGAAAATTTACTATTGTGCTTCTGAGAAATCAGTCCCGTGCTCCAACTCTCTACTCCCCTGTTCACCTCAACTGCTCTTTGCATTCTAAAAGCGGACCACACAGCATCTACAAAACCAAAGGCCAATGCTCAATGGAGTTGCTGCGTACTACGGGGCTCTAACACACCTATTTGAACAACAACCTCCTCACCTCTCAGACCACACATCAGCAAGAAGCTTCACCCCTCTGAGGCTGCATTTGGCACCTGCCACAGAAAAAGCATGCTTTTGTACTATACTAAAGCACAGGCTGCCCCAAGCAACACCTATCTCCCACTGCATTACCTTGACTGCTCAGATGCCCAGCTTGCCTCATCTTCTGTGGTTGTGTTGAGGCTTGAGCTCCACCTGGAATATACAAACAGCAAGGATGATTGTAACTTCATTGAACAAAACCAACACACGGTAACTGATCATACAGCCACGGTTACATTTCCCTACCAACACCACAGCCAACTCACCTCACTATGGCACACTAACTGCACACAACTCCATCCGTGCCCCTCGGCACACAGGTCAGCCCGCTACGTCTGAAAAACACAACAGCAAAGAAGTCACCCTGACGTTCAGCAATGCCCTAAGAATTCCAAGACTCTACTGCACATTACAGCCAAGCAAAGCTAGTCCACAACCAAACCCAAACATTAATTGCTGCTCCCTTGACATTCAAACCCCTTCGTTACCGCTCCACTGGCTGCTCCCATGCAGTTTTGGCCACCCCCTCTGTGGCTCCAGAGACAAGCAGAAACTACCCTCCTCACCCGCCACACCGAGGGCTGCTAGTTCTGCAAATAAGGGATGCCCCTAGACCGCAATGTCTAGGCACGTCAAAACGTTAAGCACACAATCGGTCCACTATACCCCTGCTGATGCTTATCGCCTCCTCTACGCACCTGGCAGAGCAGCTCCAACCAGACACAAACACACACAGAACACCAATAAACAAGAACGACGTCAGGAACCTGGAACAAAAGAAAAGTCGCGGCAACAAGGAGGACTCCTGGACCATGCATGCCAATGGGCAAGGCAATGGACAGGGCTCCAAGGAACAACTTTCGGTAGCCCTGGAAAAGCGAAGAACCGTGCATGGTTCCAAAGAGATGGTGCCACAACTGGCAAGATGAACGGGCAAGAAGCCCCTTTTAAAGATCTAAAGATGCAGAGGATGGATGGAACAAGTCCCAGAACAGGGATCCAGGAAAACAGAAGACTAACTATCCCGGATGGCGAGGCAGGCTGTAAGGCTGCAGCAGAAGACGACTGACCAGATGCTTCCAAAACACAAGAGCGATCCACACTTTAGAAATGTGAAGAAAGAAAAGCAGTACTCCGTTGACACTGCCTTGATCAGTACAAGCACTTGGGACCCTAGACATGGCACCCAAGGCATGCCTGCGATGCCCTGAGCACAAAAGACAACATCAAGACCTGCAGAAAATTTCAGACATGGCACGGTGACTACACAAACTAGACAACAACAGATACAGGCTGGAACTGCCCTGCCCATACAGGGTTTGGGCTGAGAAGTAGACCCCTCTGCCTTCACCTGCCCAAAGAGGACTCCCTGCACAGCCTAGGCTACCTTCCAAACCCCTCCCTGCTAGCCCCATCCCACCTCCCGCTTCCCAACTCCGGTCTCTCAACTTAGCTTTCAGAGGGCCACGAATGAAGCTGTCCTTGGACAAAGCAGCTCAAATCACATCAGCTAACAGAAATAATCCTGCAGTCACTGCGTTCCTCTTCAGCATCTGCAAGAAAAATTAACAGAAAAACACAGTGCCAAAACACGAGACCAATCCAGGCTTTAGGAACACAATGCAAGAAAAGCAGTGCCCAGTCGACAGTGCATTGATGAGTACGAGCATTCAGGACCCTAGATATGGTGCTCGAGGCATGTCCGGCATACTGTAAAGGATCACTCATTACAACGGGATGTGGCCAAAACCGGGAGGATGTACGTGAAAGGATCACCTTTTAAATGACTAAAGGCACAAGATCCATGGAAGAAGTCTCAGGTCAACAGGGATCCTTGAAAACATATGACTAACGATTGTGGCCACCAACACAGGCTGCAAGGCCATGGGAAAAGTTGGCTGACTAGAAACTTTGAAAACATGAAGCCAATCCACGCTTAGGTTATGATGCAAGAAGAACAGTGCCTAATTGGTATTGTACCCATGAGTACAGGCATTCAAGACCCTCGAGATGCTGCTCAAGTCATATGCTGCATTCCTTTAAAGCAAAGGGGACATCAAGGCTTAAGAAACGTAAAAGAGAAACAGAATATAAAGCACACGGCACAGACAAGCTGGAACGGCCCTGCCTGGAACATGCTAGCTTTGGGCTGAGAAGTAACACCCTCCAGCTCTCCCTGCCCAAAGGGGACACTTCCCGCACAGCCCTCTCCCATAGGCTACTTTTAAAACCCCTCCCTGCCATCCCCAGCCTTCTCCCCTCTGTCATACCCCACCCCTGCCCCCGTCCCTCAACTTAGCTTTCAGACCACCAGGAGGCTTCCTCAGCAGAAAAAAAACTCCAAGAGCATCAGCTTCCTGGAATGATCCTACAGTTGCCAGAATCCACTTTGCAATCTATAAGAAAACTAAAATAGCCCCAACAGCCAGCATTGCACTGATCATTGTCAGCACCTTACATGACAACTTGCTCTGCCTAACTGCCATGTCCTTCCACTCACTTGCTCCACAGCAGTTCTTATGTCAGATGCTGCAGCTGTTATCACTCAGGGTAATTAAATTAAGAGAATTACTCACACCTGTGAGAAGTCTGCCCCATGCTCCTTCTCCCTACTACCCAGCTCATCTCAAATGCTCTTCCCATTCCCAAGGTGGCCCACACAGTGCCTGCCAAACCAAAAGTAAATACTATGTTGACAAATAAGACTTTGCTCTTCTAGACATACTCAACTTCCTCCTCACCATCAGCCCCACAATGATGAGAATAAGCCTGACTGCCTCACCAGCACCCCAAAATTCTCTGCTATCTGCTTACCTCTCCTCCTCACCACTTAAGTTGTAGGACCAGTAGTGGTGATACCCAGGACAAAAGAAAGATGAGCCACGGAAATCCACATTTTAGGAAGGAACCAAACTTTAGTCGTAGGAGTGAACAAGAAGAACTTGAAAAAAATATTCTTATCAAAACCCAGTAAAGATTATTAACACAGAAGACCTAAAAACACAGGACACTCACCACACAGCAATGGAGACTGGAATTACAGAGGCAGTCAGCCAATGAAAAACTCGCAACAGTGGGATTGACTACTCTAAGACCTAAATTGGAAACTCAATGACCGTAAAAAAACACAATGGATTAACAGGGACAAGGTAACAACCGCTGTAAGCAATAACAGAGCAAGCCTCACTGGCAAGTTCAGGAAAAATCTAAAACTCTACTAAATAAGGGAGGCTTGTGTGCCCACAGACCAGATGAAAAAGTGTTGCTCAGCTGCTAACTGTTACGAGCCAAAACAATATCCAATCTCTTCCCTGAGAAATTAAAGGGAAACAAGCGGCAGAACCCTGCACTGTAGATAGGCAGAGAGTCCATACCTTTAAGTAGCAAGGTCTCTGATATTCATAGGATCACCAGGTTGGAAAAGACCCATTGGATCATTGAGTCCACCCATTCCTATCAATCGCTAAACAATGCCCCTCACCATCTCATCCACCCATCCTTTATACACCTCCAGGGAAGGTGACTCTACCACCTCCTTGGGCAGCCTTTGCCCATCCCCAATAACCCTTTCAGTGAAATATTTTTTCCTGATGTACAGCCTGAAGCTTCCTTGGCAGAGCTTGAGGCTATTCCCTCTTGTCCTGTCCCCTGACCCTTGGGAGAGGTGACCAGCTCCCTCCTCTCCACAACCTCTTTTCAGGTAGCTGCAGAGAGCAATGAGGTCTCCCCTCAGCCTCTTCTTCTCCAGGCTAAACACCCCCAGCTCCTCTCTCAGCCGCTCCTCATAAGGCTTGTTCACCAGCCCCTTCACCAGCTACATTACTCTTCTCTGGACATTCAGATGGATGGAGACAGGATGCACGCAAAGAAGTTAGTTGAGGAACACAATAAGTAAAAGGTATAAGGGAGCAGAGATCTCACAGCCCTAGAGATGACATTTCTTAGAGTAACTAATACTTTTAAACTTGTGTCTCAACCTCATCATTACCTCATTGTCTACAGAGAGACTAGAACAACAGACACCTGAACGGCACTTGCATCTGACCACCAAACTGACCCAAGAAAGACTGATGAACCCATCTCCCTTTCCCCAAACCATTAAAGCCCTTTTCTACCCCTGAAGTATCAGAGAAGGAACCCGGCTCCTTCTTAACAGCACCTGCCCTATATTTTAACCCCCCTGACGCTTCTGTGTTGCTATTCCCTGGGAGCTGTGCTCCTGAGCCCTTCCCAGGGCTCCCCTGGCCCCTTCTATCTTCCACCAACCCACAGACTCTACTTCCTACCCTAGGCCAACAAACTTCATTCCTGATTATTATCACCCACAAGGTGCCCATTACAAACTGCAGAGCCCCTAGGACCAATACATCATGCCACACAGAATGAGGAACAACAACAAATCATCCCATAACCAAAAACTCGAGGCAAAGCACCCAGAAAAAAATACAAAGAAGGATACAAAAAACATCTTGCCCCCTCCAACACCCAATCAAAAATTACTGACAAAAAAGCCCCATAGTTACACCTGGATGTGCTGCTTCGCCTGGACTCTTCCAAAGCTCATACCTCCAACAGACACCTCTGCTTCTTTAGAAGAACAAAAAGAAAAAAAAAAACTAAAAAAGCCAAAAACCACCACTTACCCAACTAGCTTAATCTGCCTAAAAGCTACAATGAATGGAAACAGCAGCAAAACTCTAATCTCAAGGATAAACCACAACCTAAATGACCTCCAGAGGCAAGGCCTGTGGCTTATATACCCCCTGGGCCTTCCCGCCCACCACCTGTGACTGGGGTGTGGTGAAGCCCTCACAGGTATAAAGAGTGCCTGAGGAGGAGCTGTGTTTTATTAACTCTGCCTTACATTCTCAGCTAGAATAACACTACTACATGTCTGAAAGCATCCTTACAAGAAATAACAGTATGCGTGCTGTCACTGCAACATTGCTAGTTGTGACAGTGATGGGACTAGGTAACGAACATTTTAGAGCTGGACTTTTTGGTTCCTTTCATTTATCGTGCTGCTACAATTCCTGTTCCCAGGTATCCCTATACCCCTACTCTTTAATTTTTCTGTGCTCTTTTCTCTCTTTTTTTTCCCCCCCCTAGTCTTCAGTATCTGTTCTCTGCCTATACTAATTTTTTCCTTTTCCATCTTTATCCCAATCTGCGTTCCTCATTCTGTTCCCCCACAATTTCACTGGCTTGATCCTTGTAGTTTGTTCTTTCTCTGCACCTGCAAATGCCTTGCTTTTCTTTCTCTTTCTTTCTTTCTCTATTCCTTTGTATTGCTTACTGTTGCTGTTCCAGCTTTTCCATTCACTCTGACTCTTGACACTCCCCTTTACTTCTCTTGCTGTTTCTGAATTTTTGTGCTAGTCCCTGCTCTTTTTTATAATCCTCTGTCTGTAGGGCTCCTAGTTCCTCTCAAACAAGTCAGCTCTTTTTTATGTACACACATGGCCTTATAAGAAATGGCTCAGAGAGCTGGGGTTGTTTAACCTGGAGAAGTGGAGGCTGAGGGGAGACCTCATTGCTCTCTACAACTACAAGGTCTACAAAGAGGGTCGAACAAGGGAAATGAAGGGCAAAGAAGCTGGGAGAAGGGCAAAGAAGGTGGGAGAAGGGCAAAGAAGGTGGGAGAAGGGCAAAGAAGGTGGGAGAAGGGCAAAGAAGGTGGGAGAAGGGCAAAGAAGGTGGGAGAAGGGCAAAGAAGGTGGGAGAAGGTTGGAGAAGTTCAAAGAAGTTCGAAGAATATCGGAGAAGGTCAGAGAAGTTAAGAGTAGGTCAGAGAAGGTCGGATTAGGTCGGAGAAAGTCAGAAAATGTCAAAGAAGGTTGGAGAAGTTCAAAGAAGGTCGGAAAAGGTCAAAGGTGGTTGGAGAATTTCAAAGAAGTTCGTAGAATTTCAGAGAAGGTCAAAGAAGGTCAGAGAATTTCGGAGAAGGTCAAAGAAGCTCAGAGAAGGTCAAAGAAGGTTGGAGAAAGATAAAGAAGGTTGGAGAAGATTGGAGAAGGTCGAAGAAGGTAAAAGATGGTCGGAGAAGGTCAAAGAAATTTGAAGAAGGTTGGAGAATTTCGGAGAAGTTAGGAGAAGGTCAGATAAGGTCAAAAAAGCATGGAGAAGGTCGGAGAAAGTAAAAGAAGCTTGGAGAAGGTCACAGAAGGTCAAAGAAGCTTGGAGAAAGCCTAAGAAGGTTGGAGAAAGATAAAGACAGTTGGAGAAGTTCAGAGAAGGTCGGAGAAGGTCAGAGTAGTTCGGAGAAGTTCAAAGGTGGTCGGAGAAGGTCAAAGAGGGTCGGAGAAAGATAAAGACGGTTGGAGAAAATGGGAGAAGGTCAGAAAATGTCAAAGAAGGTCGGAAAGGTCAGACAAGGTCGGAGAAGGTGGGAGAACGTCGGAGAAGGTCAGATAAGTTAAAAGAAGGTCGGAGAAGGTCAGAGAAGGTCAGAGAAGATCAGAGAGGATCGGAGAGGGTCGGAGAAGGTCAGAGAGGGTCGGAGAAGGTCAGAGAGGGTCGGAGAAGTTCAGAGAGGGTCGGAGAAGGTCGCAGAAGGACAAAGGATTAGGAGAAGTTTGGGGAAAGTCAAAGAAGCCAGGAGAAAGTCAAAGAAAGTTGGAGAAGTATAAAGAGGGTCAGAGAAGATCAGAGAAGTTCAGAGAAGGTCAAAGATGGTCGGGGAAGTCAGAGCGTGTCTACAGCGACCTCATTGAGGTTTAGAAAGTCTGTGTCGCCTGTGTCTACAGCGACCTCATTGTCGTTTAGAAAGTCTGTGTTGCCTGTGTCTACAGCAACCTCATTGTCGTTTAGAAAGTCTGTGTTGCCTGTGTCTATAGCGACCTCACTGTCGTCTGGGTCGTCTGTGTCTATAGTGACCTCACTGACATTTAGAAAGTCTGTGTCATCTGTGTCTATAGTGACCTCATTGATGTTTAGAAAGTCTGTGTCGTCTGTGTTCACAGCGACCTCATTGAGGTTTAGAAAGTCTGTGTCGCCTGTGTCTACAGCGACCTCACTGTCGTTTAGAAAGTCTGTGTCGTCTGTATCTATAGCGACCTCACTGACGTTTAGAAAGTCTGTGTCGTCATTGCATTTAGTGACCTCATTGAGGCTTAGAAAGTCTGTGTCGTCGGTATCTATAGCGATCTCACTGTCATTTAGAAAGTCTGTGTCGTCTGTATCTATAGCGACCTCACTGACATTTAGAAAGTCTGTGTCGTCTGGGTCGTCTGTGTCTATAGCGACCTCATTGAGGTTTAGAAAGTCTGGGTCGTCTGTGTCTATAACGATCTCATTGAGGTTTAGAAAGTCTGTGTCATCTGTGTCTACAGCGACCTCATTGAGGTTTAGAAAGTCTGTGTCTTCTGTGTCTACAGCGACCTCATTGAGGTTTAGAAAGTCTGTGTCGTCTGTGTCTACAGCGACCTCATTGAGGTTTTGAAAGTCTGGGTCGTCTGTGTCTACAGCGACCTCATTGAGGTGTCTGTTGGAGGTATGAGCTTTGGAAGAGTCCAGACGAAGCAGCACATACAGGTGTAACTATGGGACTTTTTTGTCAGTAATTTTTGATTGGGTGTTGGAGGGGGCAAGATGTTTTTGGTATCCTTCTTTGTATTTTTTTCTGGGTGCTTTGCCTCGAGTTTTTGGTTATGGGATGATTTGTTGTTGTTCCTCATTCTGTGTGGCATGATGTATTGGTCCTAGGGGCTCTGCAGTTTGTAATGGGCACCTTGTGGGTGATAATAATCAGGAATGAAGTTTGTTGGCCTAGGGTAGGAAGTAGAGTCTGTGGGTTGGTGGAAGATAGAAGGGGCCAGGGGAGCCCTGGGAAGGGCTCAGGAGCACAGCTCCCAGGGAATAGCAACACAGAAGGGTCAGGGGGGTTAAAATATAGGGCAGGTGCTGTTAAGAAGGAGCCGGGTTCCTTCTCTGATACTTCAGGGGTAGAAAAGGGCTTTAATGGTTTGGGGAAAGGGAGATGGGTTCATCAGTCTTTCTTGGGTCAGTTTGGTGGTCAGATGCAAGTGCCGTTCAGGTGTCTGTTGTTCTAGTCTCTCTGTAGACAATGAGGTAATGATGAGGTTGAGACACAAGTTTAAAAGTATTAGTTATCCTAAGAAATGTCATCTCTAGGGCTGTGAGATCTCTGCTCCCTTATACCTTTTACTTATTGTGTTCCTCAACTAACTTCTTTGCGTGCATCCTGTCTCCATCCATCTGAATGTCCAGAGAAGAGTAATGTAGCTGGTGAAGGGGCTGGTGAACAAGCCTTATGAGGCGTGGCTGAGAGAGCTGGGGGTGTTTAGCCTGGAGAAGAAGAGGCTGAGGGGAGACCTCATTGCTCTCTGCAGCTACCTGAAAGGAGGTTGTGGAGAGGAGGGAGCTGGTCACCTCTCCCAAGGGACAGGGGACAGGACAAGAGGGAATAGCCTCAAGCTCTGCCAAGGAAGCTTCAGGCTGTACATCAGGAAAAAATATTTCACTGAAAGGGTTATTGGGGATGGGCAAAGGCTGCCCAAGGAGGTGGTAGAGTCACCTTCCCTGGAGGTGTTTAAAGGATGGGTGGATGAGATGGTGAGGGGCATTGTTTAGCGATTGATAGGAATGGGTGGACTCAATGATCCAATGGGTCTTTTCCAACCTGGTGATCCTATGAATATCAGAGACCTTGCTACTTAAAGGTATGGACTTGCTGCCTATCTACAGTGCAGGGTTCTGCCGCTTGTTTCCCTTGCATTTCTCAGGGAAGAGATTGGATATTGTTTTGGCTCGTAACAGTTAGCAGCTAAGCAACTCTTCTTCATCTGGTCTGTGGGCACACAAGCCTCCCTTATTTAGTAGAGTTTTAGATTTTTCCTGAACTTACCAGTGAGGTTTGCTCTATTATTGCTTACAGCGGTTGTTACCTTGTCCCTGTTAATCCATTGTGTTTTTTTACGGTCATTGAGTTTCCAATTTAGGTCTTAGAGCAGTCAATCCCACTGTTGCGAGTTTTTCATTGGCTGACTGCCTCTGTAATTCCAGTCTCCATTGCTGTGTGGTGAGTGTCCTGTGTTTTTATGTCTTCTGTGTTAATAATCTTTACTGGGTTTTGATAAGAATATTTTTTTCAAGTTCTTCTTGTTCACTCCTACGACTAAAGTTTGGTTCCTTCCTAAAATGTGGATTTCCGTGGCTCATCTTTCTTTTGTCCTGGGTATCATCACTACTGGTCCTACAACTTAAGTGGTGAGGAGGAGAGGTAAGCAGATAGCAGAGAATTTTGGGGTGCTGGTGAGGCAGTCAGGCTTATTCTCATCATTGTGGGGCTGATGGTGAGGAGGAAGTTGAGTATGTCTAGAAGAGCAAAGTCTTATTTGTCAACATAGTATTTACTTTTGGTTTGGCAGGCACTGTGTGGGCCACCTTGGGAATGGGAAGAGCATTTGAGATGAGCTGGGTAGTAGGGAGAAGGAGCATGGGGCAGACTTCTCACAGGTGTGAGTAATTCTCTTAATTTAATTACCCTGAGTGATAACAGCTGCAGCATCTGACATTAGAACTGCTGTGGAGCAAGTGAGTGGAAGGACATGGCAGTTAGGCAGAGCAAGTTGTCATGTAAGGTGCTGACATTGATCAGTGCAATGCTGGCTGTTGGGGCTATTTTAGTTTTCTTGTAGATTGCAAAGTGGATCCTGGCAACTGTAGGATCATTCCAGGAAGCTGATGCTCTTGGAGTTTTTTTTCTGCTGAGGAAGCCTTCTGGTGGTCTGAAAGCTAAGTTGAGGGACGGGGGCAGGGGTGGGGTATGACAGAGGGGAGAAGGCTGGGGATGGCAGGGAGGGGTTTTAAAAGTAGCCTATGGGAGAGGGCTGTGCGGGAAGTGTCCCCTTTGGGCAGGGAGAGCTGGAGGGTGTTACTTCTCAGCCCAAAGCTAGCATGTTCCAGGCAGGGCCGTTCCAGCTTGTCTGTGCTGTGTGCTTTATATTCTGTTTCTCTTTTACGTTTCTTAAGCCTTGATGTCCCCTTTGCTTTAAAGGAATGCAGCATATGACTTGAGCAGCATCTCGAGGGTCTTGAATGCCTGTACTCATGGGTACAATACCAATTAGGCACTGTTCTTCTTGCATCATAACCTAAGCGTGGATTGGCTTCCTGTTTTCAAAGTTTCTAGTCAGCCATCTTTTCCCATGGCCTTGCAGCCTGTGTTGGCGGCCACAATCGTTAGTCATATGTTTTCAAGGATCCCTGTTGACCTGAGACTTCTTCCATGCATCTTGTGCCTTTAGTCATTTAAAAGGTGATCCTTTCACGTACATCCTCCCAGTCTTGGCCACATCCCGTTGTAATGAGGGATCCTTTACGGCATGCCGGACATGCCTCGAGCACCATATCTAGGGTCCTGAATGCTCGTACTCATCAATGCACTGTCGACTGGGCATTGCTTTTCTTGCATTGTGTTCCTAAAGCCTGGATTGGTCTCGTGTTTTGGCACTGTGTTTTTCTGTTAATTTTTCTTGCAGATGCTGAAGAGGAACGCAGTGACTGCAGGATTATTTCTGTTAGCTGATGTGATTTGAGCTGCTTTGTCCAAGGACAGCTTCATTCGTGGCCCTCTGAAAGCTAAGTTGAGAGACCGGAGTTGGGAAGCGGGAGGTGGGATGGGGCTAGCAGGGAGGGGTTTGGAAGGTAGCCTAGGCTGTGCAGGGAGTCCTCTTTGGGCAGGTGAAGGCAGAGGGGTCTACTTCTCAGCCCAAACCCTGTATGGGCAGGGCAGTTCCAGCCTGTATCTGTTGTTGTCTAGTTTGTGTAGTCACCGTGCCATGTCTGAAATTTTCTGCAGGTCTTGATGTCATCTTTTGTGCTCAGGGCATCGCAGGCATGCCTTGGGCGCCATGTCTAGGGTCCCAAGTGCTTGTACTGATCAAGGTAGTGTCAACGGAGCACTGCTTTTCTTTCTTCACATTTCTAAAGTGTGGATCGCTCTTGTGTTTTGGAAGCATCTGGTCAGTCGTCTTCTGCTGCAGCCTTACAGCCTGCCTCGCCATCCGGGATAGTTAGTCTTCTGTTTTCCTGGATCCCTGTTCTGGGACTTGTTCCATCCATCCTCTGCATCTTTAGATCTTTAAAAGGGGCTTCTTGCCCGTTCATCTTGCCAGTTGTGGCACCATCTCTTTCCAGGGCTACCGAAAGTTGTTCCTTGGAGCCCTGTCCATTGCCTTGCCCATTGGCACGCGTGGTCCAGGAGTCCTCCTTGTTGCCGCGACTTTTCTTTTGTTCCAGGTTCCTGACGTCGTTCTTGTGTATTGGTGTTCTGTGTGTGTTTGTGTCTGGTTGGAGCTGCTCTGCCAGGTGCGTAGAGGAGGCGATAAGCATCAGCAGGGGTATAGTGGCCCGATTGTGTGCTTAACATTTTGACGTGCCTAGACATTGCGGTCTAGGGGCATCCCTTATTTGCAGAACTAGCAGCCCTCGGTGTGGCGGGTGAGGAGGGTAGTTTCTGCTTGTCTCTGGAGCCACAGAGGGGGTGACAAAAACTGCATGGGAGCAGCCAGTGGAGCAGTAGCGAAGGGGTTTGTATGTCAAGGGAGCGGCAATTAATGTTTGGGTTTGGTTGTGGACTAGCTTTGCTTGGCTGTAATGTGCAGTAGAGTCTTGGAATTCTTAGGGCGTTGCTGAGCGTCAGGGTGACTTCTTTGCTGTTGTGTTTTTCAGACGTAGCGGGCTGACCTGTGTGCCGAGGGGCACGGATGGAGTTGTGTGCAGTTAGTGTGCCATAGTGAGGTGAGTTGGCTGTGGTGTTGGTAGGGAAATGTAACCATGGCTGTATGATCAGTTACCGTGTGTTGGTTTTCTTCAATGAAGTTATAATCATCCTTGCTGTTTGTATATTCCAGGTGGAGCTCAAGCCTCAACACAACCACAGAAGATGAGGCAAGCTGGGCATCTGAGCAGTCAAGGTAATGCAGTGGGAGATAGGTGTTGCTTGGGGCAGCCTGTGCTTTAGTGTAGTACAAAAGCATGCTTTTTCTGTGGCAGGTGCCAAATGCAGCCTCAGGGGGGTGAAGCTTCTTGCTGATGTGTGATCTGAGAGGTGAGGAGGTTGTTGTTCAAATAGGTGTGTTAGAGCCCTGTAGTACGCAGCAACTCCATTGAGCATTGGCCTTTGGTTTTGTAGATGCTGTGTGGTCCGCTTTTAGAATGCAAAGAGCAGTTGAGGTGAACAGGGGAGTAGAGAGATGGAGCACGGGACTGATTTCTCAGAAGCACAATAGTAAATTTTCTGTCTGTCTACCTGAAGTGCCCCAGGTGATGATGACTGCAGCATCCAATGTTTGAATTGGCATCAAATAGGTGAGCAGAATGCCTTGGCAGTTTTGCAGTGGGTGTAGTACAAGATGTTGGCAGTGAGCAGTGAGATGACTTGGCACTGTGTTTTCTGTATGTTCTTGTTTTTTTTTTTTTTGCAGATTGTAGTCCAGGACAATGTGAGAGTGCAGGATTTTTCCAGTTAGTTGATGCAGTTTGTGTTTTTTCTGCCAAGGATATCTTCAGGCCCTCAGTCCTCAGAAAGTTAAGGGGGCTGTGGTTTTGGTCCGGGAAGAGGGCAGAATGTTGAGAATGGCAGGGAAGGGATTTAGCCTAGGGTAGAGGGTTGTGCAGGAAGAGTGCACCTTGTTACACGTTTGGAGAGGGGTTTAATTTTCAGCCCCAAGCTAGCGTGTACCAGGCAGGGCAGTTCCAGCCTCTATCTGTCTTGTTGTTTAGACTGTGTAGACTCTGCTGTGTCTTAAATCTTCTGCAGGTCTTGATGTCATCTTTGCATTTGGTCCACGTGTCATCTCTAGACTCTTGGATGTCTGTTCTTAGTAAGGTGCTGATCGGGCACTGCTTTTCTTGCATTGTGATCTTCATGTACAGATAGGTCTTGTATTTTGGAAATTTCCGGTCAGTTGCCTATTGTGTAGGCATCACAGGACACGTTAGCATCCTCAGCCCTTATTGTTCCATTTTCTTAAATCCCTGTTCTGGCACTTCCTCCATACATACTCTGTTTTGAGGTCTTTAAGAAGGGCTCACCCTTGCATCCTTCTAGTTGTGGCTGTGGCTCTTAAAGGGGCCATAGTCTTCCATTTTTCAAGGGCTGACATAATCTTTCTTGCAGCTCCCTACATCTTGTTGCCCAATGCCAGCCCTCTTTTGAGAGTCATTCTTACCAAGTTTCCTTTTTGTTTCTGCATCCTGTCATTGCTTTTCTGTGCAGAGTCAGTCTGGGCACGTTTGAATCTGGCTGGAGCTGCTCTGCCTGAGCTAAAGAAACGGTAGTTAGCAGAAGAACAGCAGTAAAATTCGATCTTTAGATATACCCGTCTAGTTAGGCTTTGAAGGGCGAGGTGATACGGTGCATTCCAGAGCAAGTAGCCATAGATACATGGGGTGAGGAGAATCATTTTTGGTTGGTTATGCAGCCACAGAGGGAATGACCAAAGCCATCTCAGATATAGCGTTGGAGTGTCGGTAGATCAGTTTAAATTCTTGGGGCAATAAATCTGGTGTGTATGGTTGTTAAGATTTGATTTTATCTTTTTTTTTTCTGCCTGGCTGTTGTGTGAAGAAGGGTTGGTATTCCTGAATCAAAACAGTGTGTGGAATTGTTTAGTTACTATCGAGTCTGGGGGTAAGTTATTGAATGTTGAGTTCTACAGGTGCAGAGGCATCGGGTCTGGCAGCAAGGGGTGACAATTAAACTGGGGGTAGATTCCCATAGCCAGGTGGGTTGGCTGCCGAGTCAACAGTTAGATATGACTTGTGCCTACATTACCTACAAACGCCAGCTAGTTATTTTGTTTTGGTTTTATTTTTTGTCTTTCAAGATGCAATGAGCATCGTTGTCATATATGATGTCTGTGTCGTCTGTGTCTATTGTGACGTCATTGTTATATATAGTGTGTGTCTATTTTGAACATCATTGTCATTTTTAATGTTTCTGTTGTCTGTCTCTATTGTGAAATCATTGTCATTTATAATGTCAGTGTCATCTGTGTTGTCATTTTTGTCTGTCGTCTGTTTCTATTGTGACATCATTCTCATTTATAATGTTTGTGTCATCATTTTCGTGTCTGTCATCTGTCTCTGTTGTGAAATCATTGTCCATTATAATGCCTGTGTCGCCTGTGTCGCCTGTGTCCGCAGTGACCTCCCTGACGTTTAGAAAGCCTGTGTCGCCTGTGTCCGCAGCGACCTCCCTGAAGTTTAGAAAGCCTGTGTCACCTGTGTCTATAAAGACCTCCCTGACGTTTAGAAAGCCTGTGTCGCCTGTGTCTATAAAGACCTCCCTGACGTTTAGAATGCATGTGTCGCCTGTGTCTATAAAGACCTCCCTGACGTTTTGAATGCCTGTGTCGCCTGTGTCTATAAAGACCTCCCTGACGTTTAGAAAGCCTGTGTCTCTAGCGACCTCACTGTCATTTATAAAATCTGTGTCTCTAGCGACCTCACTGTCGTTTAAAATATCTGTGTCTCTAGCGACCTCACTGTCGTTTAAAAAATCTGTGTCATCTGTGTCTATAGCGACCTCATGGAGGTTTAGAAAGTTTTGTGTCGCCTGTGTCCACAGCGACCTCCCTGACGTTTAGAAAGCCTGTGTCGCCTGTGTCTGTAAAGACCTCCCTGACGTTTAGAAAGCGTGTGTCGCCAGTGTGTACAGCGACCTCACTGTTGTTCAGAAGGTCTGTGTCACCAGTGTCTACAGTGACCTCACTGTCGTTCATAAGGTCTTTGTCGCCTGTGTCTACAGCGACCTCACTGTCGTTCAGAAGGTCTGTGTCGCCTGTGTCTACAGCGACCTCACTGTCGTTCAGAAGGTCTGTGTCGCCTTTGTCTACAGCGACTTCACTGTCGTTCATAAGGTCTTTGTCGCCTGTGTCTACAGCGACCTCACTGTCGTTCAGAAAGTCTGTGTCGCCTGTGTCTACAGCGACCTCACTGTCGTTCAGAAGGTCTGTGTCGCCTGTGTCTACAGCGACCTCACTGTAATTCAGAAGGTCTGTCGCCTGTGTCTCTATTGACCTCACTGTCGTTCATAAGGTCTGTGCCGCCAGTGTCTACAGCCACCTCACTGTCGTTCATAAAGTCTGTGTAGTCTGCGTCTACAGCGACCTCACTGTCGTTCAGAAGGTCTGTGTCGCCTGTGTCTCTAGCGACCTCACTGTCGTTCATAAAGTCTGTGTCGCCTGCGTCTCTAGCGACCTCACTGTCGTTCATAAAGTTTGTGTCACCTGCGTCTCTAGCGACCTCACTGTCGTTCTTAAAGTCTGTGTCGTCTCTTTCGTCTGTCTGTTGTGACGTCTTTGTCAATTATAATGTCTTCCTACTGTGTCTATTGTGACATCTTTGTCATTTATGTCAGTGTCATCGATGTCTTTATTGTCGTCTGTGTTTTTTGTGTATATTGTGACATCATTTTCATTAATAATATCTGTGCCATCTATGTCATCTATGTTGTCTGTGTCGTCTGTGTCTAATGTGACATCATTGTAAAATATATTGTCTTTGTCGTCTTTGTCTATTGTGACACCCTTCTCACTAATAATGTCTGTGTCGTTGGTGTCGTATGTTTCGTCTGTGTCTATAGTGACCTCATTGATGTTTATAAAATCTGTGTCATCTGTGTCTATAGCGACCTCTCTGTCGTTCATAATGTCTGTGTTGTCTGTGTCTATAGCAACCTCGCTGTCGTTCATAAGGACTGTATTGTCTGTGTCTATAGTGACCTCACTGTCGTTCATAAGGTCTGTGTCGTCTGTGTCTATACCGACCTCGTTGACGTGTAGAAAGTCTGTGTCGTCTGTGTCTATAGTGACCTCATTGACCTTTAGAAAGTCTGTGTCGCCTGTGTCTATAGCGACCTTATTGATGTTTTGAAAGTCTGTGTCGCCTGTGTCTACAGCGACCTCACTGTCGTTTAGGAAGTCTGTGTCACCTGTGTCTACAGCGACCTCACTGTCGTTCAGAAGGTCTGTGTCGCCTGTGTCTACAGCGACCTCATTGTCGATTGGAATTTCTGTGTCGTCTGTGTCTATGGCGACCTCATTGATGTTTAGAAAGTCTGTGTCGTCTGTGTCTATAAAGACCTCCCTGACGTTTAGAACGTCTGTGTTGTCTGTGTCGTCTGTGTCTATAGCGACCTCATTGAGGTTTAGAAAGTCTGCGTCGTCTGTGTCTACAGCGACCTCATTGAGGTTTAGAAAGTCTGTGTCGTCTTTGTCTACAGCGACCTCATTGTCGTTTAGAAATTCTGTGTCATCAGTGTCTATAGCGACCTCATTGAGGTTTAGAAAGTCTGTGTCGTCTGTGCCTATAACGACCTCAATGAGGTTTAGAAATTCTGTGTTGTCTCTGTCTATAGCGACCTCATTGAGGTTTAGAAATTCTGTGTCGTCTGTGTCTATAGTGACCTCATTGACGTTTAGAAAGTCTGTGTCGCCTGTGTCTATAGTGACCTCATTGACGTTTAGAACGTCTGTGTCGCCTGTGTCGCCTCTGTCTGTAGTGACCTCATTGACGTTTAGAAAGTCTGTGTCGTCTGTGTCCGCAGCGACCTCATTGACGTTTAGAAAGTCTGTGTCGTCTCTGTCTATAGCGACCTCAATGAATTTTAGGAAGTCTGTGTCGTCTGGGTCGTCTGTGTCTTTAGCGACCTCAATGAGGTTTAGAAAGTCTGTGTCGTCTGTGTCTCTAGCGACCTCACTGTCATTTAGAAAGTCTGTGTCGTCCTTGTCTCTAGTGACCTCATTGACGTTTAGAATGTCTGTGTCGTCTGTGTCTATAGCGACCTCATTGAGGTTTAGAAATTCTGTGTCGTCTGTGTGTACAGCGACCTCACTGTCGTTCAGAAGGTCTGTGTCGCCTGTGTCTACGGCGACCTCACTGTCGTTCATAAGGTCTGTTTCTCCTGTGTCTACCGCGACCTCACTGTCTTTCATAAGGTCTGTGCCGCCAGTGTCTACAGCGACCTCACTGTCGTTCAGAAGGTCTGTGCCGCCAGTGTCTTTAGCGACCTCACTGTCGTTCAGAAGGTCTGTGTCGCCTGCGTCTCTAGTGACCTCGCTGTGGTTTAGAAAGTCTGTGTCGCCTGCGTCTCTAGCGATCTCACTGTTGTTCATAAAGTTTGTGTCGTCTGCGTCTCTAGCGACCTCACTGTCATTCATAAAGTCTGTGTCGTCTGCGTCTCTAGCGACCTCACTGTCATTTAGAAATTCTGTGTCGCCTGTGTCTGTAGTGACCTCATTCATGTTTAGAAAGTCTGTGTCGTCTGTGTCTAATGTGACATCATTGTAAAATATATTGTCTGTGTCGTCTTTGTCTATTGTGACACCCTTGTCGTTAATAATGTCTGTGTCGTTGGTGTCGTATATTTCGTCTGTGTCTCTTGTGACATCATTGTCATTTATAATGTCTGTGTCGTCTGTTTCTATTGTGTCATCGTTGTCATGTATAATGTCTGTGTCGTCTGTGTCTATTGTGGCATCATTATCACTTTTAATACCTGTGTCTTTCATTTCACCTGTGTCGTCTCTGGTGTTTGTGTCTATTGTGACATCATTTTTATTTATAATATGTCATCTGTGTTTTCAGTGTCTATTGTGACGTCATTGCCCTTTATAATATCTGTGTCGTCTTTGTTGTGACATCACTGTCATTTCTACGTTCTGTGTCGTCTGTGTCTATTCTGAAATCATTGTCATTTAAAATGTCTCTGTCCTCTGTGTCTATTTTGACATCGTTTTAATTTATAATGTCTATGTCATCTGTGTCTATTTTGACATCAATTTCATTTATTATGTCTGTCATCTGTGTGTAATGTGACATTATTGTCATTTTTAATGTCTGTGTAGTTGGTGTCATCTTTGTCTATATTGAAATCACTGTCATTTATAATGTCAGTGTAGTCTGTGTCATCTGTTTCTATTGTGATATCGTTTTAATTTATAGTGTCTGTGTCATTTGTTTCTATTTTGTTATAATTTTGATTTACAATGTCTGTGTCGTCTGTGTCTATTGTGACATCATTGTCATTTATAATGTCTGTGTCTTCTGTGTAGTCTGTCGTCTGTGTCATCTGTTTCTAATGTGACTCCATAGCAGTTTTTAATGTCTGTGTCGTCTGTTTCTATTGTGACATAGTATTCATTTACTAAGTCTGTGTCATCTCTGTCGTCCGTGTCTTCTTTGTCTATTGTGACATCCTTGTCATTTATAATGTCTCTGTCATCTGTGTATATTTAGATATCATTTTTTTATGTCTGCGTCGTCTGTCTATGTTTTGACGTTTTTGTGATTTATAATGTCTGTGTTGTCTGTGTCTATTGTGATATCATTGTTATATATAATGTCTCTGTTTTCTGTGTCTTTTGTGATATCATTGTTATTTAAAATGTCTGTCGTCTGTGTCTATTGTGACATCATTGTCATGTATAATGTCTGTGTCTTCTGTGTATATTTTGACATCATTTCGTTTATAATATCTGTGTATTCTGTGTTTTCTTTGTCTGTTTTATTTGTCATTTATAATGTCTGTGTCTATTGAGACATAATTGTCATTTATAAAATCTGTCGTCTATGTCTAATGTGACAGCACTGTCATTTATAGTGTCTCTGTCATCTGTGAATATTGTGACATCTTTGTCATTTATAATGGCTGTGTCGCCTGTGTCTATTGAGACATCATTGTCATTTATAATATTTTTGTCGTCAGTGTCGTCTGTGGCTATTGTGATATTATTGTCATTTATAATATCTGTCGTCTGTCCAGTCTGTGTCTACTGTGACATCATTGTAGTTTATAGTCTGTGTCGTGTGTTGTACATGTCTATTGTGACATCATTGTCATTTATGTCTGTGTCGTCTGTGTCTATTGTGACATCATTTTCATTTATAAGTCTGTGTCGTCTGTGTCATCTTTGTCTATTTTGACATCACTGTCACTTATAATGTCTGTGTCGTCTGTGTAGTCTGTCTATTGTGTCATCATTGTAGTTTATAATGTCTGTTTCTTCTGTCGTCTATGTCTATTGTGACACCATTGTGATTTATAATGTCTGTGTCTTCTGTGTCTTCTGCGTCTGTTGTGACTTCATTTTATGTTTGTGTAGTCTGTGTCTATTGTGACAACATTGTCATTAAAAATGACTGTGTCCTCTGTTTCGTCTGTATCGTCAGTGTGTATTCTTACACAGTTGTCATTTGTAATGCCTGTGTTGTCTGTCGTCTGTGTCTATTGTGACTTCTTTTTCATTTATAATGTCTGTGATGTCTGTGTCTATTGTGACATCATTGTCATTTATATTGTGTGTGTCGTTTGTGCCGTTTGTGTCATCTCTGTTGTCTGTGTCTATTGTGACATCATTGTCACTTATAATGTCTGTCGTCTGTGTCATCTGTGTTTAATGTGACATTGTTTTCATTTATAATGTCTGTGTCGTCTGTGTCATCTTTGTATATTGTGGCATCATTGTCATTTATCGTGTCTGTCATCTGTTTTTATTATGACATCATTGTCATTTATAATATCTTTGTTGTCTGTGTCGTCTATGTCATCTCTGTCTTCTGGGTCTATTGTGATATTGTTTGCATTTATAATGTCTGTCATCGCTGTTGTCTTTGTGTATTTTTAATTCATTTTTATTTATAATGTCTATTTCTTCGATGTGTTTTGTGACATCATTTTTATTTTTAATGTCTTTGTCGTCTGTCATCCGTGTCATCTGTGTCTATTATAACATCATTGTCATTTATAATGTCTTTGTTCTCTGTGTCGTCAGTGTTGTGTGTGTCGACTGTGACATCACTGTCATTTATAATGCCTGTCGGGTTTTTTTCTGTGTAGTCCATGTCTACTGTAACATCATTATAGTTTTTAATGTCTGTTTCTTCTATGTCTATTGTGAATACGTTGTAATTTATAATGTCTGTGTCTATTGTGACATTATTGTAATTTATAATGTCTGTGTTGTCTGTGTGTTTTGTTACATCATTGACATTTATAATGTCTGTGTCGTCTGTTTGGTCTGTGTTGATTTTGGTATCATTGTCATTTATAATATCTGTGTGGTCTGTGTTGTCTGTGTTGGCTTTGTATATTGCGACATCATTTTCACTTGTAATGACTTTGTCATCAGTGTAGTCTGTGTCATCTCTGTCGTCTGAATTGTCTGTGTCCATTGTGACATCATTGTCATTTATAATGTCTGTGTCTACTCTGACACCATTGACATTTTTAATATATGTGTCGTCTGTGAATATTGTGACATCATTGTAATTTATAATTTTTGTGTCGTCTGTGTCTATTCTGACATCATTATCGTTTATAATGTCTGTGTCATCTAAGTCGTCTTTGAATATTGTGGTATCATAGTAATTTATAATGTCTGTGTCATCTCTGTCATGGGTGTATATTATGATATCATTTACCTTTATAATGTCTGTGTCGTCTGTGTTGTCTGTGTCTATTGTGACATCATTATCGATTAAAATGTCTGTCGTATGTGTATTTTCTGTCGTCTGATTCGTCTGTGTCTTCTGTGTCTTTATTGTAATATATAATGTCTGTGTCGCTGTGTTGTCTCTGACGTCTGTGTCTATAGTGACATCATTTTCATTTATAATGTCTTTGTCATCTGTGTTGTCTTTGTCTATTGTGATATTATTGTCATTTATAATGTCTTTATCGTGTGTGTCGTTTTTGTCTATTTTGATATAATTTTCACAGAATCACAGAATAACCAGGTTGGAAGAGACCCACCGGATCATCCAACTGTTCCTATCAAACACTAAACCATGCCCCTTAGCACCTCGTCCACCCATGCCTTAAACATCTCCAGGGAAGGTGACTCAACCACCTCCCTGGGCAGCCTGTTCCAGCGCCCAATGACCTTTTCTGTAAAAAATTTTTTCCTAACGTCCAGCCTAAATCTCCCCTGGCGGAGCTTGAGGCCATTCCCTCTTGTCCTGTCCCCTGTCACTTGGAAGAAGAGGCCAGCACCTTCCTCTCTACAACCTCCTTTCAGGTAGTTGTAGAGAGCAATGAGGTCACCCCTCAGCCTCCTCTTCTCCAGGCTAAACAACCCCAGCTCTCTCAGCCGCTCCTCATAAGGCCTGTTCTCCAGCCCCTTCACCAGCTTTGTTGCTCTTCTAATATATGCTCTTCATATATAATGTCTGTGTCGTCTGTGTCTATTGTGAAATAATTGTCATCTATCTGTATCTTCTGTCGTCTGCGTCTGTTGTGACGTCATTGTAATTTATAATGTCTGTATCTTGTCTATTTTAACAACATTTTCATTTATAATGACTGTTGTCTTTGTCGTCTTTCGTCTTTATCAAATGTAACATCATTGTAATTTATGTCTGTGTCGTGTATGTTGTGACATCATTGTCATTTAAAATGTCTGTGTTGTCTGTGTCATCTGTGTCTTTTGTGACATCATTGTCATTTATAATGTCTGTGTCTTCTGTGTCTATTGTGACATCATTTTCATTTATAATGTCTGTGTCGTCTGTGGCCTCTGTGTCTATTGTGGTATCATTGTCATTTATAATATATGTGTCGTGTGTGTCGTCTTTGTCTTTTTTGAAATAATTGTCATGTATGATGTCTGTGTTGTTTGTGTTGTCGGTGTCTATTTTGATTTAATACTCATTAGAAATATCTGTGTCGTTTTTGTCGTCTGTCTTCTGTGTCTACTGTTATATCATTGTCATTTATAATGTCTGTGTCTTCTGTGTCTTTTGTGACATCATTTTCAAATATAATGTCTGAGTCGTTTGTGTCTATTGTGATATCATTGTCTTATATAATGTCTTTGTCGTCTGTGTGATTTGTGTCATCTTTCCCTATTGTGATATCTTTGTCATTAACCATGTGTGTGTCGTCTGCCTTGTCTCTCTCGTCGTTGTCTATTGTGTCATCATTGTCATTTTTAATGTCTGTGTCATTTGTGTCTATTGTGGCATCATTGTCATTTATAATGTCTGTGTAATCTATGTGATCTCTGTCTATTGTGACATCTTTGTCCTTTATAATGTCTGTGTTGTCTGTGTCTGTTGTGACATCATTGTCATATATAACGTCTGTGTGGTCAGTGTCATCTATGTCTATTGTGACATTTGCATTTACAGTGGATTTGTCGTCTGTGTCATCTATGACATCTGTGTCTCTTGTGACATCATTGTCATTTATGTCGTCTGTGTCGCCTGTGTCGTCTCTGTCTATTGTGACATAATTTTCATTTATAATGACTTTGTAGTCGCTGTCGTCTCTGTCGTCTGTGTCTATTGTGATATCTTTGTCTTTTTAATGTCTGTGTCATATGTGTCTTATGTGTGTATTGCCACATAATTGCCATTTATACTGTCTGTGTCGTCGGTGTCTATTGTGCCATATTGTCATTTATAAAGTCTGTGTCGTCATTTTCTATTTTGACATCATTTTAATTTATAATGTCTGAGTCTCGTGTGTCGTCTGTGTCTATTGTGCCATCATTCTCAATTATAATGTCTGTGTCATCTGTGTCGTCTATGTCTATTTTGACATCACTGTCATTTATAATGTCTTTGTTGTCTGTGTCATTTATAATTCTGTGTTGCCTTTGTCTATTGTAAAATCATTGTGATTTATAATGTCTGTGTTTTCTTTGTGTGTTGTGGCATAAATTATGTATATAAGGTCTGTGTCGTCTGTGTCATCTATTTCTATACAGACATCACTGTCATTTAAAATGTCTCTGTCGTCTGTCTATTGTGACTTAACTTTTTTATATAATATCTGTGTTGTCTGTACCTATTATGACGCAATTTTCAATTATAATGTCTCTGTCGATTGTGTCTTTTATGTTGTTTGTGTTGTCTGTCTACTGTGTCATCATTGTCATTTATAATGTCTGTGTCTATTGTGGTATCATTCTTATTTATAATGTCTGTGTCGAGTGTCCTCTTAGTCTAATTTAATATCTCTTTCGTTTACAATATCTGTGTCGTCTGTGTCTATTGTGAAATAATTTTCATTTTTACTGTCTGTTTCTTCTGTGTCGTCTGTTTCTATTTTGACATCATTGTCATTAATAATGTCTGTATCATCTGTGTCGTCTGTGTCTATTTTGACATCATTGTCATTTATAATGTCTGTGACGTCTGTGTCATGTGTCTATTGTGATATCATTATCATTTATAATGTCTGTATCGTCTGTGTCTATTGTGATATCATTGTCATTTATGTCTTTGTCGACTGTGTCATCTGTGTCTCTTGTGACAGCATTGTCATTTGTAATGTCTGTGTCGTCTGTGTCATCTATGTCTTTGGTGACATCCTTGTTTTTTATAATGCATGTTTCGTCTGTGTCCATTGTGACATCATTTTCATTTATAATGTCTTTGTCGTCTGTCTCGTCTCTGTCTGTGGTGACATCGTTGTCATTAATAATGTCTGTGTCTATTGTGACCTCATTGTAACACATAATATCTGTGTCCTCTGTGTTGTCTGAGTCTATGGTGATATAATTGTCATTCATGTCTGTGTCGTCTGAATCGTCTGCCTTCTGTGACTATTGTGACATCATTTTCATTTGTAATGGCTTTGTCGTCTGTGTGTATTGTGACATCATTTTCATTAATGACGTCTGTGTCGTCTGAGTCATCTGTGTTGTCTGTGTTCTCTGTGTCGTCTGAGGCGTCTGTGTCTATTTTTAAATCCATGTCATTTATAGTCTGTGTCCTCTGTGAATTCTTTGTCTATTTTGAGATCCATGTCACTTATAATGTCTGTGTCTTCTGTGTTGTCTGTGTCTAATGTGACATCATTGTCGTTAAAAATTTCACCGTCGTCTGTATCGTCTGTGTCTATTGTTACAAACTGTCAATTATAATGTCTTTGCCGTCTCTGTCATCTGTGTATATTCTGGCATCCTTGTCATTAATGTCTATGTCGTCTTTTTCGTCTGTGTTGTTTGTGTCATATTTTCTGTGTTTATTGTTACATCGTTGTCATTTATAAAGTCTGTGTTGTCTGAGTCATCTGTTTTGTCTCTGGTGTCTGTGTCTATTTTGAAATAATTGTCATTTATTATGTCTCTGTCGTTTGTGTTGTCGGTGTCTATTTTGATTTAATTGACATTAAAAATATCTGTCGTATGTGTCGTCTGTGTCTACTGTGACATAATTTTCATTTACAATGTCTGTGTCTATTGTGACAAAATTTTCAATTATAATGTCTCTGTAGTTTGTGTCTTTTATGTCGTCTGTGTCTATAGTGACATCATTGTCATTTATAAAGTCTGTTTCGTCTGTGTCGTCTGTTTCATCTGTGTCTATTGTGCCATCATTTTCATTTATAATATCTGTTGTCTGTGTCATTTTTGTCGTATTTGTCTATCGTGACATCATTGTCATTTATAATGTCTGTGTCATATGTGTCTATTGTCACATCACTGTCATTTATAATGTCTCTATCACCTGTGCCTATTGTGAAATAATTGTTGTTTATAATGTCTCTGTCATCGGTGTCTATTGTGACATCATTGTCATTTATAATGTCTGTGTCGTCTGTGGCTGTTGTGACATAATTGTTATTTTTTATGTCTGTGTCATCTCTGTCGTCTGTGTCGTCTCTGTCGTCAGTGTCTATCGTGACATCATTGTCATTTATAATGTCTGTGTCGTCTGTATCTATTTTGATATCTTTGTCATACATAATGCCTGTGTCATCTGTGTCAACTGTGTCTATTTTGACATCATAGTAATTTATAACGTCTGTCGTCTGTGTCTATTGTGACATCATTTTCAATTATAATGTCTGTGTCGTCTTTGTCGTGGGTGTCTATTGTTAAATCATTTTCATTTGTAATGTCTGTGTCGCCTGTACCTTCTATGTCTATTGTGACATCACTGTCATTTATAATGTCTGTGTCGTCTGTGTTTATTGTGACACCATTGTCATTTATAATGTCTGTATCGTTGGTGTCGTCTGTGTAGTCTTTGTCTATTTTGAAATCATTGTCATTCATAATGTCTGTTTCGTCTGTGTCAATTGTGACATCCTTTTCCTTTATTATGTCTGTGTTGTCTGTGTCTTCTGTGTCGTCTCTGTCTATTGTGACATCATTGTCATTTATATTATCTGTGTCGACTCTTGTGACATGATTATCATATATAATGTCTGTGTATATTTTGGCATCATTATCACTTTTAAAACCTGTGTCATCTTTGTTGTCTGTGTCATTTGTGTCTGTTGTGATATCATTTTCATTTATAAAGACTTTGTCATCTCTGTCATCTGTATCTTCAGTGTCTATTGCGACATCATTGTCTTTTGTAATGTCTGTGTTGTTTGTGTCATCTCTGTCGTCTTTGTCTATTGTGATATCATTGTCCTTTTTAAGTCTGTGTCATATGTGTCTTCTGTGTGTATTGCCACATAATAGCCATTTATACTGTCTGTGTCGTCGGTGGCTATTGTGACTTCATTGTCATTTATAATGTCTGTGTTTTCTGTGTTGTCATTTTCTATTTTGACACCGTTATCATTTATAAAGTCTGGTTGCATTTGTCATCTGTGTCTATTGTAACATCATTCTCATTTATAATGTCAGTGTCATCTGTGTCGTCTCTGTCTATTATGACATCATTGTCATTTATAATGTCTGTCGTGTGTGTCGTCTGTGTTGTCTGTGTTAATAGTGACAAAATAGTCGTTTATAATGTCTGTGTTATTTATATTGTCTGTGTCGCTTTTGTCTATTGTGACATCATTGTCATTTATAATGTCTGTGTCATCTCCGTGTATTGTGGCATCTTTTTTGTATCTAATGTCTGTCGTCTGTGTCATCTATTTCTATAGTGACATCACTGTCATTTAAAATGTCTCTGTCGTCTGTGTCTATTTTGACAAAGTTGTCATATATGTCTGTGTTGTCTATGTCTATTTTGACATCATTGTCATTTATAATGTCTGTGTATTCTGTGTCTATTGTGACGTAATTTTCAATTATAATGTCTCTGTTGATTGTGTCTTTTATGTTGTCTCAGTCGTCTGTGTCTACCATCACATCATAAAGTCTGTCTTCTTTGTCTATTCTGACATCATTTTCATTTATAATACCTCTGTCTTCTGTGTCATCTCTGTCTATTGTGACATCATCGTTATTTATGTCTGTTATCTGTGTCGTCTGTGTCTATTGCCACATCGTTGTCATTTATGTCTGTGTCATCTGTGTCTATTTTGATATCGTTGTAATTTATAATGTCTGTATCGTCTGTGTCTATTGTGACATCATATTCATTTATAATATCTGCCATCTGTGTCGTCTGTGTCTATTCTGACATCATTGTATTTTATAATGTCTGTCGTCTGTGTCTATTTTGACATCAATTTCAATTATAATGTCTGTGTCGTTTGTTTTGTCTGTGTCGTCTGTGTGTACTGTGACATCATTGTCATTTATAGTGTCTTTGTTGTCTGTGTCGTCTCTGTGTATTGTGACATCATTGTCATTTTTAATGTCTGTGTCGTCTGTGTCTATTTTGACATCGTTGTTATTTATAATGTCTGTGTTGTCTGTGTCTATTGTGACGTCATTTTCAATTATAATGTCTGTGTCGTTTGTGCCTTTTCTGTCGTCTGTCTACTGTGACTTTATTGTCGTTTATAATGTCTGTGTTGTCTCTGTCGTCTGTTTATATTGTGACACCATTGTCATTTATATTGTGTTGTCTGTGTAGTCTGTGTCTATTGTGAAAGCATTGTGATTTATAATGTCAGTGTCGTCTCTGTCTATAGTTACATCATTGTCCTTTATAATGACTGCGTCATCTGTGTCATCTCATTCGTCTTTGTCTAATGTGACGTCATTGTGTTTTATAATGTCTGTGTCGTTAGTGTCTGTTGTGACATCTTTGTCATTTATAATGTCTGTGTCATCTGTGTCCTCTGTGCCTTCTGTTTCAAACGTGACAACATTTTAATTTATAATGAATTTGTCGTCTGTCGTCTCTATCGTCTGTGTCTATTAAGACATCATTTTCATTTATAATGTTTGTTTTGTCTGTGTCGTCTATGTCGTCTGTTTCATCTGTGTCTATTGTGACATCATTGTCATTTAAAATGTCTGTGCCTTCTGAGTCATTTGTGTCTGTTGTGGCATCATTGTTATTTATAATGTCTGTGTCATCTCTTTTGTTTTTGTCGTCTTTGTCTGTTGCGACATCGTTGTCATTTACAATGTCTGTGTCGTCTATTTTGTCTCAGTCGTCTCTGGAGTCCGATTCTATTGTGACATCATTGGCATTTATAATGTCTGTGTCTTCTGTGTAATCCGTGTCTATTGTGACATCGTTGGCATTTATAATGTCTGTGTCTATTTTGGCATAATTGTCATTTTTAATGTCTGTGTCATCTCTGTCGACTGTGTCGTCTTTGTCGTCTGTGTCTATCATGACGTTTTCATTTATAATGTCTGTGTCATCTGTGTCTATTGTGATAT
Source organism: Phaenicophaeus curvirostris (assembly GCF_032191515.1). Taxonomy (NCBI): domain Eukaryota; kingdom Metazoa; phylum Chordata; class Aves; order Cuculiformes; family Cuculidae; genus Phaenicophaeus; species Phaenicophaeus curvirostris. The sequence continues at coordinate 1,128,693 of NC_091410.1, forward strand.
CATTGTCATATATAATGCCTGTGTCTTCTGTGTCTATTCTGACATCAATTTCAATTATAATATCTGTCTTCTGTGTCGTCTCTGTCTATTTTGTTATCATCTTTATTTATAATGTCTGTCGTTTGTGTTGTCTGTGTCTATTGTCACATCATTGTAATTTATAATGTCTGTATCATCTGTGTCTATTATGATATTGTCATTTATAATGTCTGTCGTCTTTGTCTATAGTGACATCATTTTCATGTATAATATCTGTGTCATCTGTCTATTGTGACATCTTTTTCATTGATAATGTCTGTGTCATTTGTGTTTTCTGTGTCTACAGTGACATCATTGTCATTTGTAATGTCTGTGTGTATTATGACATCATTGGCATTTATAATGTCTGTGTCGTCTGTGTCTATTGTGACACCATTGTTATTTATAATGTCTTTGTTGTCTGTGTCTATTTTGACATCATTTTGAATTATAATGTCTGTGTCTTTTGTGTCTTTTCTGTTGTCTGTATCTACTGCTAATTCATTGTCATTTATAATGTGTGTTGCGTGTGTCGTCTCTGTCGTCTGTTTATATTGTGACATCGTTGTCATTTATACTGTCTGTGTTGTCTGTGTCATCTTTGTCTATCGCGATATTATTGTCATTTATAATGTCTGTGTTTTGTGTATCGTCTTTATCTCTTTTGATATCGTTGTCATACATAATGTCTGTGTCGTCTGTGTCTATTTTGTCATCATTATCGTTTTTAATACCTGTGTCGTCTGTGTCACCATTGTCGTCTGTGTCACCATTGTCGTCTGTGTCACCATTGTCGTCTGTGTCTATTGTGACATAATTTTTTTAAATTTTTTCTGTCGTCTGTGTCTGTTGTCATATTATTGTAATTTATAATGTCTGTGTCATCTGTGTCTATTTTGATATCATTGTCATTTATAATGTCTGCATCGTCTGTCATCTGTGTCTATTGTGATATCTTTTTCATTTATAATATCTGTGTCATATGTGTTGTCTGTGTCTATTTTGACGTCATTGTCATTTATAACGTCTGTGTCGTCTGTGTCTATTTTGACATCGTTTTCATTTATAATATCTGTCGTTTGTGTTGTCTGTGTCGTCTGTGTCTACTATGACATCATTGTCATTTATAATGTCTTTGTCATCGGTGTCGTCTCTGTGTATTGTGTCATCATTGTCATTTACAATGTCTGTGTCGTCTTTGTCTATTTTGACATCGTTGTTTTTTATAATATCTGTGTTGTCTGTGTTTATCTTGACACCGTTTTCAATTTTAATGTCTGTGTCGTTTGTGCCTTTTCTGTCATCTGTGTCTACTCTGACTTTATTGTCGTTTATAATGTCTGTGTCGTCTCTGTCATCTGTTTATATTGTGACACCATTGTCATTTATACTGTCTGTGTCATCTGTGTCTATTGTGATATTATTGTCATTTATAATGTCTGAGTCGTGTGTCATCTTTGTCTATTTTGATATCATTGTCATATAAAATGCCTGTGTCGTCTGTGTCGAATGCGTCTATTGTGACATCATTGTCATTTATAAAGTCTGTGTCTTCTGTGTCTATTCTGACATCATTTTCATTTATAATATCTCTGTTATCTCTGACTATTGTGACATCATTGTCATTTATAATGTCTGAATCGTCTGTGTCATCTGTCTATTGTGACTTCATTTTAACTTTTAATTTCTGTGTCATTTTTGTTGTCTGCGTCGTCTGTGTCTACTTTGACATCATTGTCATTTGTAATGTCTGTGTCGTCTGTCATCTGTGTTTATTGTGACATCGTTGTAATTTATAATGTCTGTGTAATCTATGTCTATTGTGACATCATTTTCAATTATAATGTCTGTTACGTTTGTGTCTTTTCTGTCGTCTGTGTCTACTGTGACTTTTCTTTCGTTTATAATGTCTGTCTTCTGTGTTGTCTCTGTCATCTGTTCATATTGTGACACCATTGTCATTTATACTGTCTGTGTTGTCTGTCGTCTGTGTCTATTGTGATATTATTGTCGCTTATGTCTGTGTCATGTGTGCCATCTTTGTATATTTTGATATCATTTTCATATATAAAATCTGTGTCGTCTGTGTCTATTGTGAAATAATTGTTATCTACAATGTCTCTGTGACATCATTGTCATTTTTAATGTCCATGTCCCCTGTGTGTCTTGTGAAATCAGTCTCATTTTTAATGTCTGTGTCGTCTGTGGCATCTGTGTTGTCTGTGACTTTTGTGACATCATTGTCATTCAAAATGTCTATGTATTATGTGTCTATTGTGACATCATTATCATTTATGAAGTCTGTGTCGCCTTTGTAGTGTGTCGTCTGTCTATTGTGACATAATAGCCATTTTTAATATCTGTGTCGTCTCTGTTGTCTGTGTCTATTGTGAAATAATTTTCATTTATAATATCTGTGTCGTCTGTGTCTATTGTGACATCATTGTCATTTATAATATCTGTGTCTGCTGAGTCATCTGTGTCTATTGTGACGTCATTGTAATTTATCATTTCTGTGTCGTCTGTGTCTATTGTGACGTCATTTTCATGTATAAGGTTTGTGTCGTCTGTTTCATCTGTGTCTATTGCGACAACATTGTCATAAAATATCGGTGTCGGCTGAGTCGTCTGTCTATTGTGATATTATTGTCATTTATAATGTCTGTGTCATCTGAGTCTATTATGACATCGTTGTCATTTATAATGTCTGTGTCGTCTGTGTCTGTTTTGATATCATTGTCATTTTTTATGTCTGTGTTGTCTGTGTCGTCTTTGAACTACTGTGTTGTCTCTGTCGTCTGTGTCTATGGTGACATCATTGTCATTTTTAAGGTCTGTGTCGACTCTGTCGTCTTAGTCGTCTGTGCCTATTGTTACAACATTTTCATTTATAAAGCCTGTGTCCACTGTGTCATCTGTGTCTATTGTGACATCATTGTCAAATATAATGTCTGTCGTCTGTGTCATCTGTGTCTGTTGTGACATTATTTTCATTAATAATATCTGTCGTCTGTGTTGTTTTGTCATCTGTGTCTATTGTGACATCATTGTGATTTATAATGTCTTTGTTGTCTGTGTCTGTGTTTATTGTGATATCATGTTCATTTATAATGTCTGTGTCTTCTCTGTCGTCTGTTTCGTCTGTGTCGATTATGTCTATTGTGACATCATTGTCATTTAAAATGTCTGTGTCTTCTCTGTCATCTGTGTCTATTTTGACTTCACTGTCATTTATAATGTCTGTGTCGTCTGTGTCGCCTTTGTATTTTGTGACATAATTTTCATTTATAATGTTAGTGTAGTCTGAGTAGTCTGTGTCTTTTGCGAAATAATTTTCATTAATTATGTATGTGTTTTCTGTGTCATCTGTGTCTGTTTTTATTTCATTGACATTTATAATGTCTGTGTCATCTGTGTCGTCGGTGTCTATTGTGACATCATTGTCATTTACAATGTCTGTGTCGTCTGTGTCTATTGTGATATCATTTTCATTTACAATATATGTGTCGTCTGTCTCATCTGTGTCTATTGTGATATCATTGTCATTTATAATGTCTGTGTCGTCTGTATCCTCTTTGTCCTCTGTGTCGTTTGTGTCTTTTGTGAACATCATTGTCATTTATAATGTCTGTGCCGCCTTTGTCGTCTATGTCTATTATGACATCATTTTCATTTATAACGTCTATGTCGTATGTTTCGTCTATGTCTTCTGTGTCTACTGGACATAATTTTCATTTAATATATTTGTGCTGTTTGTTTCGCCTGTGTCGTCTGTGTAGTCTGTTTCGTCTCTGATATCTGTCGTCTGTGTCGTCTGTGTCATGTGTTGTCTGTGTCTATTGTGGTACCACTGTTAATTATCATGTCTGTGTCGTCTCTGTCATCTGTGTCGTCTGTCGTCTGTGTCTACTGTGACATCATTGTCATTTATAATGTCTGTGTCGTGTGTGTATATTTTGACATCAATGGCATTTATAATCTCGTTGTCATGTGTGTTGTCTAGGTCTATTGTGAAATCATTGTGTTTTATAATGTCTGTGTCTTCTGTGTCTATTGTGACATCATTGTCATTTATAATGTCTGTGTTATCTGTTTCCTCTGTGTCTATTGTGACATCATTGTCATTTATAATGTCTCTGTCGTCTGTGTCATCTTTGTCTATTTTGACATCATTGACATATATAATTTCTGTGTCAACTGTGTTGTCTGTGTACATTGTGACATTATTGTCATTTATAATGTCTGTGTTGTCTGTGTCGTCTGTGTCTATTGTGACATAATTGTCATTTATAATGTCTGTGTCATCTGTGTCTATTTTGACATCATTGTCATTTATAATGTCTGTTTCATCTGGGTCGTCTATGTGTATTGTGACAACATTGTCATTTATAATGTCTGTGTCTATTTAATATAATTGTCATTTTTTGTCTGTGTCATCTTTGAACTTCTTTGTTGTCTCTGTTGTCTGTGTCTATTGTGACATCATTGTCATTTTTAATATCTGTGTCATCTCTGTCATATTTTTCGTCTTAGTTGTCTGTGCCTATTGTGACATCTTTTTAATTTAAAATGACTGTGTCGTCTGTGTCTATTGTGACATCAATCTCAATTATAATGTATTTGTCGTCTGTGTCATCTGTGTGTATTGTGACATCATTTTCATTAATAGTATCTGTGTCGTCTGTGTTGTTGTGTCGTCTGTGTCTATTGTGATATCATTGTCATTTATAATGTCTTTGTTGTCTGTGTCGTCTGTGTTTATTGTGACATCATGTTCATTTATAATGTCTGTGTCATCTGTGTCGTCTGTTTCATCTGTGTCGACTATGTCTAATGTGACATAATCGGCATTTATAATATCTCTGTCGTCTGTGTCTATTGTGACAGCATAGTCATTTGTAAAGTCTGTGTGGTCTGTCGTCTTTGTGTATTTTGACATAATTTTCATTTATAATGTCTGTTTCCTCTGTGTCTTCTCTGTTTATTGTTATATGATTGCCATTTATTATGTCTGTCTTGTCTGTTTTGTCTGGGTCTATTGTGACATTATTGTCATTTATAATGTCTTTGTCGTCTGTGTCGTCTTTGTCTATTGTGATATGATTGTCATATATTATGTCACTGTACATTCTGTGTCTATTGTGACGGCATTGTCATTTATAATGTCGGTGTAGTCTGTGTCGTCTTTGTCGTCTGGGTCTATTGTGACATCATTATCATCTATAATATCTGTGTCTTCTGTGTCATCTGTGTAATTTGTGACATCGTTGTCATTTATAGTGTCTTGTCATCCGTGTCGTCTTTTCTATTGTAACATCATTGTCATTTATAATGTCTGTCTTCTGTGTCATGTGTCTATTGTGACATCATTGTCATTTATAAAGTCTGTGTCGTCTGCGTCATCTGTGTCTATTGTGATATCATTGTTATTTATAAGGTCTGTGTTGTATGTGTCTATTTTGACATCATTTTCATTTATAATATCTGTTGTTTGTGTTGTCTGTGTCTATTGTGACACCGTTGTCATTTCTATCATCTGTCATCTTTTTCATCTGTGTCTATTGTGACATCATTTTCCTTTATAATGTCTGTGTCGTCTGTGTAGTCTGATTTGGCTTTGTCTATTGTGACATCATTGTCATTTATAATGTCTGTGTCGTTTGTGGCGTCTGTGACGTCTGCGTCTACTGTGACATCATTGTCATTTATAATCTGTGTTGTCTTTGTAATCTGTGTCGTCTGTGTTTAATGTGACATCATTTTCTTCTGTAATATATGTGTCGTCTGTGTCTATTGTGGCATATTTTTTTTATTATGTCTGTGTCGTCTGTGTAGTCTCTTTGTCTTTGTATATTGTAACATCATGGTCATTTATAATGTCTGTGCCATCTGTGTCGTCTGCGTCTGTTGTGACATCATTGTCATTTATGTCTGTGTCGTTTGCGTCTATTGTGACATCATTTTCGTTTATATTGTCTGTGTTGACTTTGTCGTCTGTGTCTATTTTGACATCTTTGTCCTTTATAATGTCTGTCGACTGCGTGGTCAGTTTCGTCTGTGTCATCTGTTTCTATTGTGACATCACTGTTACTTGTATGTGTCGTTTGTGTCGTCTGTGTCTATTGTGACATCATTGTCATTTTTAATATCTGTGTCATCTCTGTCATATTTTTCATCTTCTTTCTGTGTCGTCTGTCACGTCTGTGTCATCAATATCTGTTGTAACATCATTGTTATTTATAATGTCTGTGTATTCTGTATATCTTGTGAGATAATAGTCATTTATAATGTCTCTGTTGTCTGTGTCCTCTGCGTCGTCTCTGTCATCTGTGTTGCCTTTGTCTATTGTGACATCATTGTCTTTTATAATGTCTGTGTTTTCTGTGTCCTCTGTGTCATCTGTGTCTATTGTGATATTATTGTCATTTATAATGTCTGTGTCGTCTGTGTCTATTGTGGTGTCATTGTCATTTATAATGTCTGTGTCGTCTGTGTGTATTCTGTCATCATTTTCATTTATAAAGTCTATGTCGTCTGTGTCATCTGTGTGTATTTTGAAACAATTTTCATTTATATCTGTGTTGTCTGTGTCGTCTGAGAATATTTTAACATCATTGCCATTTATAATGTCTGTGTCCTCTGAGTTGTCTGTGTAGTCTGTATCGTCTGTGTCTATTCTGACAGCATTGGTGTTTATGCTATCTATGTAGTCTTTTTCATCTGTGTCGTCTGTGTCTATTGTGACGTAGTTGTCATTAATAATGTCAGTGTCCTCTGTGTCTATTGTGACATCATTGTCATTAATAATATCTGTGTCGTTTGTGTCGGCTGTGTTGTCTGTGTTTATTGCGTCATCATTGTAATCTATAATGCCTGTGTCGGCTGTGTCTATTGTGACATCATTATCATTTATAATATCTGTGTCATCTTTGTTGACTCTGTCGTCTGTGTCTATTGTGAGATCATTGTCATTTATAAGGTCTGTTTCGTCTGTGTCATATGTGTCTATTTTGTCATCCTTGTCATTTATAATGTCTGTGTTGTCTTTGTTGTCTTTGTCTATTGTGACATCATTGTAATTTACAATGTCTGTGTCGCATGTGTCTATTGTGACATCATGTCATTTATAATTTCTATTTCTTCTGTTTCTATTTTGTCTTCATTGTCATTTATAATGTCTTTGCTGTCTGTGTTGTCTCTCAAGTCTGTGTCTTCTATGTCGTCTGAGTCGTCTGTGTCTATGGTGACATCATTTTCATTTATAATGACTGTGTCGTCTGTGTCATCTGTCTTAATTTTGACATCATGTTCATTTATAACGTCTTTGTCTTATGTTACGTCTGTGTCAACTGTGTGTATTGTGATATCATTTTCATTTGTAATGTCTCTGTCTTCTGTGTCGTCTGTGTCAATTTTGACATCATTTTCGTGTATAATGTATTTGTCGTCTGTATCATCTGTGTCGTTTGTGTCTATTGTGATATCATTGTCATTTATAATGTCTCTGTAATCTGTGTTGTCTGTGTATATTGTGTCATCATTTTCATTTATAATGTCTGTGTTTTCTGTGTGGTCTGTGTTGTCTCTGTCGTCTGTGTCTATTGTGACATCATTGTCAATTATAAAGATTGTGTCGCCTCTGTTGTCTGTGTCTGTTGTGACATCATTGTCATTTTAATGTCTGTCATCTGGGTCTATTGTGACATCATGGTCATGTATTATGTCTGGGTCGTCTGTGTCTATTGTGACATCATTGTCATTTTTAAAGTCTGTGTCATCTGTGTCTATTGTTTCATCATTGTAATTTATAAAGTCTGTGTCATCTGTGTAAATTTTCACATCATTGTTATTTACAATGTCTGTGTCGTTATTGCCATCTGTGTCATCTGTGTCTATTGTGACATCATAGCCATTTATAATGTCTGTGTCTTCTGTGTCATCTGTGTCTATTGTGACATCATTGTCATTTATAATGTCTTTGTCGTCTGTGTCAGCTGTGTTGATGGTGATATAATTGTCATTTATTATTTCTGTGTCATCTGTTTCGTCTCTGTCTATTGTGGCATCGTTTTCCTTCATAATGTCTGTGTCGTCTGTGTCATCTGTGTCTATTGTTGCATCATTGTCATTTATAATGTCTGGGTCGTCTGGGTCGTCTGCGTCTATTGTGACATCATTGTCATTTACAATGTCTGAGTCGTCTGTGTTGTCTGTCTTTTTGTTCTCTGTGCCTATTTTGACATCATTGTAATTTATAATGTCTGTGTCGTCTGTGTCATCTGTGTCTATTGTGACATAGTTTTAATTTATAAAGTCTGTATCACCTGTGTCTATTATATCATTTTCAATTATGATGTCTTTGTCGTCTATGTCTACTGTGACATCATCGTCATTAATAATGTCTGTGTCTTCTGTGTCTATTGTGACAGCATTGTAATTTATAATGTCTGTGTCGTCTGTGTCTATTGTGAATTCATTGTTATTTATAATATCTTTATCATCTGTGTCTATTGTGACATCATTGTCATTTATAGTTTCTGTGTCTTCTGTGTCGTCTCTGTCTATTTTTGCATCATGGTCATTTATAATGTCTGTGTCATCTGTGTCTATTGTGACATTATTGATATTTAAAATATGTGTGTCTTCTCTGTCTGTTGTGAAATCATTGTCATTTGTCATGTCTGTGTCGTCTTTGTCAATTTTGACATCATTTTCATTTATATTGTCTGTGTCGGCTGTGTGTATTGTGACATCATTTTCGTTTATAATGGCTGTGTCGTCTGTGTCATCTGTGTCATCTGTGTCTAAATTGAAATCATTGTCATTTATAATGTCTGTGTTATCTGTGTCATCTGTGTCTAATTTGATATCCTTGTCATTTATAATGTCTGTGTCTTCTGTGTATATTGTGACATCATTATCATTTATAATGTCTGTGTTGTCAGAATACGCACTGTAGTCTGTGTCGTCTGTGTCTATTGTGACATCTTTGTCATTTATAATGTCTCTGTCGTTTGTGTCACCTGTCATCTGTGTCGTCTGTGTATTTTGTGATATCGTTGTCATATATAATATCTGTGTCTTCTGTAACAATTGAGACATCATTGTAATTTGTAAATGTAAGGGGCAAGGCAAGGCAGGGCACGGCGGTGCAAGGCGGGTCAAGGTGAGGCAATGCAAGGCAAGGAGGGTCAAGGCAAGGCAATGTGGGGCAAGGCGGGGCAATTTGGGGAAAGGCAATGCTGTGCAAGGCAAGGCAAGATGGGGCAAGGCCAGGCGGGGCAAGGAGGGGTGGGGCGAGGCGAGGCGGGGAAAGGTGGGGCGGGGCAAGACGGGGCAACGCAGGACATGTTGGGGCAAGGCAAGGCGGGGTGAGTCGGGGCAAGGCAATTCGGGGCAAGTCAAGGCAGGTCAAGGTGGGCAAGGCGGGGAAAGGCGAGGCAAGGCAAGTCGTGGGAAGGCAAGGTGAGGCAAGGCGGGGGAAGGCAAGGCGGGGCAAGGCAAGGCAAGTTGCGGGGAGGCAAGGCGGGGCAAGGCAAGGTAAGGCGGGGCATGGCAGGGCAAGGCAAGGTGAGGCGGGGCAAGGCAGGGCAAGGCAAGGCAAAACGGGGCAAGGCAGGGCAAGGCGGGGCAAGGTAAGGCAAGGTAACGAAAGGCAAGGTAAGGTAAGGTAAGCTAAGGTAAGGTATAGTAAGGATAGTTAGTGTAAGGTAAGGCAAGGCAAAGTAAGACAAGGCACGGCAAGGCAAGGTAATGTAAGGGAAGTTAAGGTAAGGTAATATACATTAGGGTAAGTTAAGGTGATCTATGGTAACATCAGGACAGGTAAGTTAAGGTCAGGCAATTTAAGTTTATGGGAAATTAAGATCAGGTCTGGTCAGGACAGGTCAGGTCAAGGTGACGTCAGATCAGGGTAAGGTCTGGTATGGGTAAGGTAAGGTAATGTAAGGTAAGATAGGGTAAGGTGATGTAAGGTAAGATAAGGTCAGGTAGGGTAAGTTAACATAAGGTAAGTTTAGGTAAGGTAATGTAAGGTAATTTAAGCTAAGGTAAGATAAGGGTAAGATAAGTGTAAGGTAAGGGTACGGTAAGGTAGGCCAAGATAAGATAACTTAAGGTTAGTTAAGGTAAGGTAATTTCAGGGTAAGGTCAGGTCAGGCTAAGGTCAGGTCAGATCAGGTTAAGTTCAGGTAAAGGTAAGGTATAGTAAGGTATTGTAAGGTAATTTAGGGTAATGAATGTTTAAGGTACAGACCTTCCCTTCCCCTTCCCCTTCCTTTCCCATACCCTCCCATACCCTTAACTTATCCTTAACTTACCCTTAACTTAAGAGGACTTGACCTTAACTTGCCCTGACCTGAACTTCACTTTCCCTGATGTCACCTTAACTTACCCTGACCCGACCTTACCCTTCCTTACCTTAACTTACAGTGACCTGACCTTACCTTGACGAGACCGGACCTGACCTGACCTTACCCGAAGCTAACTTGTCCTTACCTCTCCTGACCTGATCTTAACCTGAAATTTACTTTCCTGGCTTTACCTGCCCCGAACATACATTTCCCTGACTTTGACATTGACCTGAGCTTGACACCTTGTCCTCACCTTGGCCTGACCTTGACCTTGGCCTGACCTTGACCTGACCATGACCTTGCCTTTACCTGACCTTACCTTACCTTACGTTACCTTAACTTTTCCTTAACATACCGTACCTTACCTTACCCTATCTTACATTAACTGACACAGACCTGACCTTACCCTGACCTGACCTTACTCAAACCTGACCTGAACTGACCTTACCATAACCTTACCTGAGCTTACCTACAACGACCTTACCTTGCCCTCACCTTGGCCTGACCTTGAACTGACCTTGACCTTTACCTTGACCTTACATAACCTTACCTAATCTTAAATTACCGGGTAAAGTCAGGACAGGTCAGGACAGGTAAGGTAAGGCAAGGTAATGTAAAGTAAGGCAAGGGAAGGCAAGGTAAGGTAAAGTAAGGGAAGGGAAGGGAAGGTAGGAAAAGTTAAGGAAGGGAAGGGAAGGCAAGGTAAGGCAAGGAAAAGTAAAGTAAGGCAAGATAAGGTAAGGTAAAGTAAGGCAAGTTAAGGTAAAGTAAGGTAAGGTAAGGTAAGAAAAGTTAAGGAAGGGAAGGTAAGGCATGGTAAGGCAAGGAAAGGTAAAGTAAAGCAAGGTAAGGAAAAATAAGGTAAAGTAAGGCAAAGTAAGGTAAAGTAAGGCAAGGTAAGGTAAAGTAAGGCAAGGTAAGGTAAATTAAGGTAACGTAAGGTAAGGCAAGGTAAGGTAAAGTAAGGTAAAGTGAGGTAAGGTAAGGCAAGGTAAGGTAAGGTAAGGTAAGGTAAAGTAAGGTAAGGTAAGGCAAGGTAAGGTAAAGTAAGGTAAGGGAAGGTAAGTTAAGAAAAGTTAAGGAACGGAAGGGAAGGGAAGGTAAGGCAAGGTAAGGTAAAGTAAGTTAAGGTAAGGCAAGGTAAAGTAAGGTAAGGTAAGGTTATGTAAGGTAAGAAAAGTTAAGGAAGGGAAGGGAAGGGAAAGTAATGTAAGGTAAGGCAAGGCAAGGTAAAGTAAGGTAAGGTAAGGCAAGGTAAGGTAAAGTAAGGAAAGGCAAGGTAAAGTAAAAAAGGCAAGGTAAGGTAAGGTAAGAAAAGTTAAGGAAGGGAAGGGTAGGTAAGGTAAGGTAAGGCAAGGTAAGGTAAAGTAAGGTAAGGTAAGGTAAAGTAAGTTAAGGTAAGGTAAGGTACGGTAAGGTAAAGTCAGGTAAGGCAAGGCAAGGTAAGGCATGGTAAGGAAAAGTAAGGTAAGGTAACGTAAGGTAAGGCAAGGCAACGTAAAGTAAGGCAACGTAAGGCAACGTAAGGTAAGGCAAGGCAAGGTAAGGTAAGGCAACGTAAGGCAACGTAAGGCAACGTAAAGTAAGGCAACGTAAGGTAAGGCAATGAAAGGTAAGGTAAGGCAACGTAAGGCAACGTAAGGTAAAGGCAACGTAAGTTAAGGCAACGTAAGAAACGTAAGGTGAGGCAACGTACGGTAAGGTAAGGCAAAGTAAGGCAAGGCAACGTAAGTTAAGGTAAGGCAACGCAAGGCAACGTAAGGTAAGGCAACGTAAGGCAAGGCAACGTCAGGTAAGATAAGGCAACGTAAGGTAAGGTAAACCAACGTAAGGCAAGGCAACGTAAGGTAAGGCAACGTAAGGTAAGGCAACGTAAGGCAACGTAATTTAAGGCAACGTAAGGTAAGGCAACGTAAGGCAACGTAAGGTAAGGCAACGTAAGGCAACTTAAGGCAACGTAGGGTAAGGCAACGTAAGGTAAGGCAACGTAAGGTAAGGCAACATAAGGCAACGTAAGGTAAGGCAACGTAAGGCAATGTAAGGTAAGGCTACGTAAGATAAGGCAACGTAAGGTAAGGCAAGGTATGGCAAGGCAACATAAGGTAAGGCAACGTAAGGCAACGTATGGTAAGGCAACGTAAGGTAAGGTAAGGCAACCTAAGGTAAGGTAAGGCAATGTAAGGCAACGTAAGGTAAAGGCAACATAAGGCAACGTAAGGTAAGGCAACCTAAGGCAACGTTGGCTAAGGCAACGTAAGTTAAGGCAACGTAAGGTAAGGCAACGTAAGGTAAGTCAACATAAAGAAACGTAATTAAGGCAACGTAAGGTAAGGCAACGTAAGGCAAGGAAACTTAAGGCAAGGCAACGTAAGGCAACGTAACGTAAGGTAAGGCAACTTAAGGCAACGTAAGTTAAGGCAACGTACGGCAACGTAAGGTAAGGTAAGGCAACGTAAGGTAAGGTAAGGCAACGTAAGGCAACGTAAATGTAAGGCAACGTAAGGCAACGTAAATGTAAGGCAACGTAAGGCAACGTAAGTTAAGGTAAGGCAGCGTAAGGCAACGTAAGGCAAGGCAAGGCAAGGGAAGGTAAGGCAAGGTAAGGCGTCATAAGACAACTTAAGGCAGGGCAAGGCAAGGGAACGTAAGGTAAGGCAACGTAAGGCAACGTAAGGTTAGGCAAGGCAACGTAAGGTAAGGCAACGTAAGGTAAGGAAAGGCAACGTAACGTAAGGCAACGTAAGGCAAATAAGGTAAGGTAAGGCAACGTAAGTTAATGCAACGTAAGGCAACGTAAAGTAAGGCAACGTAAGGTAAGGCAACCTAAGGTAAGGCAACGTAAGCTAAGGTAAGGCAACGTAAGGTAAGACTACGTAAGATAAGGCAACGTAAAGTTAAGGCAACCTAAGGTAAGGCAACGTAAGGCAACGTAAGGTAAGGCAACGAAAGGCAAGGCAACGTAAGGCAAGGCAACGTAAGGTAAGGCAACGTAAGAGAAGGCAACGTAAGGCAACGTAAGGAAAGGCAACGTAAGGCAACGTAAGGTAAGGCAACGTAAATCAACGTAAGGTAAGGCAACGTAAGGTAAGGAAACGTAAGGCAACGTAAGGTAAAGCAACGTAAGGTAAGGCAACGTAAGACAACGTAAGGTAAGGCAACGTAAGGCAAAAATAAGGTAAGGCAACGTAAGTTAAGGCAACGTAAGGCAACATAAGGCAAGGAAACGTAAGGCAAGGCAACATAAGGCAACCTAAGGCAAGGCAACGTAAGGTAAGGCAATGTAAGGCAACGTAAGGCAAGGCAACGTAAGGCAACGTAAGGCAAGGCAACGTAAGTTAAGGCAACGTAAGGTAAGGCAACGTAAGGTAAAGGCAAAGTAAGGCACGGCAACGTAAGGTAAGGCAATGTAAGGCAACGTAAGGCAAGGCAAAGTAAGGTAAGGCAACGTAAGGCAAGGCAACGTAAGGCAACGTAAGGCAAGGTAAGGTAAGGCAACATAAGGTAAGGCAACGTAAGGCAACATAAGGTAGGCAAAGTAAGGCAAGGCAACGTAAGGCAAAGCAACGTAAGGCAAGGCAACGTAAGGCAACGTAAGGTAAGGCAACGTAAGGCAACATAAGGCAAGGCAACGTAAGGTAAGGCAATGTTAGGCAATGTAATATAAGGCAACGTAAGGCAACGTAAGGTAAGGCAACCTAAGGCAACGTAAGGTAAGGCAACGTAAGATAAGGCAACCTAAGGCAACGTAAGGTAAGGCAACGTAATACAAGGTAACGTAAATAAGTCAACGTAAGGCAACTTAAGGAAAGGCAACGTAAGGTAAGGCAACGTAAGGCAAAGTAAGGTAAGGCAACGTAAGGCAACGTAAGGTAAGGCAACGTAAGGCAACGTAAGGGAACGTAAGGCAACGTAAGGTAAGGCAACATAAGGTAAAGGCAACGTAAGGTAAGGTAACGTAAGGCAACGTAAGCAACGTAAGTTAAGGCAACGTAAGGCAAGGCAACGTAAGGTAAGGCATCGTAAGGCAACGTAAGCTAAGGCAACGTAAGGTAAGGCAACGTAAGGCAACGTAAGCTAAGGCAACGTAAGGCAACGTAAGGTAAGGCAACATAAGGCAAGGCATCGTAAGGTAAGGTAACGTAAGGCAACGTAAGGTAAGGGAAGGTAAGGCAACTTAAGGTGTGGATGACCTTGTGAGCACTTGTTTACAAGAAAAAGGTCATGAGGCCCCTCGAAGCTTGGCTACCTAAGCTTAGTTATTATGTTACAATAGTTATGGCCGAAACGCAAGGCTTAGCAAGTTCAAAGCCGCTTAGATCATAGTACAGAACGTAGTGAGACTGAGATAATCATTTTTGTAATTGTTTCTTTTTAAGAACTTGATGTTTAGATAATTATAATAGCCGTGGTAACAGAATAATGCAGTATTGTGTTGTATTTAGACCTTTTGTAATAAATGACTAAAATAATGTAACCAATGATGAGCCTTTATTTTGCAATATGTATGAGCTAATTAACTAGTGTATATATGTCAGCGCTTTATCCTTAATAAATTGAGACTTGTTGATCATCATCTGATGTGCATGTCTCCCGTCGTTTCCGACAAATGGTGACCCCGACGTGATAAAGGTGACCGTATATACGAGCCTTGTTGCCACGGCGGAACGACGAGTGGTTCGAGTCCTTACGCGGCGAGGACGGCTATAAGCGCAGGAGGAACCGCGCCGAGCCCCAGGTGACCGTATAGACGAGCCTGGTCGATACATGCTGCCGAGACCTTGGAGAGCCACAACAGCGCTGACGTTTTAAGGTATGGAGAGGCAAGCAGCATATGATTTATTTACCTGTTTCTTAACTAAGCGGCAGGTCAAAGATGTAGATTTAAAAAAGGAACTTCCAAATTTATTAGCATATGGTCAAGAGCAGGGTTGTTTTCAAAACCCGCATACTGTACACGAGTTGTCTGAATGGCGCAAATTCGGAGATAAATTATGGGAGGCAGCCATTGATGGGGACAAAACCGCAAAGAAGTTCGGTAAAGCATGGAAAATTATACATAATGAGCTGTTACAGTACCAGGCAGAACAAAAAGCCGCCGTGCATGCCACAGCCGCGCAAGATAAAAATAAGTCTTATATCTCTGACTGGATGCAGGTTCCTATTTTACCTCCCAGCACAAATACTGTTGTTCTACCTCCCCCTCGACCTCCTCCGCCTCCTGATGCAGTTGTTCCCTCTGCGCCCCTGGCGGTGCCTCCACATTCTCTGCCAGCTGCTACTTTCCCGGCAGTAGACTCACCACCAGATCCACTCCCCTCTGATTCTATTCCAACCCCTATCAAGGTATCTACCACGTCTCCTAGCCCGAAGGGTGATACCTTGCCTGGTGCTGAATCGGATTTGGCCGAAGCCATGGCAAGGGAGCATCGAGAAGCATGGGCAACTTTAGCTAGAGAGGGTGTAGATACGGGAGATGCTGATGTGTTTCACGCGGCTGCTCAGTTGGCGTGCCCAGTAATTTATCATCCCTTGCCCGGCGGCGGATTGAATGCTACTGTAACAGCCCTAGACTGGAAGCTTTTATCACAGCTCCGATCCACTGTTAGTCAGTTTGGAGTGAGCAGTGAACCCGTTAAACAAATGTTAGATTATATATGGGATACACAGTTATTATTGCCCTCCGACTGCAGAGGAGTGGTTCGCCTCCTTTTTTCACCACATCAACAACTGCTTTTTAATGCTCATTGGCAAACTTTGGTAAATCAATGTCTAGCTGTGCAGCGAGACCCAGCAGATCCCCTTTATGATATAACTATGGAGGAATTAATGGGTCTGGGACCATTTTTGCAAACGGAGGCTCAGGCACTTATCGGCCCAGATAAACTACGTGAAGATATGCGCCTTGTTCGGTTGGCAATTACTCGTGTAAAGGATCCGGGTGGTGTACCAGTTTACATGGGAATTAAACAAGGTCGTGATGAGCATTTTGGTACCTTTATAGACAAAGTTGCTTCTGCTATTGAACGTGCAGGAGTGCAAGATTTCATGAAAGGAGCATTGTTAAAACAATGCGCCTTGCAAAATTGTAATGCCACTACACGTAATGTGTTAAACACGTTGGGAGCTAATTTGACCATTGAGGAAGCATTAGAGAAAATGTCTCACATTCCAGTGGGTCCACAAGCCTTTGTAGTTGAAGCTATTAAAGAGTTAGGACAGGGATTACAGGAACAGGCAAAAGCCTCTCAACCACAAGTGTTAGCTGCTCTTGCACCTCTCCAAGTGTCCGCTGCGCAAACAAGGAATGCACAACCCAGAGGCCGGCCGAAATGTTATCGTTGTGGAGTGCTCGGACACACTCGGCGAGAATGTGCAGCAACAGGAATATGGTGTGCCCGATGCCGATCTGATACACACAATACTGGAGCTTGTCGCTGCAGATCGGGAAACTTCAATGGGAGCGCGACTCGCAGCTTCCGTGCGACGACACAAGTGGCCGCTGCTCAACCAGCACTGCCTCTACCCTTTCGCCAGCAACCCGAGGCAGCCTTGGGCTCGACTTGGCAGCCTCAGTAGATACTAATTTGCTGACGAACCAGCCACACAAGATCTCAACTGGAATCATCGGACCGCTAAAAATTGATGGACAACAAGTAGGAGCACTGTTAATTGAGAGATCCTCCGCTTCAATGTTGGGACTTTTTGTACTCCCTGGACTCATTGATGCTGACTACACCGGAGAAATCATGATTATGGCCCATACGCCGTTTCCACCTGTTTGTATTCGCAAGGGACAACGAATTGCTCAATTGATACCAATGCCACAATTAACCAACAAGCTGACTCCAATTTCTACTTTTCCCCGAGAAGACAAAGGATTTGGTTCTACAGGAGGACTCACGCTGTTAACAATGAACCTCTCAGAGCGTCCTAAACGTAAAGTTACAGTGACCTATCAAGGAACTCATACTACATTGTTAGGACTTTTTGACACTGGGGCGGATTCTAGTATAATTGCCCCACAATTTTGGCCTTCTGATTGGCCAATTCAGCCAGCTACGGTAACAGTTTCTGGAGTTGGGGGTCTAACACTGGCCCAACAATCACCTACCGTGACTGTAAAAATTGATGGCCGGAAAGTCTCTGCTGTTTTTTCAATAGTTCAGCTGCCACCTACTGTTCAATGTTTAGTTGGCCGAGATATTCTCGCTCAATTGGGACTGGTTCTCACAAATGAGCACCCTTTAACCTTGTAGCCATTGCTTGGTCTTTCCCAATTCCCATAACTTGGACAACTGATACACCAGTATGGGTTAAGCAATGGCCTTTAAAACGGGAAAGCCTTCAGCAAGCACATCATTTGGTGCAGGAACAACTTCAGCAAGGACATTTAAAATTATCTACTAGTCCCTGGAATACTCCTATCTTTGTTATCAAGAAAAAGTCAGGAAAATATCGTCTTTTGCATGATCTAAGAGCTGTGAATGAGCAAATGGAACCTATGGGGGCCTTGCAACCAGGCCTCCCAAATCCATCTATGCTCCCTCAAGATTGGCCTCTACTGATCATTGACCTGAAAGATTGTTTTTTCACTATTGATTTGCACCCAAAAGACACAAGACGTTTTGCATTTACATTACCCTCTTTGAATAGAGAAGGTCCAGATCAACGCTTTGAATGGACAGTATTGCCTCAAGGTATGAGAAATAGCCCGACCTTATGCCAGCTATATGTTGATGCTGCTCTTCAACCACTCCGGAAACATTGGAAATCAGTGATTATCTATCATTACATGGACGATATATTATTTGCACAAGCAACACCTTTTACAGACAAACAAGTAAATACAATTCGGCAAACACTTGCTCATTCAAAATTGATCATCGCTCCTGAAAAAATACAGCGCTCTTCGCCATGGAAATACTTAGGTTGGACTTTAACAGAACGTACAGTATCTCCTCAAAAGATTCAGTTGAATTTGAATCTGAAAACATTAAATGATGCTCAACGTCTCTTGGGAGACCTACAGTGGTTGAAACCTATTGTGGGCATTCCCAATGGACTTTTAGACACTCTACGACCATTACTACAAGGCACAAATCCTGCTCAAGCAATTTCAGTAACTCTAGAGCAGAAGTGTGTCATACAGCAAATAGCAGATAGGATAACAACTGGCTGTACGTCTCGTTTTATCTCATCACAGGAACTCAGCCTACTCATATGGCTGGGCCAGCATCATTTATTAGGAGCCATCGCTCAGATTTCATCACAAGGAACAGAACTGAGTGTTTTAGAATGGATGTCTCCAAGTCTACAACAAACGAAGACATTAGTCAAACAAGTTGAAGTATTAGCTCATCTTATTAAAAGAGGCCGTGAAAGAGTTTTGCAACTTCATGGTCGTGAACCTACCATGATACCTATCCCGATGAACTCTAAAGACACTCTCCAGTGGTATCTTGACAACAGCGAAGACCTTCAGGAAGCCCTTTTGGGTACCTCAGCTAGCGTCAACATCAATTTATTTAAATCACCCCTGCTACAATGGATGGGGAAATGGCGCTGGTTTGCCTGTCCAAAAAGAAAACGGGATCCAATTCCCCAAGCCATCACCGCGTATACTGATGCAGGAAGGAAATCTCGAACTGCAGCCATAACGTGGCAGCAAGACGGAAAATGGCAACATCATATTTTGCCTGCAGAAGAAACGGACTCTCTACAAACCTTGGAACTATCTGCTGTGATTTGGGCATTGATGACTTTGACTGATCCTTTAAACATTGTCACAGACTCATTATATGTTGCAGGAATTGTGGAACGTATTGAAGACGCCTTTATCAAAATGGTTCAAAACAAAAGACTATATGAGTTATTTCTCCAATTACAAAGGGCAATTAAACAAAGGGAAAATGCATTTTGTATTTTGCACATTCATAGTCACAAATGGGATGTTGGTTTAGGTGAAGGTCCTATCTGGGTCCCAGCAAGGTGGACGAAGGCTGCACCGAAGGCTGCACCGAATGTTGCAACTACTGAAAACATGCTCCCGAATTCTGATAATGACGTGGATTGAGATCCTAGTTCTCATGATTGTGTCGTCGACCCAAGGTCACATCAGTCCAAGAACTAACTTATGGGTAACTTGGGCAAACAAAACGGGTGTAACCTCCTTTTGTCTCTCTTTGGCATCCGCCACCGACCCTTTTCAAACTTGCCTACTTGGAATTCCGGGGTTCAACGAGTCAGACTTTAAGGGTCTGACCAGAGGGAATTGTGATGTTCATACGAGGCAGGATGAATGTGCTGCCCGTTTGTTAGCAGGATTAAATGTTTCTTTACCTTGGGATCCCCAAGAGATCAAACTGTTAGGCAGTCGCATGTTGAATAGAACAGCCAATGAATATGGATGTTTTAAATTAGGGTTTTATATTTATAAGAAAACTGACAAACTAATGTGGTTAACACCTAAAGAATGGCCTTTTTGGAATGCCACATATATGTGTGGTGGACCTTCTTATGGATGGGCAAAGAATCAGACCATAATTTGGGCAAACCGCACTGCGATGAAATTGCCCCATGATCTTTATTTGATATGTGGAAACCGTGCTTGGCAAGGAATTCCCCAAAACCCTATGAGAGGCCCCTGTTACTTAGGAAAACTGGGTTTATTTGCCCCAAATGTGTCTGAAATTCATTCTCTTTTTCCTAACCATCGTCTCAAACGCTCCATAGCAGCGTTATCACCTGACTGTAATGATCAAGTGGAACTTTGGGGTCCGACAGCCCGAATTTTTGCATCCCTTGTACCTGGTGTGGGTACAGCACATGCATTGAATACTTTAGGGAAATTGGCATGTTGGATTGTAAAACAATCTAATGTAACTACTGAAATTTTGTCTGAAATGGTACAAGATATGGATAGTTTGAGACACCAAATTTTACAAAACAGAGCTGCCATTAATTTTTTACTATTGGCTCAAGGTCATAGTTGTGAAAATTTTGAAGAAATGTGTTCTTTTAATTTGTCTTCTAATTCTAAGTCAATTCACCAGCACCTGCAATGGTTACGAGATCACACACGAAATATCAAAGTGGTCTCTAATCCCATAGACAAGTGGTTGTCTTCTTTTGGACTGGGTCAATGGCTCAGAACATTTATTATGTATGCATTAGGTATAGGGATTGTGATACTGTTCATAATCATCCTGTTACCTTGTTTGCTGACTTGTTTGCAAAACTTAGTCCTCAACTTAATCCACAAGTCACAGGCCAATGTTTTCTTACTTAAAGAAAACGGGGGAAATGTGGATGACCTTGTGAGCACTTGGTTACAAGAAAAAGGTCATGAGGCCCCTCGAAGCTTGGCTACCTAAGCTTAGTTATTATGTTACAATAGTTATGGCCGAAACGCAAGGCTTAGCAAGTTCAAAGCCGCTTAGATCATAGTACAGAACGTAGTGAGACTGAGATAATCATGTTTGTAATTGTTTCTTTTTAAGAACTTGATGTTTAGATAATTATAATAGCCGTGGTAACAGAATAATGCAGTATTGTGTTGTATTTAGACCTTTTGTAATAAATGACTAAAATAATGTAACCAATGATGAGCCTTTATTTTGCAATATGTATGAGCTAATTAACTAGTGTATATATGTCAGCGCTTTATCCTTAATAAATTGAGACTTGTTGATCATCATCTGATGTGCATGTCTACCGTCGTTTCCGACATTAAGGTAAGGGAACGTAAGGCAACGTAAGGTAAGGCAACGTAAGGCAAAGAAACGTAAGGTAAGGCAACGTAACACAACGTAAGGTAAGGCAAGGTAAGGCAACGCAAGGTAAGGCAACGTAATGCAAGGCAACGTAAGGCAACTTAAGGCAACGTAAGGTAATGCAAAATAAGGCAACGTAAGGTAAGGCAACGTAAGGTAAGGCAACGTAAGGCAACGTAAGGTAAGGCAACCTAAGGCAACGTAAGGTGAGGCAACGTAAGGTAAGGCAACGTAAGGTAAGGCAACGTATGGCAACGTAAGGCAAGGCAACGTAAGGAAACGTAAGGGAAGGCAACGTAAGGGAAGGCAACGTAAGGGAAGGCAAGGTAAGGTAAGGCAACGTTAGGCAACGTAAGACAACGTAAGGCAACATAAGGCAACTTAAGGCAACGTAAGGAAAGAAAACGTAAGGCAACGTAATTTAAGGCAACGTAAAGTAAAGGCAATGTAAGGCAACGTAAGGCAAGGCAATGTTAGGTAAGGAAACATAAGGCAACATAAGGAAACGTAAGGTAAGGCAACGTAAGGCAACGTAAGGTAAGGCAACGTAAGGCAAAGTAAGGTAAGGAAACGTAAGGTAAGGCAAGGTAAGGCATTGTAAGGTAAGGCAACGTAAGGCAACGTAAGGTAAGGCAACTTAAGGCAACGTAAGGTAAGGAAACGTAAGGCAAGGCAACGAAATGTAAGGCAACGTAAGGCAACATATGGCAAGGCAACGTAAGGTAAGCCAACGTAAGGCAATGTAAGGTAAGGCAACGTAAGGTAAGGCAACGTAAGATAAGGCAACCTAAGGCAAGGAACCGTAAAGTAAGGCAACGTAAGGCAACGTAAGGTAAGGCAAAGTAAGGCACAGCAACGTAAGGTAAGTCAAGGTAAGGCAACGTAAGGCAAGGCAAAGTAAGGTAAGGCAACGTAAGGCAAGGAAACGTAAGGCAACATAAGGTAAGGCAACGTAAGGCAACATAAGGTAGGCAAAGTAAGGTAAGGCAACGTAAGGTCTACGTAAGGCAAGGCAACGTAAGGTAAGGCAACGTAAGGAAACATAAGGCAAAGTAAGGTAAGGCAACGTAAGGCAACGTAAGGTAAGGAAAAGTAAGGCAAGGCAACGTAAGGCAAAGCAACGTAAGGCAAGGCAACGTAAGGCAACGAAAGGTAAGGCAACGTAAGGCAACATAAGGCAAGGCAACGTAAGGTAAGGCAATGTTAGGCAACGTAATATAAGGCAATGTAAGGCAACGTAAGGTAAGGCAACATAAGGCAACGTAAGGCAAGGCAAAGTAAGGTAAGGCAAAGGAAGGTAAGGCAACGTAAGGCAACGTAAGGTAAGGGACGGTAAGGCAACTTAAGGTAAGGGAACGTAAGGCAACGTAAGGTAAGGCAACGTAAGGCAAAGAAACGTAAGGTAAGGCAACGTAACGCAACGTTAGGTAAGGCAAGGTAAGGCAACGTAATGCAAGGCAACGTAACGCAAGGCAACGTAAGGCAACTTAAGGCAACGTAAGGTAAGGCAACGTAAGGCAACTTAAGGCAAGGCAACGTAAGGTAAGGCAACGTAAGGCAACGTAAGGTAAGGCAACGTAAGGCAACGTAAGGCAAGGCAACGTAAGGTAAGGCAACGTAAGGCAACGTAAGGAAAGGCAACGTAAGGTAAGGCACGTAAGGTCAGGCAACGTAAGGTAAGGCAACGTACGGCAACGTAAGGTAAAGGCAACGTAAGGCAAGGCAACTTAAGGTAAGGCAACGTAAGGGAACGTAATGTAAGGCAACGTAAGACAAGGCAACGTAAGGCAACGAAAGGCAAAGTAAGGTGAGGAAACGTAAGGGAACGTAAGGTAAGGGAACGTAAGATAAGGCAAAGTAAGGCAACGTACTGCAAGGCAACGTAAGGTAAGGCAACGTAAGGCAACGTAAGGTAAGGCAACGTAAGGCAAAGTAAGGTAAGGCAAAGTAAGGAAACGTAATGTAAGGCAACGTAAGGCAAGGAAGCGTAAGGCAACGTAAGGTAAGGCAACGTAAGGTAAGGCAACGTAAGGCAAGGTAACGTAAGGTAAGGCAACGTAAGGCAAAGTAAGGTTAGGCAACGTAAGGCAAGGCAACGTAAGGAAACGTAAGGTAATGCAAAGTAAGACAACGCAAGGTAAGTAAACGTAAGGCAACGTAAGGTAAGGCACAGTAAGGCAACGTAAGGTAAGGCAACGTAAGGTAAAGGCAACGTAAGGCAAGGCAACTTAAGGTAAGGCAACGTAAGGGAACGTAAGGGAACGTAATGTAAGGCAACATAAGACAAGGCAACGTAAGGCAAGGTAACGTAAGGTAAGGCAACGTAAGGCAAGGCAATGTAAGGTAAGGCAACGTAAGGAAGCGTAATGTAAGGCAACGTAAGGCAAGGCAACCTAAGGCAATGTAAGGCAACGTAAGTTAAGGCAACATAACGCTAGGCAACGTAAGGAAATGTAAGGCAACGTAAGGTAAGGCAAAGTAAGGTAAGGCAAACTAAGGCAAGGCTATGTTAGGTAAGGCAACGTAAGGCAACGTAAGGCAAGGCAACGTAAGGAAACGTAAAGGCAACGTAAGGAAACGTGAGGCAACTTAAGGAAACGTAACGCAACGTAAGGTAAGGCAACGTAAGGCAAGGCAACGTAAGGTAAGGGAAGGTAACGCAACGCAAGGTAAGGCAACGTAATGCAAGGAAACGTAAGGTAAGACAACGTAAGTCAACGTAAGGCAAGGCAACGTAAGGCAAGGCAACGTAAGGTAAGGAAACGTAAGGCAACGTAAGTTAATGCAACGTAAGGCAACGTAAGGTAAGGCCACGTAAGGCAACGTAAGGCAAGGCAACATAAGTTAAAGCAAGGCAAGGCAACTTAAGGCAAGGCAACTTAAGGCAAGGCAACGTAAGGCAAGGCAACGTAAGGTAAGGCAACGTAAGGTAAGGCAACCTAAGGCAAAGTAAGTTAAGGAAACGTAAGGTAAGGCAACGTAAGGTAAGGCAACGTACGACAACGTTAGTTAAGGCAACGTAAGGCAAGGCAAATTAAGGTAAGGCAACGTAAGGGAACGTTATGTAAGGCAAGGTAAGACAAGGCAACGTAAGGCAACGTAAGGCAACGAAATGCAAAGTAAGGAAAGGCAACGTAAGGGAACGTAAAGTAAGGGAACGTAAGGCAAAGTAAGGTAAGGCAACGTAAGGCAACGTAATGTAAGGCAACGTAAGGCAAGGAAGCGTAAGGCAACGTAAGGTAAGGCAACGTAAGGTAAGGCAACGTAAAGCAAGGTAACGTAAGGTAAGGCAACGTAAGGCAACGTAAGGCAAGGCAATGTAAGGTAAGGCAACGTAAGGCAAAGGAAGGAAAGGCAACGTAAGGCAACGTAAGGTAAGGCAACGTAAGGCAAGGCAACCTAAGGAAATGTAAGGCAACGTAAGTTAAGGCAACGTAACGCAAGGCAACGTAAGGAAACGTAACGCAACTTAAGGTAAGGCAACGTAAGGTAAGGCATTTTAAGGCATCGTAATGTAAGGCAACATTAGGCAACGTAATGTAAGGCAACGTAAGGCAACGTAATGTAAGGCAACGTAAGGTAATGTAAGGTAAGGCAACGTAAGGCAAGGCAACGTAAGGTAAGGCAACATAAGGCAAGGCAACGTAAGGTAAGGCTACATAAGGCAATGTAAGGCAACTTAACGTAAGGCAACGTAAGGTAATGCAACGTAAAGCAACGTAAGGCACGGCAACGTAAGGCAAGGCAACGTAAGGTAAGGCAACGTAAGGTAAGGGAACGTAAGGCAACGTAAGTTAATGCAACGTAAGGCAACGTAAGGTAAGGCAACGTAAGGTAAGGCAACCTAAGGCAAAGTAAGTTAAGGCAACGTAAGTTAAGGCAACGTAAGGTAAGGCAACGTAAGGTAAGGCAACGTACGGCAACGTTAGTTAAGGCAACGTAAGGCAAGGCAAATTAAGGTAAGGCAACGTAAGGGAACGTAATTTAAGGCAAGGTAAGACAAGGCAACGTAAGGCAACGTAAGGCAACGAAAGGCAAAGTAAGGTAAGGCAACGTAAGGGAACGTAAGGTAAGGGAACGTAAGGCAAAGTAAGGTAAGGCAACGTAAGGCAACGTAATGTAAGGCAACGTAAGGTAATGTAAGGTAAGGCAACGTAAGGCAAGGCAACGTAAGGTAAGGCTACATAAGGCAATGTAAGGCAACTTAACGTAAGGCAACGTAAGGTAATGCAACGTAAAGCAACGTAAGGCACGGCAACGTAAGTTAAGGCAAAGTAAGGTAAGGCAACGTAAGGCAACGTAAGGCAAGGCAACGTAAGGTAACATACTTCAAGGCAACGTAAGGTAAGGAAACGTAAGGCAACGTAAGGTAAGGCAACAAAAGGTAAGGCAACGTAAGGTCTACGTGAGGCAAGGCAACGTAAGGCAAGGCAACGTAAGGTAAGGCAACCTAAGGCAACGTAAGGCAAGGCAACGTAAGGCAAGGCAACGTAAGGCAAGGCAACGTAAGGTAAGGCAACGTAAGGTAAGGCAAAGTAAGGCAACGTAAGGTAAGGCAACGTAATGCAAGGTAACATAAGGTAAGGAAACGCAAGGCAACGTAAGGCAAGGCAACGTAAGGTAAGGCAACCTAAGGCAATGTAAAGCAAGGCAACGTAAGGTAAGGCAACGTTAGGCAACGTAAGGCAAGGCAACGTAAGGTAAGGCAAAGTAAGTGAAGGGAAGGTAAGGCAACTTAAGGTAAGGGAACGTAAGGCAATGTAAAGTAAGGCAATATAAGGCTAAGAAACGTAAGGTAAGGCAACGTAACGCAACGTAAGTTAAGACAACGCAAGATAAGGCAACGTAATGCAAGGACACGTAAGGCAAGGCAACGTAAGGCAACTTAAGGCAACGTAAGGTAAGGCAACGTAAGGCACCGTAAGTCAAGGCAACGTAAGGTAAGGCAACGTAAGGCAACGTAAGTCAACGTAAGTTAAGGCAAAGTAATTTAAGGCAACGTAAGACAAGGCAACTTAAGGTAAGGCAACGTAAGGCAACGTAAGGCAAGGCAATGTAAGGTAAGGCAACGTAAGGCAACGTAAGTTAAGGCAACGTAAGGTAACTTAACGTAAGGCAACGTAAGGTAAGGCAACGTAAGGTAAGGAAACGTAAGGTAAGGCAACGTAAGGCAACTTAAGGCAAGGCAACGTAAGGCAACTTAAGGCAAGGCAACGTAAGCTAAGGCAATGTTAGGCAACGTAAGGTAAAGGCAATGTAAGGCAACGTAAGGTAAGGCAACGTAAGGAACGGCAACGTAATGTAAGGCAACGTAAGTCAATGTAAGATAAGGCAACCTAAGGCAACGTAAGGTAAGGCAACGTAAGGCAAGGCAACCTAAGGAAACGTAAGGCAACGTAAGGTAAAGGCAACGTAAGGTAAGGCAACGTGAGGCAACGTAATGCAACGTAAGGTAAAGGCAACATAAGGAAAAGGCAACGTAAGGTAAGGCAACGTAAGGCAACCTAAGGCAAGGCAACATAAAGCATGGCAACGTAAAGTAAGGGAACGTAAGTTAACGTAGGGCAACGTAAGGTAAGGCAACGTAAGTTAACGTAATGCAAGGCAACGTAAGGTAAGGCACCGTAAGGCAACGTAAGGCAAGGCAACGTAAGGCGACGTAAGGCAAGGCAACGTAAGGCAAGGCAAAGTAAGTTGAGGGAAGGTAAGGCAACTTAAGGTAAGGGAACGTAAGGCAACGTAAGGTAAGGCAATATAAGGCTAAGAAACGTAAGGTAAGGCAACGTAACGCAACGTAAGTTAAGACAACGTAAGATAAGGCAACGTAATGCAAGGAAACGTAAGGCAAGGCAACGTAAGGCAACTTAAGGCAACGTAAGGTAAGGCAACGTAAGGCAAGGCAACTTAAGGTAAGGCAACATAAGGCAACGTAATTCAACGTAAGGTAAGGCAAAGTAATTTAAGGCAACGTAAGGCAAGGCAAATTAAGGTAAGGCAACGTAAGGCAAGGTAACGTAAGGTAAGGCAACGTAAGGCAACGTAAGGAAAGGCAACGTAAGGCAACTTAACGTAAGGCAACGTAAGGTAAGGCAACGTAAGGAAAGGCAACGTAAGGAAAGGCAACGTAAGGTAAGGAAACGTAAGGTAAGGCAACGTAAGGCAACGTAAGGCAAGGCAACGTAAGATAAGACAACGTAAGGCAACGTAAGGGAAGGCAACGTAAGGGAAGGCAACGTTAGGCAACGTAAGACAACGTAAGGCAACGTAAGGCAACGTAAGGTAAGGCAACGTAAGGTAAGGCAACGTAAGGCAACGTAAGGCAACGTAAGGCAAGGCAACGTAAGTTAAGGCAACGTAAGGTAAGGCAACGTAAGTTAAGGCAACCAAAGGCAACGTAAGGTAAGGCAACGTAAGGGAAGGCAACGTAACGGAAGGCAACGTAAGGGAAGGCAACGTTAGGCAACGTAAGAAAACGTAAGGCAACTTAAGGCAACGTAAGGTAAGGCAACGTAAGACAACGTAAGGTAAGGCAACGTAAGGCAAGGCAACGTAAGTTAAGGCAACGTAAGGTAAGGCAACGTAAGTTAAGGCAACCTAATTCAACGTAAGGTAAGGCAACTTAAGACAACGTAAGGTAAAGCAACGTAAGGCTAGGCAACGTAAGGTAAGGCAACGTAAGACAACGTAAGGTAAGGCAACGTAAGGCAAGGCAACGTAAGGTAAGGCAACGTAAGGTAAGGTAACATAAGGAAACGTAAGGTAAGGCAACTTAAGGTAAGGCAACGTAAGGCAAGGCAACAAAATGTAAGGCAACGTAAGGCAACGTAAGGCAAGGCAACGTAATGTAAGGCAAAGTAAGGCAATGTAAGTCAAAGTAAGGAAACGTAAGGGAAAGGAACGTAAGGGAAGGCAACGTTAGGCAACGTAAGACAACGTAAGGCAACGTAAGGTAAGGCAACGTAAGTTAAGGCAACGTAAGGTAAGGCAACGTAAGGCAACATAAGGCAAGGAAAAGTAAGGCAACATAAGGTAAGGCAACGTAAGGCAAGGATACATAAGGCAAGGCAACGTAAGGCAACGTAAGTTAAGGCAACGTAAGGTAAGGCAACGTAAGGCAACATAAGGCAAGGCAAAGTAAGGCAACATAAGGCAAGGCAACGTAAGTTAAGGCAACGTAAGATAAGGCAAAGTAAGGCAA
Source organism: Phaenicophaeus curvirostris (assembly GCF_032191515.1). Classification (NCBI taxonomy): domain Eukaryota; kingdom Metazoa; phylum Chordata; class Aves; order Cuculiformes; family Cuculidae; genus Phaenicophaeus; species Phaenicophaeus curvirostris. The sequence continues at coordinate 1,157,033 of NC_091410.1, forward strand.
GGTAATGCAAGGCAACTTAATGTAACGCAACGTAAGGCAACGTAAGGCAACGTAAGGCAAGGAAACGTAAGGTAAGGCAACGTAAGGCAACGTAAGGCAAGGCAAAGTAAGGCAACGTAAGGTAAGGAAGCGTAAGGTTATGTAAGGTAAAGGCAACGTAAGGAAAGGCAACGTAAGGCAAGGCAACGTAAGGCAACGTAAAGCAACGTATGGTAAGGCAACTTAAGGTAAGGCAACGTAAGGCAACGTAAGGTAAGGCAACGTAACGTAATGGAACGTAAGGCAAGGCAACGTAAGGCAACCTAAGGCAAGGCAACGTAAGTTAAGGCAACGTAAGGCAACGTAAGGCAAGGTACCGTAATGTAAGGCAACGTAAGGCAACTTAAGGTAAGGCAACGTAAGGCAAGGAACGTAAGGTAAGGCAACGTAAGGCAACTTAAAGCAAGGCAACGTAAGCTAAGGCAATGTTAGGCAACGTAAGGTAAGGCAACATAAGGTAAGGAAACGTAAGGCAAGGTAACATAAGGTAAGGCAACGTAAGGCAACGTAAGGCTAGGCAACGTAAGGTATGGCAATGTAAGGCAAAGTAAGGTAAGGCAACGTAAGGCAACGTAAGGGAACGTAAGGGAACGTAATGTAAGGCAACATAAGACAAGGCAACGTAAGACAAGGCAACGTAAGGTAAGGCAACGTAAGGCAACGTAAGGCAACGTAAGGTAAGGCAACGTAAGGTAAGGCAACGTAAGGTAAAGGAACGTAAGTCAAGGCAACGTAAGGCAACTTAAAGCAAGGCAACGTAAGCTAAGGCAATGTTAGGCCACGTAAGGTAAGGCAACGTAAGGCAACGTACTGCAAGGCAAAGTTAGGTTATGCAACGTAAGGCAACGTAAGGCAACGTAAGTTAAGGAAACATAAGGTAAGGCAACGTAAGGCAACGTAAGGCAAGGCAACGAAAGGTAAGGCAACGTAAGGCAATGTAAGGCAAGGCAATGTAAGGCAACGTAAGGCCAGGAAACGTAAGGTAAGGCAACGTAAGGCAACGTAAGGTAAGGCAACGTAAGGCAACGTAAGTTAAGGCAACGTAAGGCAAGGCAACGTAAGGCAACGTAGGGTAAGGGAACGTAAGGCAACGTAAGTTAAGGCAACGTAAGGTAATGCAATGTAAGGCAACGTAAGGTAGGGCAACGTAAGGCAACGTAAGGCAAGGCAACGTAAGGTAAGGCAACGTAAGGCAAAGTAAAGGTAAGGAAACCTAAGGTAAGGCAACCTAAGGCAACGTAAGGCAAGGCAATGTACGGTAAGGCAACGTAAGGCAACGTAAGGGAAGGCAATGTAAGGTAAGGCAACGTAAGGCAACGTATGCAAGGCAACGTAAGGTAAGGCAACGTAAGGCAACGTAAGGCAATGTAAGGTAAGGCAACGTAAGGCAACTTAACGTAAGTCAACGTAAGGTAAGGCAACGTAAGGTAAGGCAATGTAAGGCAACGTAAGGTAATGCAACGTAAGGCAACGTAAGGTAAATGCAAAATAAGGCAAAGTAAGGTAAGGCAACGTAAGGCAAGGTAACGTAAGGTAAGGCAACGTAAGCAAAATAAGGTAAGGCAACATAAGGCAACATAAGTTGGGGCAACTTAAGGCAAGGAAATCTAAGGCAAAGTAAGGCAACGTAAGTTAAGGCAACGTAAGGCAACGTAAGGCAAGGAAACTTAAGGCAACGTAAGGCAACGTAATGCAAGGCAACGTAAGGCAACGTAAGGCAACGTAAGGTAAGGCAACATAAGGCAACGTAAGGCAAGGCAACCTAAGGCAAGGCAACATAAGGAAAGGCAATGTTAGGCAACGTAAGGTAAGGAAACGTAAGGCAACATAAGTTAAGGAAACGTAAGGCAACGTTAGGTAAGGCAACGTAATGCAACGTACTGCAAGGCAACGTAAGGTAAGGCAACATATGTCAATGTAACGTAAGGCAACGTAAGGCATGGCAACGTAAGGAAACGTAAGGCAACGTAAGGCAAGGAAACGTAAGGCAACGTAAGGCAACATAAGGCAAGGAAACGTAAGGCAACGTACTGCAAGGTAACGTAAGGTGAGGCAACGTAAGGCAACGTAAGGTAAGGCAACGTAAGACAACGTATGGTAGGCAACGTAGGGTAAGGCAACTTAAGGCAACGTAAGGCAAGGCAACGTAAGGTAATGCAACGTAAGGCAAGGCAACGTAAGGTAAGGCAACGTAAGGCAACGTAAGATAAGGCAAAGTAAGGCAAGGCAACGTAAGGTAAGGCAATGTTAGGCAACGTAAGGTAAGGCAACGTAAGGCAACATAATGTAAGGAAACGTAAGGCAACATTAGGTAAGGCAACGTAAGGCAAGGTAACTTAAGGCAAAGTAAGGCAAGGAAACATAAGGCAACGTAAGGATACGTAAGGGAAGGCAATGTAAGGTAAGGCAATGTTAGGCAACGTAAGGTAAGGCAACGTAAGGCAACATAATGTAAGGAAACGTAAGGCAACGTTAGGTAAGGCAACGTAAGGCAAGGTAACTTAAGACAAAGTAAGGCAAGGAAACGTAAGTCAACGTAAGGTAAGGCAACGAAAGGCAACGTAAAGCAACGTAAGGAAAGGCAACATAATGTAAGGCAACGTAAGACAACGTAAGGTAGGCAACATAAGGTAAGGCAACGTAAGGCAAAGAAACATAAGGTAAGGAAACATAAAGCACTGTAAGATAAGGCAACGTAAGGCAACATAAGGCAAGTTAACGTAAGGTAAGGCAACGTAACGTAAGGCAACGTAAGGCAAGGCAACGTAAGGTAAGGCAACATAAGGTAAGGCAACGTAAAACAACGTAAGTTAAGGCAACGTAAGGTAAGGCAATGTCAGGCAACGTAAGGTGAGGCAACGTAAGGCAACGTAAGGTAAGGCAACGTAAGGCAACGTAAGGTAGGCAACGTAAGGCAACGTAAGGTAAGGCAACGTAAGGCAACGTAAGGTAGGCAACGTAAGGCAACGTAAGGTAAGGCAACGTAAGGCAACGTAAGGCAAGTCAACATTACGTAAGGCAACGTAAGAAAATTTAGGCAACTTAAGGCAACTTGAGGTAAGGCAACGTAAGGCAAGGCAACGTATGTTAAGAAAACGTAAGGCAACATAAAGCAAGGCAACGTAAGGTAAGGCAACGTAATGCAACGTAAGGCAACGTAAGGACATGCAACTTAAGGTAAGGCAATTAAGGCAACGTAATGTAAGGCAACGTATGGCAAGGCAACGTAAGGCAAGGCAAGGCAACGTATGGCCACGTATGGCCACGTATGGCAAGGCAAGGCAAGGCAAGGCAAGGCAAGGCAAAGTATTGCAACGCAAGGCAAGGCAACGTATGGCAACGTATGTCAACGCAAGGCAAGGCAAGGTAAGGCAAGGCAACGTATGGCAACGCAAGGAAAGGCAAGGCAACGTATGGCAACGTATGGCAACGCAAGTCAAGGAAATGCAAGGCAACGTATGGCAACGTATGGCAAGGCAAGGCAAGGCAACGTATAGCAACGCAAGGCAAGGCAAGGCAAGGCAACGTATGGCAACGTATGGCAACGCAAGGCAAGGCAAGACAACGTATGGCAACGTACGGCAAAGCAAGGCAAGGCAATGCAAGGAAAGGCAACGTATGGCAAGGCAAGGCAAGGAAAGGCAAGGCAACGTATGGCAAGGCAAGGCAAGGCAAGGCAAGGCAACGTATTGCAAAGTATGGCAACTTATGGTAACATATGGCAAGGCTAGGCAAGGCAAGGCAACGTATGGCAACGTATGTCAACACAAGGCAAGGAAATCAAGGCAAGGCAACGTATGGCAAGGCAAGGCAAGTCAAGGCAACGTATGAAAAGGCAAGTCAGGGCAACGCATGGCAACCTATGGCAACGTATGGCAACGCAAGTCAAGGCAAGGCAAGGCAAGGCAAAGTATGGCAACGTATGGCAAGGCAAGGCAAGGCAACATTTGGCAAGGCAAGGCAAGGCAAGGCAACTTATGGAAAGGCAAGGCAACGTATGGCAAGGCAACATATGGAAAGGCAACGTATGGCAAGGCAAGGCAAGGCAAGGCAACGTACGGTGAGGCAAGGCAACGTAAGGCAAGGAAAGGCAAGGCAAGGCAAGGCAACGTATGGCAAGGCAAGGCAAGGCAACGCAATGTAAGGCAAGGCAAGACAAGGCAAGGCAAGGCAAGGCAACGTATGGCAATGCAACGTAGGGCAAGGCAACGTATAGCAAGGCAAGGCAAAGCAAGGCAACGTATGGCAAGGCAAGGCTAGGCAGCGTATGTCAAGGCAACTTAAGGCAAGTCAAGGCAACGTATGGCAACGTATGGCAACGCAAGGCAAGGCAAGACAATGTATGGCAACGTATGGCAACGCAAGGCAAGGCAATGCAAGGCAAGGCAACGTATGGCAAGGCAAGGCAAGGCAAGTCAAGGCAACGTATGGCAAGGCAAGTCAAGGCAACGCATGGCAACGTATGGCAACGTATGGCAACGCAAGGCAAGGCAAGGCAAGGCAACGTATGGCAACGTATGCCAACGTATGGCAAGGCAAGGCAAGGCAAGGCAATGTATGTCAAGGCAAGGAAAGGCAAGGCAACGTATGGCAAGGCAAGGCAAGGCAAGGCAAGGCAAGGCAAGGCAAGGGAATGTATGGCAACATATGGCAACACAATGAAAGGCAAGGCAAGGCAAGGCAAGGCAAGGCAAGGCAACGTATGGCAAGGCAATGCAAGGCAAAGTATAGCAACGTATTGCAACACAAGGCAAGGTAATGCAAGGCAACGTCTGGCAACGTATGGCAAGTCAAGGTAAAGCAAGGCAAGGCAAAACAACGTATGGCAAGGCAAGGAAAGGCAAGGCAAGGCAACGTATTGCAAGGCAAGGCAAGACAAGGCAAGGCAACGTATGGCAACGTATGGCAATGCAAGGCAAGGCAAGGCACGGCAAGGCAAGGCAAGGCAAGGAAAGGCAAGGCAAGGCTTGGCAAGACAAGGCAAGGGAAGGCAAGGTATGGAAAGGCAAGGCAAGGCACGGAAACGTATGGCAAGGCAACGTATGGCAAAGCAACGTATGGCAAGGCAAGGCAAGGCAAGGCAACGTATGGCAAGGCAACGTATGGCAAGGCAACGTATGGCAAAGCAAGGCAACGTATGGCAAGGCAAGGCAACGTATGGCAATGCAACGTAGGGCAAGGCAACGTATAGCAAGGCAAGGCAAAGCAAGGCAACGTATGGCAAGGCAAGGCTAGGCAGCGTATGTCAAGGCAACTTAAGGCAAGTCAAGGCAACGTATGGCAACGTATGGCAACGCAAGGCAAGGCAAGACAACGTATGGCAACGTATGGCAACGCAAGGCAAGGCAATGCAAGGCAAGGCAACGTATGGCAAGGCAAGGCAAGGCAAGTCAAGGCAACGTATGGCAAGGCAAGTCAAGGCAACGCATGGCAACGTATGGCAACGTATGGCAACGCAAGGCAAGGCAAGGCAAGGCAACGTATGGCAATGTATGCCAACGTATGGCAAGGCAAGGCAAGGCAAGGCAATGTATGTCAAGGCAAGGAAAGGCAAGGCAACGTATGGCAAGGCAAGGCAAGGCAAGGCAAGGCAAGGCAAGGGAATGTATGGCAACATATGGCAACACAATGAAAGGCAAGGCAAGGCAAGGCAAGGCAAGGCAAGGCAACGTATGGCAAGGCAATTCAAGGCAAAGTATGGCAACGTATTGCAACACAAGGCAAGGTAATGCAAGGCAACGTCTGGCAACGTATGGCAAGTCAAAGTAAAGCAAGGCAAGGCAAAACAACGTATGGCAAGGCAAGGAAAGGCAAGGCAAGGCAACGTATTGCAAGGCAAGGCAAGACAAGGCAAGGCAACGTATGGCAAGGCAAAGCAAGGCAAGGCAAGGCAACGTATGGCAAGGCAAGGTATGGCAAGGCAACGTATGGCAAGGCAAGGCATGACAAGGCAAGGCAACTTATGGAAAGGCAACGTATTGCAAGGCAACGTATGGCAAGGCAAGGCAAGGCAATGCAACGTATGGCAAGGCAAGGCAAGCTATTGCAAGGCAACCTATTGCAAGGCAATGTATGGCAAGGCAAAGTATGGCAAGGCAAGGCAACGTACGGCAAGGCATGGCAAGGCAAGGTAACGTATGGCAAGGTAAGGCAACGTACGGCAAGGCAAGGCAAAGCAACGTATGGCAAGGCAAGGCAAGGCAAAGTATGGCAATGCAAGGCAACGTATGGCAAGGCAAGGCAAGGCAAGGCAAAGTATGGCAACGCAAGGCAAGGCAAGGCAACGTATGGCAAGGCAAGGCAAGGCAAAGCAACGTATGGCAAGGCAAATCAAGGCAACGTGTGGCAAGGCAACGTATGGCAAGGAAAGGCAAGGCATCGTATGGCAAGGCAAGGCAAGGCAAGGCAAACCAACGTATGGCAAGGCAAGGCAACGTATGGCAAGGCAAGGCAAGGCTACGTATGGCAAGGCAAGGCAAGGCAACGTATGGCAAGGCAAGGCAACGTATGGCAAGGCAAGGCAAGGCAACATATGGCAAGGCAACGTATGGCAATACAAGGCAACGTATGGCAAGGCAAGGCAACGTCTGGAAAGGCAAAGCAAGGCAAGGCAATGTAAGGCAAGGCAACGTACGGTAAGGCAAGGGAAGGCAAAGTGTGGCAAGGTAACGTATGTGAAGGCAAGGCAACGTATGGCAAGGCAACGTTTTGCAAGGCAAGGAAATGTATGGCAAGGCAACGTATGGCAAGGCAAGGCAAGGCAACATATGGGAAGGCAAGGCAATGCAACATATGGCAAGGCAACATATGGCAAGGCAAGGCAACATATGGCAAGGCAAGGCAACGTATCGCAAGGCAACTTATGGCAAGGCAACGTCTGGAAAGGCAAAGCAAGGCAGTGCAATGTAAGGCAAGGCAACGTACGGTAAGGCAAGGGAAGGCAACGTATGGCAAGGTAACGTATGTGAAGGCAAGGCAACGTATGGCAAGGCAACGTTTTACAAGGAAAGGCAATGTATGGCAAGGCAACGTATGGCAAGGCAAGGCAAAGTATGGCAAGGCAAATTATGGCAAGGCAAGGCAAGGCAACGTATGTCAAGGCAACGTATGGCAAGCCAACTTATGGCAAGGCAACTTATGCAAGGCAGCGTATGGCAAGGCAAGGAAAGGCAACGTATGGCAAGGCAACGTATGGCAAGGCAACGTATTGCAAGGCAAGGCAACGTATGGCAAGGCAACGTATGGTAAGGCAACGTATGGCAAGGCAAGGCAAGGCAACATATGCAAAGCAACGTATGGCAAGGCAACGTATGGCAAGGCAAAGTATGGCAAGGCAACGTATGGCAAGGCAACGTATGGCAAGGCAACGTATGGCAAGGCCAGGAAAGGCAAGGCAAAGTATGGTAAGGCAACGTATGGCAAGGCAACGTATGGCAAGGCAAGACAAGGCAAGGCAAGGCAAGGAAACGTATGGCAAGGCAACTTATGGCAAGGCAAGGCAAGGAAAGGCAAGGCAATGTATGGCAAGGCAACTTATGGCAAGGCAACATATGGCAAGGCAAAGAAAGGCAAGGCAACGTATTGCAAGGCAACGTATGGCAAGGAAACGTATAGCAAGGCAAGGCAAGGCGAGGAAACATATGGCAAGGCAACGTATGGCAAGGCAAGGCAAGGCAAGGCAACGTATGGCAAGGCAACGTATGGCAAGGCAAGGCAAGGCAACGTATGGCAAGGCAAGGCAAGGCAACGTATGGCAAGGCAACGCAAGGCAAGGCAAGGCAACGTATGGTAAGGAAACTTATGGCAAGGCAACGTATGGCAAGGCAAGGCAACGTATGGCAAGGCAACGTATGGCAAGGCAAGGCACGACAAGGCAAGGCAACTTATGGAAAGGCAACGTATTGCAAGGCAACGTATGGCAAGGCAAGGCAACCTATTGCAAGGCAACGTATGGCAAGGCAAAGTATGGCAAGGCAAGGCAACGTACGGCAAGGCAAGGCAAGGCAAGGTAACGTATGGCAAGGTAAGGCAACGTACGGCAAGGCAAGGCAAGGCAAAGTATGGCAATGCAAGGCAAGGCAAGGCAACGTATGGCAAGGCAACGTATGGCAAGGCAACGTATTGCAAGGCAAGGCAACGTATGGCAAGGCAACGTATGGCAAGACAACGTATGGCAAGGCAAGGCAAGGCAACATATGCAAAGCAACGTATGGCAAGGCAACGTATGGCAAGGCAAGGCAAGGCAACGTATGGCAAGGCAACGTATGGCAAGGCAACGTATTGCAAGTCAAGGCAAGACAAGGCAACGTATGTCAAGGCAACGTATGGCAAGGCAACGTATGGCAAGGCCAGGAAAGGCAAGGCAAAGTATGGTAAGGCAACGTATGGCAAGGCAACGTATGGCAAGGCAAGACAAGGCAAGGCAAGGCAAGGAAACGTATGGCAAAGCAACTTATGGCAAGGCAAGGCAAGGAAAGGCAAGGCAACGTATGGCAAGGCAACTTATGGCAAGGCAACATATGGCAAGGCAAAGAAAGGCAAGGCAACGTATTGCAAGGCAACGTATGGCAAGGAAACGTATAGCAAGGCATGGCAAGGCGAGGAAACATATGGCAAGGCAACGTATGGCAAGGCAAGGCAAGGCAAGGCAATGTATGTCAAGGCAAGGAAAGGCAAGGCAACGTATGGCAAGGCAAGGCAAGGCAAGGCAAGGCAAGGCAAGGCAAGGGAATGTATGGCAACATATGGCAACACAATGAAAGGCAAGGCAAGGCAAGGCAAGGCAAGGCAAGGCAAGGCAACGTATGGCAAGGCAATGCAAGGCAAAGTATAGCAACGTATTGCAACACAAGGCAAGGTAATGCAAGGCAACGTCTGGCAACGTATGGCAAGTCAAGGTAAAGCAAGGCAAGGCAAAACAACGTATGGCAAGGCAAGGAAAGGCAAGGCAAGGCAACGTATTGCAAGGCAAGGCAAGACAAGGCAAGGCAACGTATGGTAACGTATGGCAATGCAAGGCAAGGCAAGGCAAGGCAAGGAAAGGCAAGGCAAGGCTTGGCAAGACAAGGCAAGGGAAGGCAAGGTATGGAAAGGCAAGGCAAGGCACGGAAACGTATGGCAAGGCAACGTATGGCAAAGCAACGTATGGCAAGGCAAGGCAAGGCAAGGCAACGTATGGCAAGGCAACGTATGGCAAGGCAACGTATGGCAAAGCAAGGCAACGTATGGCAAGGCAAGGCAACGTATGGCAATGCAACGTAGGGCAAGGCAACGTATAGCAAGGCAAGGCAAAGCAAGGCAACGTATGGCAAGGCAAGGCTAGGCAGCGTATGTCAAGGCAACTTAAGGCAAGTCAAGGCAACGTATGGCAAAGTATGGCAACGCAAGGCAAGGCAAGACAACGTATGGCAACGTATGGCAACGCAAGGCAAGGCAATGCAAGGCAAGGCAACGTATGGCAAGGCAAGGCAAGGCAAGTCAAGGCAACGTATGGCAAGGCAAGTCAAGGCAACGCATGGCAACGTATGGCAACGTATGGCAACGCAAGGCAAGGCAAGGCAAGGCAACGTATGGCAATGTATGCCAACGTATGGCAAGGCAAGGCAAGGCAAGGCAATGTATGTCAAGGCAAGGAAAGGCAAGGCAACGTATGGCAAGGCAAGGCAAGGCAAGGCAAGGCAAGGCAAGGGAATGTATGGCAACATATGGCAACACAATGAAAGGCAAGGCAAGGCAAGGCAAGGCAAGGCAAGGCAACGTATGGCAAGGCAATGCAAGGCAAAGTATAGCAACGTATTGCAACACAAGGCAAGGTAATGCAAGGCAACGTCTGGCAACGTATGGCAAGTCAAGGTAAAGCAAGGCAAGGCAAAACAACGTATGGCAAGGCAAGGAAAGGCAAGGCAAGGCAACGTATTGCAAGGCAAGGCAAGACAAGGCAAGGCAACGTATGGCAACGTATGGCAATGCAAGGCAAGGCAAGGCACGGCAAGGCAAGGCAAGGCAAGGAAAGGCAAGGCAAGGCTTGGCAAGACAAGGCAAGGGAAGGCAAGGTATGGAAAGGCAAGGCAAGGCACGGAAACGTATGGCAAGGCAACGTATGGCAAAGCAACGTATGGCAAGGCAAGGCAAGGCAAGGCAACATATGGCAAGGCAACGTATGGCAAGGCAACGTATGGCAAAGCAAGGCAACGTATGGCAAGGCAAGGCAACGTATGGCAATGCAACGTAGGGCAAGGCAACGTATAGCAAGGCAAGGCAAAGCAAGGCAACGTATGGCAAGGCAAGGCTAGGCAGCGTATGTCAAGGCAACTTAAGGCAAGTCAAGGCAACGTATGGCAAAGTATGGCAACGCAAGGCAAGGCAAGACAACGTATGGCAACGTATGGCAACGCAAGGCAAGGCAATGCAAGGCAAGGCAACGTATGGCAAGGCAAGGCAAGGCAAGTCAAGGCAACGTATGGCAAGGCAAGTCAAGGCAACGCATGGCAACGTATGGCAACGTATGGCAACGCAAGGCAAGGCAAGGCAAGGCAACGTATGGCAATGTATGCCAACGTATGGCAAGGCAAGGCAAGGCAAGGCAATGTATGTCAAGGCAAGGAAAGGCAAGGCAACGTATGGCAAGGCAAGGCAAGGCAAGGCAAGGCAAGGGAATGTATGGCAACATATGGCAACACAATGAAAGGCAAGGCAAGGCAAGGCAAGGCAAGGCAAGGCAACGTATGGCAAGGCAATTCAAGGCAAAGTATGGCAACGTATTGCAACACAAGGCAAGGTAATGCAAGGCAACGTCTGGCAACGTATGGCAAGTCAAAGTAAAGCAAGGCAAGGCAAAACAACGTATGGCAAGGCAAGGAAAGGCAAGGCAAGGCAACGTATTGCAAGGCAAGGCAAGACAAGGCAAGGCAACGTATGGCAACGTATGGCAATGCAAGGAAAGGCAAGGCACGGCAAGGCAAGGCAAGGCAAGGAAAGGCAAGGCAAGGCTTGGCAAGACAAGGCAAGGGAAGGCAAGGTATGGAAAGGCAAGGCAAGGCACGGAAACGTATGGCAAGGCAACGTATGGCAAGGCAAGGCAAGGCAAGGCAACGTATGGCAAGGCAACGTATGGCAAGGCAACGTATGGCAAAGCAAGGCAACGTATGGCAAGGCAAGGCAACGTATGGCAAGGCAAAGTATGGAAAGGCAACGTATGGCAAGGCAAGGCAAGGCAACGTATGGCAAGGCAAGGCAAGGCAAGGCAAGGCAACGTATGGCAAGGCAAAGCAAGGCAAGGCAAGGCAACGTATGGCAAGGCAAGGTATGGCAAGGCAACGTATGGCAAGGCAAGGCATGACAAGGCAAGGCAACTTATGGAAAGGCAACGTATTGCAAGGCAACGTATGGCAAGGCAAGGCAAGGCAATGCAACGTATGGCAAGGCAAGGCAAGGCAACGTATGGCAAGGCAAGGCAAGCTATTGCAAGGCAACCTATTGCAAGGCAACGTATGGCAAGGCAAAGTATGGCAAGGCAAGGCAACGTACGGCAAGGCATGGCAAGGCAAGGTAACGTATGGCAAGGTAAGGCAACGTACGGCAAGGCAAGGCAAAGCAACGTATGGCAAGGCAAGGCAAGGCAAAGTATGGCAATGCAAGGCAACGTATGGCAAGGCAAGGCAAGGCAAGGCAAAGTATGGCAACGCAAGGCAAGGCAAGGCAACGTATGGCAAGGCAAGGCAAGGCAAAGCAACGTATGGCAAGGCAAATCAAGGCAACGTGTGGCAAGGCAACGTATGGCAAGGAAAGGCAAGGCATCGTATGGCAAGGCAAGGCAAGGCAAGGCAAACCAACGTATGGCAAGGCAAGGCAACGTATGGCAAGGCAAGGCAAGGCTACGTATGGCAAGGCAAGGCAAGGCAACGTATGGCAAGGCAAGGCAACGTATGGCAAGGCAAGGCAAGGCAACATATGGCAAGGCAACGTATGGCAATACAAGGCAACGTATGGCAAGGCAAGGCAACGTCTGGAAAGGCAAAGCAAGGCAAGGCAATGTAAGGCAAGGCAACGTACGGTAAGGCAAGGGAAGGCAAAGTGTGGCAAGGTAACGTATGTGAAGGCAAGGCAACGTATGGCAAGGCAACGTTTTGCAAGGCAAGGAAATGTATGGCAAGGCAACGTATGGCAAGGCAAGGCAAGGCAACATATGGGAAGGCAAGGCAATGCAACATATGGCAAGGCAACATATGGCAAGGCAAGGCAACGTATGGCAAGGCAACTTATGGCAAGGCAACGTCTGGAAAGGCAAAGCAAGGCAGTGCAATGTAAGGCAAGGCAACGTACGGTAAGGCAAGGGAAGGCAACGTATGGCAAGGTAACGTATGTGAAGGCAAGGCAACGTATGGCAAGGCAACGTTTTACAAGGCAAGGCAATGTATGGCAAGGCAACGTATGGCAAGGCAAGGCAAAGTATGACAAGGCAAATTATGGCAAGGCAAGGCAAGGCAACGTATGTCAAGGCAACGTATGGCAAGCCAACTTATGGCAAGGCAACTTATGCAAGGCAGCGTATGGCAAGGCAAGGAAAGGCAACGTATGGCAAGGCAACGTATGGCAAGGCAACGTATTGCAAGGCAAGGCAACGTATGGCAAGGCAACGTATGGTAAGGCAACGTATGGCAAGGCAAGGCAAGGCAACATATGCAAAGCAACGTATGGCAAGGCAACGTATGGCAAGGCAAAGTATGGCAAGGCAACGTATGGCAAGGCAACGTATGGCAAGGCAACGTATGGCAAGGCCAGGAAAGGCAAGGCAAAGTATGGTAAGGCAACGTATGGCAAGGCAACGTATGGCAAGGCAAGACAAGGCAAGGCAAGGCAAGGAAACGTATGGCAAGGCAACTTATGGCAAGGCAAGGCAAGGAAAGGCAAGGCAATGTATGGCAAGGCAACTTATGGCAAGGCAACATATGGCAAGGCAAAGAAAGGCAAGGCAACGTATTGCAAGGCAACGTATGGCAAGGAAACGTATAGCAAGGCAAGGCAAGGCGAGGAAACATATGGCAAGGCAACGTATGGCAAGGCAAGGCAAGGCAAGGCAACGTATGGCAAGGCAACGTATGGCAAGGCAAGGCAAGGCAAGGCAACGTATGGCAAGGCAAGGCAAGGCAACGTATGGCAAGGCAACGCAAGGCAAGGCAAGGCAACGTATGGTAAGGAAACTTATGGCAAGGCAACGTATGGCAAGGCAAGGCAACGTATGGCAAGGCAACGTATGGCAAGGCAAGGCACGACAAGGCAAGGCAACTTATGGAAAGGCAACGTATTGCAAGGCAACGTATGGCAAGGCAAGGCAACCTATTGCAAGGCAACGTATGGCAAGGCAAAGTATGGCAAGGCAAGGCAACGTACGGCAAGGCAAGGCAAGGCAAGGTAACGTATGGCAAGGTAAGGCAACGTACGGCAAGGCAAGGCAAGGCAAAGTATGGCAATGCAAGGCAAGGCAAGGCAACGTATGGCAAGGCAACGTATGGCAAGGCAACGTATTGCAAGGCAAGGCAACGTATGGCAAGGCAACGTATGGCAAGACAACGTATGGCAAGGCAAGGCAAGGCAACATATGCAAAGCAACGTATGGCAAGGCAACGTATGGCAAGGCAAGGCAAGGCAACGTATGGCAAGGCAACGTATGGCAAGGCAACGTATTGCAAGTCAAGGCAAGACAAGGCAACGTATGTCAAGGCAACGTATGGCAAGGCAACGTATGGCAAGGCCAGGAAAGGCAAGGCAAAGTATGGTAAGGCAACGTATGGCAAGGCAACGTATGGCAAGGCAAGACAAGGCAAGGCAAGGCAAGGAAACGTATGGCAAAGCAACTTATGGCAAGGCAAGGCAAGGAAAGGCAAGGCAACGTATGGCAAGGCAACTTATGGCAAGGCAACATATGGCAAGGCAAAGAAAGGCAAGGCAACGTATTGCAAGGCAACGTATGGCAAGGAAACGTATAGCAAGGCATGGCAAGGCGAGGAAACATATGGCAAGGCAACGTATGGCAAGGCAAGGCAAGGCAAGGCAACGTATGGCAAGGCAACGTATGGCAAGGCAAGGCAAGGCAAGGCAAGGCAACGTATGGCAAGGCAACGTATGGAAATGTATTGCAAGGCAACGTATGGCAAGGCAAGGCAAGGCAAGGCAAGGCAACACAACGCAACATATGGCAAGGAAACGTATGGCGAGGCAACTTATGGTAAGGCAACATTTGGCAAGGCATCGTATGTCAAGGAAAGGAAACGTATGGCACAGGAAGGCCAGGCAACTTATGGCAAGGCAAGGCAACGTATGGTAAGGGAAGGCAACGTAAGGCAAGGCAAGGCAAGGCAACGTATGGCAAGGCAAGGCAAGGCAACGTATGGCAAGGCAACGTATGGCAAGGCAAGGCAACGTATGGCAATGTATGGCAAGGCAACGTAAGGCAAGGCAAGGCAACGTATGGCAACGTATGGCAAGGCAAGGCAAGGCAAGGCAACGTATGGAAACGCAAGGCAAGGAAAGGCAAGGCAACGTATAGCAACGTATGGCAAGGCAAGGCAAGGCAAGGCAACGTATGGCAACGTAGGGAAAGGCAAGGCAAGGCAAGGCAACGTATGGCAACGTAGGGCAAGGCAAGGCAAGGCAAGGCAATGTATGGCAACGTATGGCAAGGCAAGGCAAGGCAAGGCAACGTATGGCAACGTAGGGCAAGGCAAGGCAAGGCAACGTATGGCAACGCAAGGCAAGGCAAGACAAGGCAACGTATGACAATGTATGGCAACACAAGGCAAGGCAAGGCAAGGCAACGTATGGCAAGGCAAGGCAACGTATGGCAACGTATGGCAACGTATGGCAAGGCAAGGAAAGGCAAGGAAACGTATGGCAAGTCAACGTATGGCAAGGCAACGTATGGCAAGGCAAGACAAGGCAAGGCAAGGAAACGTATGGCAAGGCAACTTATGGCAAGACAAGGCAAGGCAAGGAAAGGCAAGGCAAAGTATGGCAAGGCAACTTATGGCAAGGCAACATATGGCAAGGCAAGGCAAGGCAAGGCAACGTATGGCAAGGCAATGTATGGCAAGGCAACGTATGGCAAGGCAAGGCAAGGCAAGGCAACGTATGGCAAGGCAACGCAAGGCAAGTCAAGGCAACGTATGTCAAGGAAACTTATGGCAAGGCAACGTATGGCAAGGCAAGGCAACGTATGGCAAGGCAACGTATGGCAAGGCAACGTATGGCAAGGCAAGGCACGACAAGGCAAGGCAACTTATGGAAAGGCAACGTATTGCAAGGCAACGTATGGCAAGGCAAGGCAAGGCAATGCAACGTATGGCAAGGCAAGGCAAGGCAACGTATGGCAAGGCAAGGCAACCTATTGCAAGGCAACGTATGGCAAGGTAAATTATGGCAAGGCAAGGCAACGTACGGCAAGGCAAGGCAAGGCAAGGTAACGTATGGAAAGGTAAGGCAACGTACGGCAAGGCAAGGCAAAGCAACGTATGGCAAGGCAAGGCAAGGCAAAGTATGGCAAGGCAAGGCAACGTATGGCAAGGCAAGGCAAGGCAAGGCAAAGTATGGCAACGCAAGGCAAGGAATGGCAACGTATTGCAAGGCAACGTATGGCAAGGCAACGTATTGCAAGGCAAGGCAACGTATGGCAAGGCAACGTATGGCAAGACAACGTATGGCAAGGCAAGGCAAGGCAACATATGCAAAGCAACGTATGGCAAGGCAACGTATGGCAAGGCAAGGCAAGGCAACGTATGGCAAGGCAACGTATGGCAAGGCAACGTATGGCAAGGCAACGTATGGCAAGGCAAGACAAGGCAAGGCAAGGCAAGGAAACGTATGGCAAGGCAACTTATGGCAAGGCAAGGCAAGGAAAGGCAAGGCAATGTATGGCAAGGCAACTTATGGCAAGGCAACATATGGCAAGGCAAAGAAAGGCAAGGCAACGTATTGCAAGGCAACGTATGGCAAGGAAACGTATAGCAAGGCAAGGCAAGGCGAGGAAACATATGGCAAGGCAACGTATGGCAAGGCAAGGCAAGGCAAGGCAACGTATGGCAAGGCAACGTATGGCAAGGCAAGGCAAGGCAAGGCAACGTATGGCAAGGCAAGGCAAGGCAACGTATGGCAAGGCAACGCAAGGCAAGGCAAGGCAACGTATGGTAAGGAAACTTATGGCAAGGCAACGTATGGCAAGGCAAGGCAACGTATGGCAAGGCAACGTATGGCAAGGCAAGGCACGACAAGGCAAGGCAACTTATGGAAAGGCAACGTATTGCAAGGCAACGTATGGCAAGGCAAGGCAACCTATTGCAAGGCAACGTATGGCAAGGCAAAGTATGGCAAGGCAAGGCAACGTACGGCAAGGCAAGGCAAGGCAAGGTAACGTATGGCAAGGTAAGGCAACGTACGGCAAGGCAAGGCAAGGCAAAGTATGGCAATGCAAGGCAACGTATGGCAAGGCAAGGCAAGGCAAAGTATGGCAACGCAAGGCAAGGCAAGGCAACGTATGGCAAGGCAACGTATGGCAAGGCAACGTATTGCAAGGCAAGGCAACGTATGGCAAGGCAACGTATGGCAAGACAACGTATGGCAAGGCAAGGCAAGGCAACATATGCAAAGCAACGTATGGCAAGGCAACGTATGGCAAGGCAAGGCAAGGCAACGTATGGCAAGGCAACGTATGGCAAGGCAACGTATTGCAAGTCAAGGCAAGACAAGGCAACGTATGTCAAGGCAACGTATGGCAAGGCAACATATGGCAAGGCCAGGAAAGGCAAGGCAAAGTATGGTAAGGCAACGTATGGCAAGGCAACGTATGGCAAGGCAAGACAAGGCAAGGCAAGGCAAGGAAACGTATGGCAAAGCAACTTATGGCAAGGCAAGGCAAGGAAAGGCAAGGCAACGTATGGCAAGGCAACTTATGGCAAGGCAACATATGGCAAGGCAAAGAAAGGCAAGGCAACGTATTGCAAGGCAACGTATGGCAAGGAAACGTATAGCAAGGCATGGCAAGGCGAGGAAACATATGGCAAGGCAACGTATGGCAAGGCAAGGCAAGGCAAGGCAATGTATGTCAAGGCAAGGAAAGGCAAGGCAACGTATGGCAAGGCAAGGCAAGGCAAGGCAAGGCAAGGCAAGGCAAGGCAAGGGAATGTATGGCAACATATGGCAACACAATGAAAGGCAAGGCAAGGCAAGGCAAGGCAAGGCAAGGCAACGTATGGCAAGGCAATGCAAGGCAAAGTATAGCAACGTATTGCAACACAAGGCAAGGTAATGCAAGGCAACGTCTGGCAACGTATGGCAAGTCAAGGTAAAGCAAGGCAAGGCAAAACAACGTATGGCAAGGCAAGGAAAGGCAAGGCAAGGCAACGTATTGCAAGGCAAGGCAAGACAAGGCAAGGCAACGTATGGCAACGTATGGCAATGCAAGGCAAGGCAAGGCAAGGCAAGGAAAGGCAAGGCAAGGCTTGGCAAGACAAGGCAAGGGAAGGCAAGGTATGGAAAGGCAAGGCAAGGCACGGAAACGTATGGCAAGGCAACGTATGGCAAAGCAACGTATGGCAAGGCAAGGCAAGGCAAGGCAACGTATGGCAAGGCAACGTATGGCAAGGCAACGTATGGCAAAGCAAGGCAACGTATGGCAAGGCAAGGCAACGTATGGCAATGCAACGTAGGGCAAGGCAACGTATAGCAAGGCAAGGCAAAGCAAGGCAACGTATGGCAAGGCAAGGCTAGGCAGCGTATGTCAAGGCAACTTAAGGCAAGTCAAGGCAACGTATGGCAAAGTATGGCAACGCAAGGCAAGGCAAGACAACGTATGGCAACGTATGGCAACGCAAGGCAAGGCAATGCAAGGCAAGGCAACGTATGGCAAGGCAAGGCAAGGCAAGTCAAGGCAACGTATGGCAAGGCAAGTCAAGGCAACGCATGGCAACGTATGGCAACGTATGGCAACGCAAGGCAAGGCAAGGCAAGGCAACGTATGGCAATGTATGCCAACGTATGGCAAGGCAAGGCAAGGCAAGGCAATGTATGTCAAGGCAAGGAAAGGCAAGGCAACGTATGGCAAGGCAAGGCAAGGCAAGGCAAGGCAAGGCAAGGGAATGTATGGCAACATATGGCAACACAATGAAAGGCAAGGCAAGGCAAGGCAAGGCAAGGCAAGGCAACGTATGGCAAGGCAATGCAAGGCAAAGTATAGCAACGTATTGCAACACAAGGCAAGGTAATGCAAGGCAACGTCTGGCAACGTATGGCAAGTCAAGGTAAAGCAAGGCAAGGCAAAACAACGTATGGCAAGGCAAGGAAAGGCAAGGCAAGGCAACGTATTGCAAGGCAAGGCAAGACAAGGCAAGGCAACGTATGGCAACGTATGGCAATGCAAGGCAAGGCAAGGCACGGCAAGGCAAGGCAAGGCAAGGAAAGGCAAGGCAAGGCTTGGCAAGACAAGGCAAGGGAAGGCAAGGTATGGAAAGGCAAGGCAAGGCACGGAAACGTATGGCAAGGCAACGTATGGCAAAGCAACGTATGGCAAGGCAAGGCAAGGCAAGGCAACGTATGGCAAGGCAACGTATGGCAAGGCAACGTATGGCAAAGCAAGGCAACGTATGGCAAGGCAAGGCAACGTATGGCAATGCAACGTAGGGCAAGGCAACGTATAGCAAGGCAAGGCAAAGCAAGGCAACGTATGGCAAGGCAAGGCTAGGCAGCGTATGTCAAGGCAACTTAAGGCAAGTCAAGGCAACGTATGGCAAAGTATGGCAACGCAAGGCAAGGCAAGACAACGTATGGCAACGTATGGCAACGCAAGGCAAGGCAATGCAAGGCAAGGCAACGTATGGCAAGGCAAGGCAAGGCAAGTCAAGGCAACGTATGGCAAGGCAAGTCAAGGCAACGCATGGCAACGTATGGCAACGTATGGCAACGCAAGGCAAGGCAAGGCAAGGCAACGTATGGCAATGTATGCCAACGTATGGCAAGGCAAGGCAAGGCAAGGCAATGTATGTCAAGGCAAGGAAAGGCAAGGCAACGTATGGCAAGGCAAGGCAAGGCAAGGCAAGGCAAGGGAATGTATGGCAACATATGGCAACACAATGAAAGGCAAGGCAAGGCAAGGCAAGGCAAGGCAAGGCAACGTATGGCAAGGCAATTCAAGGCAAAGTATGGCAACGTATTGCAACACAAGGCAAGGTAATGCAAGGCAACGTCTGGCAACGTATGGCAAGTCAAAGTAAAGCAAGGCAAGGCAAAACAACGTATGGCAAGGCAAGGAAAGGCAAGGCAAGGCAACGTATTGCAAGGCAAGGCAAGACAAGGCAAGGCAACGTATGGCAACGTATGGCAATGCAAGGAAAGGCAAGGCACGGCAAGGCAAGGCAAGGCAAGGAAAGGCAAGGCAAGGCTTGGCAAGACAAGGCAAGGGAAGGCAAGGTATGGAAAGGCAAGGCAAGGCACGGAAACGTATGGCAAGGCAACGTATGGCAAGGCAAGGCAAGGCAAGGCAACGTATGGCAAGGCAACGTATGGCAAGGCAACGTATGGCAAAGCAAGGCAACGTATGGCAAGGCAAGGCAACGTATGGCAAGGCAAAGTATGGAAAGGCAACGTATGGCAAGGCAAGGCAAGGCAACGTATGGCAAGGCAAGGCAAGGCAAGGCAACGTATGGCAAGGCAAAGCAAGGCAAGGCAAGGCAACGTATGGCAAGGCAAGGTATGGCAAGGCAACGTATGGCAAGGCAAGGCATGACAAGGCAAGGCAACTTATGGAAAGGCAACGTATTGCAAGGCAACGTATGGCAAGGCAAGGCAAGGCAATGCAACGTATGGCAAGGCAAGGCAAGGCAACGTATGGCAAGGCAAGGCAAGCTATTGCAAGGCAACCTATTGCAAGGCAACGTATGGCAAGGCAAAGTATGGCAAGGCAAGGCAACGTACGGCAAGGCATGGCAAGGCAAGGTAACGTATGGCAAGGTAAGGCAACGTACGGCAAGGCAAGGCAAAGCAACGTATGGCAAGGCAAGGCAAGGCAAAGTATGGCAATGCAAGGCAACGTATGGCAAGGCAAGGCAAGGCAAGGCAAAGTATGGCAACGCAAGGCAAGGCAAGGCAACGTATGGCAAGGCAAGGCAAGGCAAAGCAACGTATGGCAAGGCAAATCAAGGCAACGTGTGGCAAGGCAACGTATGGCAAGGAAAGGCAAGGCATCGTATGGCAAGGCAAGGCAAGGCAAGGCAAACCAACGTATGGCAAGGCAAGGCAACGTATGGCAAGGCAAGGCAAGGCTACGTATGGCAAGGCAAGGCAAGGCAACGTATGGCAAGGCAAGGCAACGTATGGCAAGGCAAGGCAAGGCAACATATGGCAAGGCAACGTATGGCAATACAAGGCAACGTATGGCAAGGCAAGGCAACGTCTGGAAAGGCAAAGCAAGGCAAGGCAATGTAAGGCAAGGCAACGTACGGTAAGGCAAGGGAAGGCAAAGTGTGGCAAGGTAACGTATGTGAAGGCAAGGCAACGTATGGCAAGGCAACGTTTTACAAGGCAAGGAAATGTATGGCAAGGCAACGTATGGCAAGGCAAGGCAAGGCAACATATGGGAAGGCAAGGCAATGCAACATATGGCAAGGCAACATATGGCAAGGCAAGGCAACATATGGCAAGGCAAGGCAACGTATGGCAAGGCAACTTATGGCAAGGCAACGTCTGGAAAGGCAAAGCAAGGCAGTGCAATGTAAGGCAAGGCAACGTACGGTAAGGCAAGGGAAGGCAACGTATGGCAAGGTAACGTATGTGAAGGCAAGGCAACGTATGGCAAGGCAACGTTTTACAAGGCAAGGCAATGTATGGCAAGGCAACGTATGGCAAGGCAAGGCAAAGTATGACAAGGCAAATTATGGCAAGGCAAGGCAAGGCAACGTATGTCAAGGCAACGTATGGCAAGCCAACTTATGGCAAGGCAACTTATGCAAGGCAGCGTATGGCAAGGCAAGGAAAGGCAACGTATGGCAAGGCAACGTATGGCAAGGCAACGTATTGCAAGGCAAGGCAACGTATGGCAAGGCAACGTATGGTAAGGCAACGTATGGCAAGGCAAGGCAAGGCAACATATGCAAAGCAACGTATGGCAAGGCAACGTATGGCAAGGCAAAGTATGGCAAGGCAACGTATGGCAAGGCAACGTATGGCAAGGCAACGTATGGCAAGGCCAGGAAAGGCAAGGCAAAGTATGGTAAGGCAACGTATGGCAAGGCAACGTATGGCAAGGCAAGACAAGGCAAGGCAAGGCAAGGAAACGTATGGCAAGGCAACTTATGGCAAGGCAAGGCAAGGAAAGGCAAGGCAATGTATGGCAAGGCAACTTATGGCAAGGCAACATATGGCAAGGCAAAGAAAGGCAAGGCAACGTATTGCAAGGCAACGTATGGCAAGGAAACGTATAGCAAGGCAAGGCAAGGCGAGGAAACATATGGCAAGGCAACGTATGGCAAGGCAAGGCAAGGCAAGGCAACGTATGGCAAGGCAACGTATGGCAAGGCAAGGCAAGGCAAGGCAACGTATGGCAAGGCAAGGCAAGGCAACGTATGGCAAGGCAACGCAAGGCAAGGCAAGGCAACGTATGGTAAGGAAACTTATGGCAAGGCAACGTATGGCAAGGCAAGGCAACGTATGGCAAGGCAACGTATGGCAAGGCAAGGCACGACAAGGCAAGGCAACTTATGGAAAGGCAACGTATTGCAAGGCAACGTATGGCAAGGCAAGGCAACCTATTGCAAGGCAACGTATGGCAAGGCAAAGTATGGCAAGGCAAGGCAACGTACGGCAAGGCAAGGCAAGGCAAGGTAACGTATGGCAAGGTAAGGCAACGTACGGCAAGGCAAGGCAAGGCAAAGTATGGCAATGCAAGGCAAGGCAAGGCAACGTATGGCAAGGCAACGTATGGCAAGGCAACGTATTGCAAGGCAAGGCAACGTATGGCAAGGCAACGTATGGCAAGACAACGTATGGCAAGGCAAGGCAAGGCAACATATGCAAAGCAACGTATGGCAAGGCAACGTATGGCAAGGCAAGGCAAGGCAACGTATGGCAAGGCAACGTATGGCAAGGCAACGTATTGCAAGTCAAGGCAAGACAAGGCAACGTATGTCAAGGCAACGTATGGCAAGGCAACGTATGGCAAGGCCAGGAAAGGCAAGGCAAAGTATGGTAAGGCAACGTATGGCAAGGCAAGACAAGGCAAGGCAAGGCAAGGAAACGTATGGCAAAGCAACTTATGGCAAGGCAAGGCAAGGAAAGGCAAGGCAACGTATGGCAAGGCAACTTATGGCAAGGCAACATATGGCAAGGCAAAGAAAGGCAAGGCAACGTATTGCAAGGCAACGTATGGCAAGGAAACGTATAGCAAGGCATGGCAAGGCGAGGAAACATATGGCAAGGCAACGTATGGCAAGGCAAGGCAAGGCAAGGCAACGTATGGCAAGGCAACGTATGGCAAGGCAAGGCAAGGCAAGGCAAGGCAACGTATGGCAAGGCAACGTATGGAAATGTATTGCAAGGCAACGTATGGCAAGGCAAGGCAAGGCAAGGCAAGGCAACACAACGCAACATATGGCAAGGAAACGTATGGCGAGGCAACTTATGGTAAGGCAACATTTGGCAAGGCATCGTATGTCAAGGAAAGGAAACGTATGGCACAGGAAGGCCAGGCAACTTATGGCAAGGCAAGGCAACGTATGGTAAGGGAAGGCAACGTAAGGCAAGGCAAGGCAAGGCAACGTATGGCAAGGCAAGGAAAGGCAACGTATGGCGAGGCAACTTATGGCAAGGCAAGGCAAGGCAAGGCAAGGCAAGGTATGGCAAGGAAACTTATGGAAAGGCAACATATCGCAAGGCAAGGCAAGGCAACATATGGCAAGGGAAGGCAAGGCAACGTATGGCAAGGCAACGTATGGCAAGGCAAGGCAACGTATGGCAATGTATGGCAAGGCAACGTAAGGCAAGGCAAGGCAACGTATGGCAACGTATGGCAAGGCAAGGCAAGGCAAGGCAACGTATGGAAACGCAAGGCAAGGAAAGGCAAGGCAACGTATAGCAACGTATGGCAAGGCAAGGCAAGGCAAGGCAACGTATGGCAACGTAGGGAAAGGCAAGGCAAGGCAAGGCAACGTATGGCAACGTAGGGCAAGGCAAGGCAAGGCAAGGCAATGTATGGCAACGTATGGCAAGGCAAGGCAAGGCAAGGCAACGTATGGCAACGTAGGGCAAGGCAAGGCAAGGCAACGTATGGCAACGCAAGGCAAGGCAAGACAAGGCAACGTATGACAATGTATGGCAACACAAGGCAAGGCAAGGCAAGGCAACGTATGGCAAGGCAAGGCAACGTATGGCAACGTATGGCAACGTATGGCAAGGCAAGGAAAGGCAAGGAAACGTATGGCAAGTCAACGTATGGCAAGGCAACGTATGGCAAGGCAAGACAAGGCAAGGCAAGGAAACGTATGGCAAGGCAACTTATGGCAAGACAAGGCAAGGCAAGGAAAGGCAAGGCAAAGTATGGCAAGGCAACTTATGGCAAGGCAACATATGGCAAGGCAAGGCAAGGCAAGGCAACGTATGGCAAGGCAATGTATGGCAAGGCAACGTATGGCAAGGCAAGGCAAGGCAAGGCAACGTATGGCAAGGCAACGCAAGGCAAGTCAAGGCAACGTATGTCAAGGAAACTTATGGCAAGGCAACGTATGGCAAGGCAAGGCAACGTATGGCAAGGCAACGTATGGCAAGGCAACGTATGGCAAGGCAAGGCACGACAAGGCAAGGCAACTTATGGAAAGGCAACGTATTGCAAGGCAACGTATGGCAAGGCAAGGCAAGGCAATGCAACGTATGGCAAGGCAAGGCAAGGCAACGTATGGCAAGGCAAGGCAACCTATTGCAAGGCAACGTATGGCAAGGTAAATTATGGCAAGGCAAGGCAACGTACGGCAAGGCAAGGCAAGGCAAGGTAACGTATGGAAAGGTAAGGCAACGTACGGCAAGGCAAGGCAAAGCAACGTATGGCAAGGCAAGGCAAGGCAAAGTATGGCAAGGCAAGGCAACGTATGGCAAGGCAAGGCAAGGCAAGGCAAAGTATGGCAACGCAAGGCAAGGAATGGCAACGTATTGCAAGGCAACGTATGGCAAGGCAACGTATTGCAAGGCAAGGCAACGTATGGCAAGGCAACGTATGGCAAGACAACGTATGGCAAGGCAAGGCAAGGCAACATATGCAAAGCAACGTATGGCAAGGCAACGTATGGCAAGGCAAGGCAAGGCAACGTATGGCAAGGCAACGTATGGCAAGGCAACGTATTGCAAGTCAAGGCAAGACAAGGCAACGTATGTCAAGGCAACGTATGGCAAGGCAACGTATGGCAAGGCCAGGAAAGGCAAGGCAAAGTATGGTAAGGCAACGTATGGCAAGGCAACGTATGGCAAGGCAAGACAAGGCAAGGCAAGGCAAGGAAACGTATGGCAAGGCAACTTATGGCAAGGCAAGGCAAGGAAAGGCAAGGCAACGTATGGCAATGCAACTTATGGCAAGGCAACGTATGGCAAGGCAAAGAAAGGCAAGGCAACGTATTGCAAGGCAACGTATGGCAAGGAAACGTATAGCAAGGCATGGCAAGGCGAGGAAACATATGGCAAGGCAACGTATGGCAAGGCAAGGCAAGGCAAGGCAAGGCAACGTAAGGCAAGGCAACGTATGGATAGGCAAGGCAAGGCAACGTATGGCAAGGCAACGTATGGCAAGGCAACGTATGGAAATGTATTGCAAGGCAACGTATGGCAAGGCAAGGCAAGGCAAGGCAACACAACGCAACATATGGCAAGGAAACGTATGGCGAGGCAACTTATGGTAAGGCAACATTTGGCAAGGCATCGTATGTCAAGGCAAGGAAACGTATGGCACAGCAAGGCCAGGCAACTTATGGCAAGGCAAGGCAACGTATGGTAAGGGAAGGCAACGTAAGGCAAGGCAAGGCAAGGCAACGTATGGCAAGGCAAGGAAAGGCAACGTATGGCGAGGCAACTTATGGCAAGGCAAGGCAAGGCAAGGCAAGGCAGGGTATGGCAAGGAAACTTATGGAAAGGCAACATATCGCAAGGCAAGGCAAGGCAAGGCAACATATGGCAAGGGAAGGCAAGGCAACGTATGGCAAGGCAACGTATGGCAAGGCAAGGCAACGTATGGCAATGTATGGCAAGGCAACGTAAGGCAAGGCAAGGCAACGTATGGCAACGTATGGCAAGGCAAGGCAAGGCAAGGCAACGTATGGAAACGCAAGGCAAGGAAAGGCAAGGCAACGTATAGCAACGTATGGCAAGGCAAGGCAAGGCAAGGCAACGTATGGCAACGTAGGGAAAGGCAAGGCAAGGCAAGGCAACGTATGGCAACGTAAGGCAAGGCAAGGCAAGGCAATGTATGGCAACGTATGGCAAGGCAAGGCAAGGCAACGTATGGCAAGGCAAAGTATGGCAAGGCCAGGCAAGGCAAGGCAACGTATGGCAAGGCAACGTATGGCAAGGCAACGTATGGCAAGGCAAGACAAGGCAAGGCAAGGCAAGGAAACGTATGGCAAGGCAACTTATGGCAAGACAAGGCAAGGCAAGGAAAGGCAAGGCAAAGTATGGCAAGGCAACTTATGGCAAGGCAACATATGGCAAGGCAAGGCAAGGCAAGGCAACGTATGGCAAGGCAATGTATGGCAAGGCAACGTATGGCAAGGCAAGGCAAGGCAAGGAAACGTATGGCAAGGCAACTTATGGCAAGGCAAGGCAACGTATGGCAAGGCAACTTATGGCAAGGCAAGGAAGGGCAAGGCAAGGCAACGCATGGCAATTCAACGTATGGAAAGGCAAGTCAAGGCAAGGCAACTTATGGCAAGGCAACGTATGGCAAGGCAACTTATGGCAAGGCATCGTATGTCAAGGAAAGGCAACGTATGGCACAGCAAGGCCAGGCAACTTATGGCAAGGCAAGGCAAGGAAACGTATGGCAAGACAAGGCAACGTATGGCAAGGCAAGGCAAGGCAAAGTATGGCAAGGCAACGTATGGCAAGGCAAGGCAAGGCAACGTATGGCAACGTATGGCAAGGCAAGGCAAGTCAAGGCAACGTAATGTAACGCAAGACAAGGCAAGGCAAGGCAACGTATGGCAACGTATGGCAAGGCAAGGCAAGGCAAGGCAACGTATGGCAACGTAGGGCAAGGCAAGGCAAAGCAAGGCAAAGTATGGCAACGCAAGGCAAGGCAAGGCAACGTATGGCAACGTATGGCAACGCAAGGCAAGGCAAGGCAAGGCAAGGCAACGTATTGCAAGGCAAGGCAAGGAAACGTATGGCAACGTATGGCAACGTATGGCAAGGCAAGGAAAGGCAACGTATGGCAAGGTAAGGCAAGGCAACGTATGGCAACGTATAGCAAGGCAAGGCAACGTATATCAACGTATAGCAACGTATGGCAAGGCAAGGAAAGGCAAGGCAAGGCAACGTATGGCAAGGCAAGGCAAGGGAAGGCAACGTATGGCAACGTATGGCAACCTATAGCAACGTATGGCAAGGCAAGGCAAGGCAACGTATGGCAAGGCAAGGCAACTTATGGCAACGTATGGCAACGTATGGCAACGCAAGGCAAGGCAAGGCAAGGCAATGTACGGCAACGTATGACAACGTAAGGCAAGGCAAGGCAAGGCAAGGCAACGTATGGCAAGGCAAGTCAACGTATGGCAAGGCAACGTATGTGATGGCAACCTATGGCAAGGCAAGGCAAGGCAACGTATGGCAAGGCAACGTATCACAAGGCAAGGAAAGGCAACGTATGGCAAGCCAACTTATGGCAAGGCAACGTATGTAAGGCAACGTAAGGCAAGGGTACGTAAGGCAACGTACGGCAACGTAAGGGAAGGGAACGTAAGGCAACGTAAGGCAAAGTAAGGCAACGTAAGGGAACGTAAGGGAACGTAAGGCAACGTAAGGCAACGTAAGGGAACGTAAGGCAACGTAAGGCAACGTAAGGGAACGTAAGGCAACATAAGGCAACGTAAGGCAACGTAAGGGAACGTAAGGCAACGTAAGGCAAGGGAACGTAAGGCAAGGGAACGTAAGGCAACGTAAGGGAAGGGAACGTAAGGCAACGTAAGGCAAGGGAACTTAAGGCAAGGGAAGGCAAGGGAACGTAAGGCAACGTAAGGCAAGGTAACGTAAGGGAAGGTAAGGCAACGTAAGGCAAGGGAACGTAAGGCAACGTAAGGCAAGGGAACGTAAGGGAAGGTAAGGGAACGTAAGGAAAGGGAACGTAAGGCAACGTAAGGCAAGGGAACGTAAGGGAAGGTAAGGCAACATAAGGCAAGGGAACGTAAGGCAAGGGAACGTAAGGCAACATAAGGCAAGGGAACGTAAGGCAACGTAAGGCAAGGGAACGTAAGGCAACCTAAGGCAAGAGAACGTAAGGGAAGGTAAGGCAACGTAAGGCAAGGGAACGTAAGGCAACGTAAGGCAAGGGAACGTAAGGCAACATAAGGCAAGGGAACGTAAGACAACGTAAGGCAAGGGAACGTAAGGCAACGTAAGGCAAGAGAACATAAGGGAACGTAAGGCAAAGTAAGGCCTGGGAACGTAAGGCAACGTAAGGCAAGGGAACGTAAGGCAACGTAAGGCAAGGGAACGTAAGGCAACTTAAGGTAACGTAAGGCAAGGGAACGTAAGGAAACGTAAGGCAAGTGAACGTAAGGCAACGTAAGACAAGGGAACGTATGAGATGGCAACCTATGGCAAGGCAAGGCAAGGCAACATATGGCAAGGCAACGTACGGCAAGACAAGGAAAGGCAACGTATGGCAAGCCAACTTATGGCAACGCAACGTATGCAAGGCAACGTATGGCAAGGCAAGGAAAGACAACATATGGCAAGGCAACGTATGGCAAGGCAACGTATGGCAAGGCAAGGCAAAGTATGGCAAGGCAAGGCAAGGCAATTTATGCAAGGCAACGTATGGCAAGGCAACGTATGGCAAGGCAAGGCAAGGCAACGTATGGAAAGGCAACGTATGGCAAGGCAACATATGGCAAGGCAAGGCAAGGCAACGTATGGCAAGTCAACGTATGGCAAGGCAAATATGGCAAGGCAAGGCAAGGCAAGGCAACGTATGGCAAGGAAACGTATGGCAAGGCAAGGCAAGGCAAGGCAAAGTATGGCAAGGCAACGTATGGCAAGGCAAGACAAGGCAAGGCAAGGCAAGGAAACGTATGGCAAGGCAACTTATGGCAAGGCAAAGCAAGGAAAGGAAAGGCAAGGCAACGTATGGCAAGGCAAGGCAAGGCAAGGCAACGTATGGCAAGGCAACGTATGGTAAGTCAACGTATTGCAAGGCAAAGTAAGGCAACCTAAGGCAACGTAAGGCAAGGCAACGTAAGGCAACGTAAGGCAAGGCAAAGTAAGGCAAAGCAACGTAAGGCAACGTAAGGCAAGGCAACGTAAGGGAAGGTAAGGCAACGTAAAGCAAGGGAACGTAAGGCAACCTAAGGCAAGGGAACGTAAGGCAACATAAGATAAGGGAACGTAAGGCAACGTAAGGCAAGGGAACGTAAGGCAACGTCAGGCAAGGGAACGTAAGACAACGTAAGGCAAGGGAACGTAAGGCAACGTAAGGCAAGAGAACGTAAGGGAATGTAAGGCAACGTAAAGCCAGGGAACGTAAGGCAACGTAAGGCAAGGAAACGTAAGGCAACGTAAAGCAAGGGGACGTAAGGCAACGTAAGGCAAGGGAACGTAAGGCAACGTAAGGCAAGGCAACGTATGGCAAGGCAACGTATGGCAAGGCAAGGCAACGTATGGCAATGTATGGCAAGGCAACGTAAGGCAAGGCAAGGCAACGTATGGCAACGTATGGCAAGGCAAGGCAAGGCAAGGCAACGTATGGAAACGCAAGGCAAGGAAAGGCAAGGCAACGTATAGCAACGTATGGCAAGGCAAGGCAAGGCAAGGCAACGTATGGCAACGTAGGGAAAGGCAAGGCAAGGCAAGGCAACGTATGGCAACGTAAGGCAAGGCAAGGCAAGGCAATGTATGGCAACGTATGGCAAGGCAAGGCAAGGCAACGTATGGCAAGGCAAAGTATGGCAAGGCCAGGCAAGGCAAGGCAACGTATGGCAAGGCAACGTATGGCAAGGCAACGTATGGCAAGGCAAGACAAGGCAAGGCAAGGCAAGGAAACGTATGGCAAGGCAACTTATGGCAAGACAAGGCAAGGCAAGGAAAGGCAAGGCAAAGTATGGCAAGGCAACTTATGGCAAGGCAACATATGGCAAGGCAAGGCAAGGCAAGGCAACGTATGGCAAGGCAATGTATGGCAAGGCAACGTATGGCAAGGCAAGGCAAGGCAAGGAAACGTATGGCAAGGCAACTTATGGCAAGGCAAGGCAACGTATGGCAAGGCAACTTATGGCAAGGCAAGGAAGGGCAAGGCAAGGCAACGCATGGCAATTCAACGTATGGAAAGGCAAGTCAAGGCAAGGCAACTTATGGCAAGGCAACGTATGGCAAGGCAACTTATGGCAAGGCATCGTATGTCAAGGAAAGGCAACGTATGGCACAGCAAGGCCAGGCAACTTATGGCAAGGCAAGGCAAGGAAACGTATGGCAAGACAAGGCAACGTATGGCAAGGCAAGGCAAGGCAAAGTATGGCAAGGCAACGTATGGCAAGGCAAGGCAAGGCAACGTATGGCAACGTATGGCAAGGCAAGGCAAGTCAAGGCAACGTAATGTAACGCAAGACAAGGCAAGGCAAGGCAACGTATGGCAACGTATGGCAAGGCAAGGCAAGGCAAGGCAACGTATGGCAACGTAGGGCAAGGCAAGGCAAAGCAAGGCAAAGTATGGCAACGCAAGGCAAGGCAAGGCAACGTATGGCAACGTATGGCAACGCAAGGCAAGGCAAGGCAAGGCAAGGCAACGTATTGCAAGGCAAGGCAAGGAAACGTATGGCAACGTATGGCAACGTATGGCAAGGCAAGGAAAGGCAACGTATGGCAAGGTAAGGCAAGGCAACGTATGGCAACGTATAGCAAGGCAAGGCAACGTATATCAACGTATAGCAACGTATGGCAAGGCAAGGAAAGGCAAGGCAAGGCAACGTATGGCAAGGCAAGGCAAGGGAAGGCAACGTATGGCAACGTATGGCAACCTATAGCAACGTATGGCAAGGCAAGGCAAGGCAACGTATGGCAAGGCAAGGCAACTTATGGCAACGTATGGCAACGTATGGCAACGCAAGGCAAGGCAAGGCAAGGCAATGTACGGCAACGTATGACAACGTAAGGCAAGGCAAGGCAAGGCAAGGCAACGTATGGCAAGGCAAGTCAACGTATGGCAAGGCAACGTATGTGATGGCAACCTATGGCAAGGCAAGGCAAGGCAACGTATGGCAAGGCAACGTATCACAAGGCAAGGAAAGGCAACGTATGGCAAGCCAACTTATGGCAAGGCAACGTATGTAAGGCAACGTAAGGCAAGGGTACGTAAGGCAACGTACGGCAACGTAAGGGAAGGGAACGTAAGGCAACGTAAGGCAAAGTAAGGCAACGTAAGGGAACGTAAGGGAACGTAAGGCAACGTAAGGCAACGTAAGGGAACGTAAGGCAACGTAAGGCAACGTAAGGGAACGTAAGGCAACATAAGGCAACGTAAGGCAACGTAAGGGAACGTAAGGCAACGTAAGGCAAGGGAACGTAAGGCAAGGGAACGTAAGGCAACGTAAGGGAAGGGAACGTAAGGCAACGTAAGGCAAGGGAACTTAAGGCAAGGGAAGGCAAGGGAACGTAAGGCAACGTAAGGCAAGGTAACGTAAGGGAAGGTAAGGCAACGTAAGGCAAGGGAACGTAAGGCAACGTAAGGCAAGGGAACGTAAGGGAAGGTAAGGGAACGTAAGGAAAGGGAACGTAAGGCAACGTAAGGCAAGGGAACGTAAGGGAAGGTAAGGCAACATAAGGCAAGGGAACGTAAGGCAAGGGAACGTAAGGCAACATAAGGCAAGGGAACGTAAGGCAACGTAAGGCAAGGGAACGTAAGGCAACCTAAGGCAAGAGAACGTAAGGGAAGGTAAGGCAACGTAAGGCAAGGGAACGTAAGGCAACGTAAGGCAAGGGAACGTAAGGCAACATAAGGCAAGGGAACGTAAGACAACGTAAGGCAAGGGAACGTAAGGCAACGTAAGGCAAGAGAACATAAGGGAACGTAAGGCAAAGTAAGGCCTGGGAACGTAAGGCAACGTAAGGCAAGGGAACGTAAGGCAACGTAAGGCAAGGGAACGTAAGGCAACTTAAGGTAACGTAAGGCAAGGGAACGTAAGGAAACGTAAGGCAAGTGAACGTAAGGCAACGTAAGACAAGGGAACGTATGAGATGGCAACCTATGGCAAGGCAAGGCAAGGCAACATATGGCAAGGCAACGTACGGCAAGACAAGGAAAGGCAACGTATGGCAAGCCAACTTATGGCAACGCAACGTATGCAAGGCAACGTATGGCAAGGCAAGGAAAGACAACATATGGCAAGGCAACGTATGGCAAGGCAACGTATGGCAAGGCAAGGCAAAGTATGGCAAGGCAAGGCAAGGCAATTTATGCAAGGCAACGTATGGCAAGGCAACGTATGGCAAGGCAAGGCAAGGCAACGTATGGAAAGGCAACGTATGGCAAGGCAACATATGGCAAGGCAAGGCAAGGCAACGTATGGCAAGTCAACGTATGGCAAGGCAAATATGGCAAGGCAAGGCAAGGCAAGGCAACGTATGGCAAGGAAACGTATGGCAAGGCAAGGCAAGGCAAGGCAAAGTATGGCAAGGCAACGTATGGCAAGGCAAGACAAGGCAAGGCAAGGCAAGGAAACGTATGGCAAGGCAACTTATGGCAAGGCAAAGCAAGGAAAGGAAAGGCAAGGCAACGTATGGCAAGGCAAGGCAAGGCAAGGCAACGTATGGCAAGGCAACGTATGGTAAGTCAACGTATTGCAAGGCAAAGTAAGGCAACCTAAGGCAACGTAAGGCAAGGCAACGTAAGGCAACGTAAGGCAAGGCAAAGTAAGGCAAAGCAACGTAAGGCAACGTAAGGCAAGGCAACGTAAGGGAAGGTAAGGCAACGTAAAGCAAGGGAACGTAAGGCAACCTAAGGCAAGGGAACGTAAGGCAACATAAGATAAGGGAACGTAAGGCAACGTAAGGCAAGGGAACGTAAGGCAACGTCAGGCAAGGGAACGTAAGACAACGTAAGGCAAGGGAACGTAAGGCAACGTAAGGCAAGAGAACGTAAGGGAATGTAAGGCAACGTAAAGCCAGGGAACGTAAGGCAACGTAAGGCAAGGAAACGTAAGGCAACGTAAAGCAAGGGGACGTAAGGCAACGTAAGGCAAGGGAACGTAAGGCAACGTAAGGCAAGGGAACGTAAGGCAACGTAAGGCAAGGTAAGGCAAGGGAACCTAAGGCAACATAAGGCAACGTAAGGTAAGGGAACGTAAGGCAACATAAAGCAACGTATGGCACGGGAACGTAAGGCAACGTAAGGCAAGGGAACGTAAGGCAACGTAAGGCAAGGGAACGTAAGGCAACGTAAGGCAACGTAAGGCAAGCGAACGTAAGTGAACGTAACGCAGCGTAAGGCAAGGGAACGTAAGGGAACATAAGGCAACGTAAGGCAAGGGAACGTAAGGGAACGTAAGGGAACGTAAGGCAACGTAAGGCAAGGGAACGTAAGGGAACGTAAGGCAAGGTAACGTAAGGCAACGTATGGCACGGGAACGTAAGGCAACGTAAGGCAAGGGAACGTAAGGCAACGTAAGGCAAGGGAACGTAAGGGAACGTAAGGCAACGTAAGGCAAGCGAACGTAAGTGAACGTAACGCAGCGTAAGGCAAGGGAACATAAGGGAACATAAGGCAACGTAAGGCAAGGGAACGTAAGGGAACGTAAGGGAACGTAAGGCAACGTAAGGCAAGGGAACGTAAGGGAACGTAAGGCAACGTAAGGCAAGGGAACGTAAGGGAACGTAAGGCAACGTAAGGCAACGTAAGGCAACGTAAGGGAACGTAAGGGAACGTAAGGCAGTGTAAGGCAACGTAAGGGAACGTAAGGCAACGTAAGGCAACGTAAGGGAACGTAAGGCAAAAAAAGGCAACGTAAGGAAACGTAAGGGAATGTAAGGCAACGTAAGGCAAGGGAACGTAAGGGTACGTAAGGGAACGTAAGGAAACATAATGCAACGTAAGGCAAGGGAACTTAAGGCAACGTAAGTCAAGGCAACGTAAGGCAACGTAAGGCAAGGCAACGTAAGGCAAGGCAATGTAAGTCAAGGCAACTTAAGGTAAGGCAAGGCAACGTAAGGCAACGCACGGAAACGTAAGGCAAGGGAACGTAAGACAACGTAAGGCAAGGGAACGTAAGGCAACGTAAGGCAACGTAAGATAAGGTAACGTAAGGCAACGTAAGGCAAGGCAACGTAAGGCAACGTAAGGCAAGGGAACGTAAGGCAATGTAAGGGAAGGGAACGTAAGGCAACGTAAGGCAAGGGAACTTAAGGCAAGGGAAGGCAAGGGAACGTAAGGCAACGTAAGGCAAGGTAACGTAAGGCAACGTAAGGCAAGGGAACGTAAGGCAACGTAAGGCAAGGGAACGTAAGGGAAGGTAAGGCAACGTAAGGCAAGGGAACGTAAGGCAACGTAAGGCAAGGGAACGTAAGGCAACATAAGGCAAGGGAACGTAAGGCAACGTAAGGCAAGGGAACGTAAGGCAACGTAAGGCAAGGGAACGTAACACAATGTAAGGCAACGTAAGGCAAGGGAACGTAAGGCAACGTAAGGCAAGGGAACGTAAGGGAATGTAAGGCAACGTAAGGCAAGGGAACGTAAGGCAACGTAAGGCAAGGGAACGTAAGGCAACATAAGGCAAGGGAACGTAAGGCAACGTAAGGCAAGGGAACGTAAGGCAACATAAGGCAAGGGAACGTAAGACAACTTAAGGCAAGGGAACGTAAGGCAACGTAAGGCAAGAGAACGTAAGGGAATGTAAGGCAACGTAAGGCCAGGGAAAGTAAGGCAAAGTAAGGCAAGGGAACGTAAGGCAACGTAAGGCAAGGGAACGTAAGGCAACGTAAGGCAATGTAAGGCAAGGGAACGTAAGGCAACGTAAGGCAAGGGAACGTAAGGCAACGTAAGGCAACGTAAGGCAAAGGAACGTAAGGCAACGTAAGGCAAGGGAACGTAAG
This sequence comes from Phaenicophaeus curvirostris, assembly GCF_032191515.1. Classification (NCBI taxonomy): domain Eukaryota; kingdom Metazoa; phylum Chordata; class Aves; order Cuculiformes; family Cuculidae; genus Phaenicophaeus; species Phaenicophaeus curvirostris. The sequence goes on from NC_091410.1 coordinate 1,191,377, forward strand.
GCAACGTAAGGCAACGTAAGGTAAGGGAACTTAAGGCAACATAAAGCAACCTAAGGCACGGGAACGTAAGGGAACATAAGGCAACGTAAGGCAAGGGAACGTAAGGGAACGTAAGGGAACGTAAGGCAACGTAAGACAAGGGAACGTAAGGGAACGTAAGGCAACGTAAGGCAAGGGAACCTAAGGGAACGTAAGGCAACGTAAGGCAACGTAAGGCAACGTAAGGCAAGGGAACATAAGGGAACGTAGGGCAACGTAAGGAAACGTATGGCAAGGGAACGTAAGTCAAGGTAAGGCAAGGCAACGAAAGGCAAGGCAACGTAAGGCAAGGGAACGTATGGGAAGGTAAGGCAACGTAAGCCAAGGGAACGTAAGGCAACGTAAGGCAACGTAAGCCAAGGGAACGTAAGGCACGGGAACGTAAGGCAACGTAAGGCAAGGGAACGTAAGGAAACGTAAGGCAAGGGAACGTAAGGCAACGTAAGGCAAGTTAAAGTAAGGCAACATAAGGCAACGTAAGGCAAGGGAACGTCAGGCAACGTAAGGCAAGGGAACGTATGGGAAGGTAAGGCAACGTAAGCCAAGGGAACGTAAGGCAACGTAAGGCAACGTAAGGCAAGGGAACGTAAGGCAACATAAAGCAACGTAAAGCAAGAGAACGTAAGGCAACGTAAGGCAAGGGAACGTAAGGCAACGTAAGGCAAGGGAACGTAAGGCAACGTAAGGCAACGTAAGGCAAGGGAACGTAAGGCAACGTAAGGCAAGGGAACGTAAGGCAAAGTAAGGCGACGTAAGGCAAGGGAACGTAAGGCAACGTAAGGCAAGGGAACGTAAGGGAACGTAAGGAAACGTAAAGAAACGTATGGCAAGGGAACGTAAGGGAACGTAAGGCAAGGGAATGTAAGGGAACGTAAGGCAACGCAAGGGAAGGGAACGTAAGGCAACGTAAGGGAAAGTAAGGCAAGGTAAGGGAACGTAAGGGAACGTAAGGCAAAGTAAGGCAACGTAAGGGAACGTAAGGCAACGTAAGGCAACGTAAGGCAACGTAAGGGAATGTAAGGCAACGTAAGGCAAGGGAACGTAAGGCAACGTAAGGCAACGTAAGGGAACATAAGGCAACGTAAGGCAAGGGAACATAAGGTAAATTAAGGCAATGTAAGGCATTGTAAGGCAACGTAAGTCAAGGCAAGGTAAGGTAAGTTAAGGCAATGTAAGACAACGAAACGCAAGGCAACGTAAGGCAAGGCAATGTAAGGCAAGTCAACTTAAGGTAAGGCAAGGCAACGTAAGGCGACGTAAGGCAACGTAAGGCAACGTAAGGCAACGTAAGGCAAGGAAACGTAAGGCAATGTAAGGCAACGTAAGGCCAGGGAACGTAAGGCAACGTAAGGCAAGGGAACTTAAGGCAACGTAAGGCAACGTAAGGCAAGGGATCGTAAGACAACGTAAGGCAACGTAAGGCAAGGGAACGTAAGGCAACGTAAGGCAACGTAAGGCAAGGGAACGTAAGGCAACGTAAGGCAACGTAAGGCAAGGGAACGTAAGACAACGTAAGGCAAGGGAACGTAAGGCAACGTAAGGCAACGTAAGACAAGGTAATGTAAGGCAACGTAAGGCAAGGCAACGTAAGGCCACGTAAGGCAAGGGAACGTAAGGCAACGTAAGGGAAGGGAACGTAAGTGAAGGTAAGGCAACGTAAGGCAAGGGAACTTAAGGCAAGGTAAGGCAAGGGAACGTAAGGCAACGTAAGGCAAGGTAACGTACGGCAACGTAAGGCAACGTAAGGCAAGGGAACGTAAGGGAAGGTAAGGCAACGTAAGGCAAGGGAACGTAAGGCAACGTAAGGCAAGGGAACGTAAGGCAACGTAAGGCAAGGGAACGTAAGGCAACGTAAGGCAAGGGAACGTAAGGCAACGTAAGGCAAGGGAACGTAAGACAACGTAAGGCAACGTAAGGCAAGGGAACGTAAGGCAACGTAAGGCAAGGGAAAGTAAGGGAACGTAAGGCAACGTAAGGCAAAGGAACGTAAGGCAACGTAAGGCAACGTAAGGCAAGGGAACGTAAGGCAACGTAAGGCAACGTAAGGCAAGGGAACGTAAGGCAACGTAAGGCAAGGGAAGGTAAGGCAAAGTAAGGTAACGTAGGGCAAGGGAACGTAAGGCAACGTAAGGCAAGGGAACGTAAGGCAACGTAAGGCAAGGGAACGTAAGGCAACGTAAGGCAACGTAAGGCAAGGGAACGTAAGGCAACGTAAGGCAAAGTAAGGCAACGTAAGGCAAGGGAACGTAAGGCAACATAAGGCAACGTAACGCAAGGGAACGTAAGGCAACGTAAGGCAAGGGAACGTAAGGCAACTTATGGCAAGGCAACGTAAGGCAAGGCAAGGCAAGGTACGGCAAGGCAACGTATGGCAAGGCAACCTATGGCAAGGCAACGTATGGAAAGGCAAGGTAAGGCAAGGCAAGGCAAGGCAACGTATGGCAAGGCAAGGCAAGGCAAGGCAAGGCAAAGTATGGCAAGGCAAGGCAAGGCAAGGCAAGGCAACGTATGGCAAGGCAAGGCAAGGCAAGGCATCGTATGGCAAGGCAAGGCAATGTATGGCAAGGCAATGTATGGCAAGGCAACGTATGGCAAGGCAACGTATGGCAAGGCAAGGAAAGGCAAGGCAAGGCAAGGCAAGGCAACGTATGGCAAGGCAACGTATGGCAAGGCAACGTATGGCAAGGCAAGGCAAGGCAAGGGAAGGGAAGGCAAGGCAAGGCAAGGCAAGGCAAGGCAAGGCAAGGCAAGGCAACGTATGGCAAGGCAACGTATTGCAAAGCAAAGTATGGCAAGGCAAGGCAAGGCAAGGCAACGTATGGCAAGGCAACGTATGGCAAGGCAAAGTATGGCAAGGCAAGGCAAGGCAAGGCAAGGCAACGTGTGGCAAGGCAACGTATGGCAACGCAAGGCAAGACAAGGCAAGGCAAGGCAAGACAACGTATGGCAAGGCATCGTATGGCAAGGCAAGGAAAAGGCAACGTATGGCAAGGCAACGTATGGCAATGTATTGCAAGGCAAAGTATGGCAAGGCAAGGCAAGGCAAGGCAACGTATGGCAAGGCAAGGCAACGTATGGCAAGGCAAGCAAGGCAACGTATGGCAAGGCAACGTATGGCAAGGCAAGGCAAGGCAAGGCAAGTCAAGGAAACGTATGGCAAGGAAACTTATGGCAAGGCAACGTGTGGCAAGGCAAGGCAAGGCAAGGAAACATATGGCAAGGAAAGGCAAGGCAACGTATGGCAAGGCAAGGCAAGGCAAGGCAAGGCAACGTATGGCAAAGTATGGCAACTTATGGTAACATATGGAAAGGCAAGGCAAGGAAAGGCAGGGCAACGTATGGCAAGGCAAGGCAACGTATAGCAACGTATGGCAACGCAAGGCAAGGCAAGGCAAGGTAGGCAACGTATGGCAAGGCAAGGCAAGTCAAGGCAACGTATGGCAAGGCAAGTCAAGGCAACGCATGGCAACGTATGGCAACGTATGGCAACGTAAGGCAAGGCAAGGCAAGGCAAGGCAACGTATGGCAACGTATGGCAACGTATGGCAAGGCAAGGCACTGCAAGGCAACGTATGGCAAGGCAAGGCAAGGCAAGGAAACGTATGGCAAGGCAACGTATGGCAAGGCAAGGCAAGGCAAGGCAACGTATGGCAAAGCAATATATGGCAAGGCAACGTATGGCAAGGCAAGGCAACGTATGGCAAAGCAAGGCAAGGCAAGGCAACATATGGCAAGGCAAGGCAAGGCAAGGAAACGTATGGCAAGGCAAGGCAAAGTATGGCAAGGCAACGTATGGCAAGGCAAAGTATGGCAAGGCAAGGCAAGGCAAGGCAAGGCAACGTATGGCAAGGCAAGGCAAGGCAAGGCAAGGCAACGCATGGCAAGGCAAGGCAAGGCAAGGCAAGGCAACGTTTGGCAAGGCAAGGCAACTTTTGGCAAGGCAAGGCAACGTATGGCAAGGCAAGACAAGGCAACGTATGGCAAGGCAAGGCAAGGCAACGTATGGCAAGGCAACGTATGGCAAGGCAAAGTACGGCAAGGCAAGGAAAGGCAACGTATGGCAAGGCAACGTATGGCAAGGCAAGACAAGGCAATGCAAGGCAAGGCAAAGTATGGCAAGGCAACGTATGGCAAGGCAAGGCAAGGCAAGGCAACGTATGACAAGGCAACGTATGGCAAGGTAAGGCAAGGCAACGTATGGAAAGGCAACGAATGGCAAGGCAAGGCAAGGCAAAGCAAGGCAAGGCAAGGCAACGTATGGCAAGTCAACTTATGGCAAGGCAACGTATGGTAAGGCAACATATGGCAAGGCAACGTATGGCCAGGCAAGGTAAGGCAACATATGGCAAGGCAAGGGAAGGCAACGTATGGCGAGGCAAGGCAACGTATGGAAACGCAAGGCAAGGCAAGACAACGTATGGCAACGTATGGCAACGCAAGGCAAGGCAAGGCAAGGCAAGGCAACGTATGGCACGGCAAGGAAAGGCAAGGCAACGTATGGCAAGGCAAGGCAAGGCAAGGCAACGTATGGCAAAGTATGGCAATGCAAGTAAAGGAAATGCAAGGCAACGTATGGCAACATATGGCAACGCAAGGCAAGGCAAGGCAACGTATGGCAACGCAAGGCAAGGCAAGACAACGTATGGCAACGTATGGCAACGCAAGGCAAGGCAAGGCAAGCCAAGGCAACGTATGGCACGGCAAGGAAAGGCAAGGCAACGTATGGCAAGGCAAGGCAAGGCAAGTCAAGGCAACGTATGGCAAAGTATGGCAACTTATGGTAACATATGGAAAGGCAAGGCAAGGCATGGCAGGGCAACGTATGGCAAGGCAAGGCAACGTATGGCAACGTATGGCAACGCAAGGCAAGGCAAGGCAAGACAGGCAACGTATGGCAAGGCAAGGCAAGTCAAGGCAACGTATGGCAAGGCAAGTCAAGGCAACGCATGGCAACGTATGGTAACGTATGGCAACGTAAGGCAAGGCAAGGCAAGGCAACGTATGGCAACGTATGGCAACGTATGGCAAGGCAAGGCAATGCAAGGCAACGTATGGCAAGGCAATGCAAGGTAAGGCAAGGCAGGGGAAGGTATGGCAACATATGGCAACGCAATGCAAGGCAAGGCAAGGCAAGGCAAGGCAAGGCAAGGCAAGGCAAGGCAACTTATGGCAAGGAAAGGCAAGGCAAGGCAAGGCAAGGCAAGGCAACGTATGGCAAGGCAACGTATGGCAAGGCAAGGCAAGGCAAGGCAACGTATGGCAAGGCAATATATGGCAAGGCAACGTATGGCAAGGCAAGGCAACGTATGGCAAGGCAAGGCAAGGCAAGGCAACATATGGCAAGGCAAGGCAAGGCAAGGCAACGTATGGCAAGGCAAGGCAAGGCAAGGCAACGTATGGCAAGGCAAGGCAAGGCAAGGCAACGTATGGCAAAGTATGGCAACTTATGGTAACATATGGAAAGGCAAGGAAAGGCTAGGCAAGGCAACGTATGGCAACGTATGGCAACGCAAGTAAAGGAAATGCAAGGCAACGTATCGCAAGATATGGCAAGGCAAGGCAAGGCAAGGCAACGTATGGCAACGTATGGCAACGCAAGGCAAGGCAAGACAACGTATGGCAACGTATGGCAAGGCAAGGCAAGGCAAGGCAAGGCAACGTATGGCACGGCAAGGAAAGGCAAGGCAACGTATGGCAAGGCAGGGCAACGTATGGCAAGGCAAGGCAACGTATGGCAACGTATGGCAACGCAAGGCAAGGCAAGTCAAGGCAGGCAACGTATGGCAAGGCAAGGCAAGTCAAGGCAACGTATGGGAAGGCAAGTCAAGGCAACGCATGGCAACGTATGGCAACGTATGGCAACGCAAGGCAAGGCAAGGCAAGGCAAGGCAACGTATGGCAACGTATGGCAACGTATGGCAAGGCAAGGCAAGGCAACGTATGGCAAGGCAAGGCAAGGCAAGGCAAGGTAACGTATGGCAAGGCAAGGCAAGTCAAGGCAAGGCAAGGGAACGTATGGCAACATATGGCAACGCAATGCAAGGCAAGGCAAGGCAAGGCAAGGCAAGGCAAGGCAACTTATGGCAAGGAAAGGCAAGGCAAGGCAAGGCAAGGCAAGGCAAGGCAAGGCAACGTATGGCAAGGCAACGTATGGCAAGGCAAGGCAACGTATGGCAAGGCAACGTATGGCAAGGCAACGTATGGCAAGGCAAGGCAACGTATGGCAAAGCAAGGCAAAGCAAGGCAACATATGGCAAGGCAACGCAATGTATGGCAAGGCAAGGCAAAGTATGGCAAGGCAACTTATGGCAAGGCAAGGTAAGGCAAGGCAACGTATGGCAAGGCAAGACAAGGCAACGTTTGGCAAGGCAAGGCAACGTTTGGCAAGGCAAGGCAAGGCAAGGCAAGGCAAGGCAAGGCAAGGCAAGGCAAGGCAATGTATGGCAAGACAAGGCAAGACAATGCAACGTATGGCAAGGCAAGGCAAGGCAAGGCAAGGCAACGTATGGCAAGGCAACGTATGGCAAGGCAAGGCAACGTACGGCAAGGAAACGTATGGCAAGGCAACGTACGGCAAGGCAACATATGGCAAGCAACATATGGCAAGGCAAGGCAAGGCAACGTATGGCATGGCAAGGCAAGGCAATGTATGGCAAGGCAAGGCAACGTATGGCAAGGCAAGGCAAGGCAAGGCAAAGTATGGCAACGCAAGACAAGGCAAGTCAAGGCAAGGCAACCTATGGCAAGGCAAGGCAAGGCAACGTATGGCAAGGCAAGTTAAGGCAACGTATGGCAACGTATGGCAACATATGGCAAGGCAAGGCAAGGCAAGGCAAAACAACGTATGGCAAGGCAAGGCAAGGCAAGTCAAGGCAACGTATGAAAAGGCAAGTCAGGGCAACGCATGGTAACCTATGGCAACGTATGGCAACGCAAGGCAAGGAAACGTATGGCAAGGCAACGTATGGCAAGACAAGGCAACGTATGGCAACGTATGGCAAGGCAACCTAAGGCAAGGCAAGGCAACGTATGGCAACGTATGGCAAGGCAAGGAAAGGCAAGGCAACGTTTGGCAACGCAAGGCAAGGCAATGCAACGTATGGAAATGTATGGCAAAGCAAGGCAAGGGAAAGCAAGGCAACTTATTGCAACGTATGGCAACGCAAGGCAAGGCAAGGCAAGGCAACGTATGGCAAGGCAAGGCAAGGCAACGTATGGCAACGTATGGCAACGTATGGCAACTTATGGCAAGGCAAGGCAAGGCAAGGCAACGTATGGCAAGGCAAGGCAAAGCAAGGCAACGTATGGCAACATATAGCAAGGCAAGGCAACGTATGGCAAGGCAAGGCAAGGCAACGTATGGCAACGTATGGCAACTTATGGCAAGGCAAGGCAAGGCAAGGAAACGTACGGCCAGGCAACGTATTGCAAGGCAAAGTACGGCAAGGCAATTCAAGGCAAGGCAAGGCAACGTATGGCAAAGCATGGCAACGCAAGGCAAGGGAATGCAAAGCAACGTATGACAACGTATGGCAACGCAAGGCAAGGCAATGCAAGGCAAGGCAACGTATGGCAAGGCAAGGCAAGGCAACGTATGGCAAGGCAAGGCAAGGCAACGTATGGCAACTTATAGCAAGGCAAGGCAACATATGGCAACGTATGGCAACGTATGGCAAGGCAGTGAAAGGCAAGACAAGGCAATGTATGGCAAGGCAAGGCAAGGAAAGGCAAGGCAAGGCAAGGCAAGTCAACGTATGCAAGGCAACGTATGGCAAGGCAAGGCAAGGCAAGGCAAGGCAACATATCGAAAGGCAACGTATGGCAAGGAAACTTATGGCAAGGCAAGGCAAGGCAAGGCAACGTACGGCCAGGCAACGTATGGCAAGGCAAAGTACGGCAAGGCAATGCAAGGCAAGGCAAGGCAACGTATGGCAAAGTATGGCAATGCAAGGCAAGGGAATGCAAAGCAACGTATGGCAACGTATGGCAACGCAAGGCAAGGCAATGCAAGGCAAGGCAACGTATGGCAAGGCAAGGCAAGGCAACGTATGGCAACGTATAGCAAGGCAAGGCAACGTAGGGCAACGTATGGCAACGTATGGCAACGTATGGCAAGGCAAGGCAAGACAAGGAAAGGCAACGTATGGCAAGGCAAGGCAACTTATGGCAACGCATGGCAACGTATTGCAATGCAAGGCAAGGTAATGCAAGGCAACGTCTGGCAACGTATGGCAACGTATGGCAACGTAGAGCAAGGCAAGGCAAGGCAAGGCAACGTATGGCAAGGAAAGGCAAGGCAAGGCAACGCATGGCAAGGCAAGGCAAGGCAAGGCAAGGCAAGTCTAGGCAACGTATGGCAACGTATGGCAACGCAAGGCAAGGCAAGGCAACGTATGGCAAGGCCAGGCAAGGCAAGGCAAGGCACAAACAACGTATGACAAGGCAACGTATGCCAAAGCAACTTATTGTAGGCAAGGCAAGGCAAGGAAACTTATGGCAAGGCAACATATGGCAAGGCAACATATGGCAAGGCAAGGCAACGTACGGCAAGGCAACGTATGGCAAGGCAACGTATGGCAAGGCAAGGCAAGGTAAGGCAACGTTTGGCAAGGCAAGGCAAGGCAATGCAACGTATGCCAAGGCAACATATGGAAAGGCAACGTATGGCAAGGCAAGTCAAGGCAAGGCAAGGCAAGGCAACGTATGGCAAGGCAAGGCAACGTATGGCAAGGCAACATATGGAAAGGCAACGTATGGCAAGGCAAGGCAAGGCAAGGTAAGGCAACGTATGGCAAGTCAAGGCAAGGCAAGGCAACGTATGGCAAGGCAACGTATGGCAAGGCAACGTATGGCAAGGCAACGCAAGGCAAGTCAAGGCAACGTATGGGAAGGCAACGTATGGCAAGGCAACGTATGGCAAGGCAACGCAAGGCAAGGCAAGGCAACGTATGGCAAGGCAACGTATGGCAAGGCAACGTATGGCAAAGCAAGGCAAGGCAAGACAAGGCAAGGCAACGTATGGCACGGCAACGTATGGTAAGGCAACTTATGGCAAGGCAAGGCAAGGCAAGGCAACGTATGGGAAGGCAAGGCAAAGTATGGCAAGGCAAAGCATGGGAAGGCAACGTATGACAAGGCAAGGCAAGGCAAGGCAACGTATGGCAAGGCAACGTATGGCAAGGCAAGGCAAGGCAAGGCAAGGCAACGTATGGCAAGGCAACGTATGGCAAGGCAAGGCAAGGCAAGGCAACGTATGGCAAGGCAACATATGGCAAGGCAAGGCAAGGCAAGGCAACGTATGGCAAGGCAAGGCAAAGTATGGCAAGGCAACGTATGGCAAGGCAAGGCAAGGCAAGGCAACGTATGGCAAAGTATGGCAACTTATGGTAACATATGGAAAGGCAAGGAAAGGCTAGGCAAGGCAACGTATGGCAACGTATGGCAACGCAAGTAAAGGAAATGCAAGGCAACGTATCGCAAGATATGGCAAGGCAAGGCAAGGCAAGGCAACGTATGGCAACGTATGGCAACGCAAGGCAAGGCAAGACAACGTATGGCAACGTATGGCAAGGCAAGGCAAGGCAAGGCAAGGCAACGTATGGCACGGCAAGGAAAGGCAAGGCAACGTATGGCAAGGCAGGGCAACGTATGGCAAGGCAAGGCAACGTATGGCAACGTATGGCAACGCAAGGCAAGGCAAGTCAAGGCAGGCAACGTATGGCAAGGCAAGGCAAGTCAAGGCAACGTATGGGAAGGCAAGTCAAGGCAACGCATGGCAACGTATGGCAACGTATGGCAACGCAAGGCAAGGCAAGGCAAGGCAAGGCAACGTATGGCAACGTATGGCAACGTATGGCAAGGCAAGGCAAGGCAACGTATGGCAAGGCAAGGCAAGGCAAGGCAAGGTAACGTATGGCAAGGCAAGGCAAGGTAACGTATGGCAAGGCAAGGCAAGTCAAGGCAAGGCAAGGGAACGTATGGCAACATATGGCAACGCAATGCAAGGCAAGGCAAGGCAAGGCAAGGCAAGGCAAGGCAACTTATGGCAAGGAAAGGCAAGGCAAGGCAAGGCAAGGCAAGGCAAGGCAAGGCAACGTATGGCAAGGCAACGTATGGCAAGGTAAGGCAACGTATGGCAAGGCAACGTATGGCAAGGCAACGTATGGCAAGGCAAGGCAACGTATGGCAAAGCAAGGCAAAGCAAGGCAACATATGGCAAGGCAACGCAATGTATGGCAAGGCAAGGCAAAGTATGGCAAGGCAACTTATGGCAAGGCAAGGCAAGGCAAGGCAACGTATGGCAAGGCAAGACAAGGCAACGTTTGGCAAGGCAAGGCAACGTTTGGCAAGGCAAGGCAAGGCAAGGCAAGGCAAGGCAAGGCAAGGCAAGGCAAGGCAACGTATGGCAAGACAAGGCAAGACAATGCAACGTATGGCAAGGCAAGGCAAGGCAAGGCAAGGCAACGTATGGCAAGGCAACGTATGGCAAGGCAAGGCAACGTACGGCAAGGAAACGTATGGCAAGGCAACGTACGGCAAGGCAACATATGGCAAGCAACATATGGCAAGGCAAGGCAAGGCAACGTATGGCATGGCAAGGCAAGGCAATGTATGGCAAGGCAAGGCAACGTATGGCAAGGCAAGGCAAGGCAAGGCAAAGTATGGCAACGCAAGACAAGGCAAGTCAAGGCAAGGCAACCTATGGCAAGGCAAGGCAAGGCAACGTATGGCAAGGCAAGTTAAGGCAACGTATGGCAACGTATGGCAACATATGGCAAGGCAAGGCAAGGCAAGGCAAAACAACGTATGGCAAGGCAAGGCAAGGCAAGTCAAGGCAACGTATGAAAAGGCAAGTCAGGGCAACGCATGGTAACCTATGGCAACGTATGGCAACGCAAGGCAAGGAAACGTATGGCAAGGCAACGTATGGCAAGACAAGGCAACGTATGGCAACGTATGGCAAGGCAACCTAAGGCAAGGCAAGGCAACGTATGGCAACGTATGGCAAGGCAAGGAAAGGCAAGGCAACGTTTGGCAACGCAAGGCAAGGCAATGCAACGTATGGAAATGTATGGCAAAGCAAGGCAAGGGAAAGCAAGGCAACTTATGGCAACGTATGGCAACGCAAGGCAAGGCAAGGCAAGGCAACGTATGGCAAGGCAAGGCAAGGCAACGTATGGCAACGTATGGCAACGTATGGCAACTTATGGCAAGGCAAGGCAAGGCAAGGCAACGTATGGCAAGGCAAGGCAAAGCAAGGCAACGTATGGCAACATATAGCAAGGCAAGGCAACGTATGGCAAGGCAAGGCAAGGCAACGTATGGCAACGTATGGCAACGTATGGCAACTTATGGCAAGGCAAGTCAAGGCAAGGAAACGTACGGCCAGGCAACGTATTGCAAGGCAAAGTACGGCAAGGCAATTCAAGGCAAGGCAAGGCAACGTATGGCAAAGCATGGCAACGCAAGGCAAGGGAATGCAAAGCAACGTATGACAACGTATGGCAACGAAAGGCAAGGCAATGCAAGGCAAGGCAACGTATGGAAAGGCAAGGCAAGGCAACGTATGGCAAGGCAAGGCAAGGCAACGTATGGCAACTTATAGCAAGGCAAGGCAACATATGGCAACGTATGGCAACGTATGGCAAGGCAGTGAAAGGCAAGACAAGGCAATGTATGGCAAGGCAAGGCAAGGAAAGGCAAGGCAAGGCAAGGCAAGTCAACGTATGCAAGGCAACGTATGGCAAGGCAAGGCAAGGCAAGGCAAGGCAACATATCGCAAGGCAACGTATGGCAAGGAAACTTATGGCAAGGCAAGGCAAGGCAAGGCAACGTACGGCCAGGCAACGTATGGCAAGGCAAAGTACGGCAAGGCAATGCAAGGCAAGGCAAGGCAACGTATGGCAAAGTATGGCAATGCAAGGCAAGGGAATGCAAAGCAACGTATGGCAACGTATGGCAACGCAAGGCAAGGCAATGCAAGGCAAGGCAACGTATGGCAAGGCAAGGCAAGGCAACGTATGGCAACGTATAGCAAGGCAAGGCAACGTAGGGCAACGTATGGCAACGTATGGCAACGTATGGCAAGGCAAGGCAAGACAAGGCAAGGCAACGTATGGCAAGGCAAGGCAACTTATGGCAACGCATGGCAACGTATTGCAATGCAAGGCAAGGTAATGCAAGGCAACGTCTGGCAACGTATGGCAACGTATGGCAACGTAGAGCAAGGCAAGGCAAGGCAAGGCAACGTATGGCAAGGAAAGGCAAGGCAAGGCAAGGCAACGCATGGCAAGGCAAGGCAAGGCAAGGCAAGTCTAGGCAACGTATGGCAACGTATGGCAACGCAAGGCAAGGCAAAGCAACGTATGGCAAGGCCAGGCAAGGCAACGTTTGGCAAGGCAAGGCAAGGCAAGGCACAAACAACGTATGACAAGGCAACGTATGCCAAAGCAACTTATTGTAGGCAAGGCAAGGCAAGGAAACTTATGGCAAGGCAACATATGGCAAGGCAACATATGGCAAGGCAAGGCAACGTACGGCAAGGCAACGTATGGCAAGGCAACGTATGGCAAGGCAAGGCAAGGTAAGGCAACGTTTGGCAAGGCAAGGCAAGGCAATGCAACGTATGGCAAGGCAAGGCAACGTATGCCAAGGCAACATATGGAAAGGCAACGTATGGCAAGGCAAGTCAAGGCAAGGCAAGGCAAGGCAACGTATGGCAAGGCAAGGCAACGTATGGCAAGGCAACATATGGAAAGGCAACGTATGGCAAGGCAAGGCAAGGCAAGGCAAGGCAACGTATGGCAAGTCAAGGCAAGGCAAGGCAACATATGGCAAGGCAACGTATGGCAAGGCAACGTATGGCAAGGCAACGCAAGGCAAGTCAAGGCAACGTATGGCAAGGCAACGTATGGCAAGGCAACGTATGGCAAGGCAACGCAAGGCAAGGCAAGGCAACGTATGGCAAGGCAACGTATGGCAAGGCAACGTATGGCAAAGCAAGGCAAGGCAAGACAAGGCAAGGCAACGTATGGCACGGCAACGTATGGTAAGGCAACTTATGGCAAGGCAAGGCAAGGCAAGGCAACGTATGGGAAGGCAAGGCAAAGTATGGCAAGGCAAAGCATGGGAAGGCAACGTATGACAAGGCAAGGCAAGGCAAGGCAACGTATGGCAAGGCAACGTATGGCAAGGCAAGGCAAGGCAAGGCAAGGCAACGTATGGCAAGGCAACGTATGGCAAGGCAAGACAAGGCAAGGCAACGTATGGCAAGGCAAGGCAAGGCAAGGCAACGTATTGCAAGGAAAGGCAAGGCAAGGCAACGTATGGCAAGGCAAGGCAAGGCAACGTATGGCAAGGCAACGTATGGCAAGGCAAGGCAACGTATGGCAAGGCAACGTATGGCAAGGCAACGTATGGCAAGGCAAGGCAAAGTATGGCAAGGCAAAGCATGGGAAGGAAACATATGGCAAGGCAAGGCAAGGCAAGGCAACGTATGGCAAGGCAACGTATGGCAAGGCAAGGCAAGGCAAGGAAACGTAGGGCAAGGCAACGTATGGCAAGGCAAGGCAACGTATGGCAAGGCAAGGCAAAGCAAGGAAAGGCAAGGCAACATATGGCAAGGCAAGGCAAGGAAAGGCAACGTATTGCAAGGCAAGGCAACGTATGTCAGAACAAGGCAAGGCAACATATGGCAAGGCAAGGCAAGGCAAGGCAACGTATTGCAAGGCAAGGCAAGGCAACGTATGGCAAGGCAACGTATGGCAAGGCAACGCATGGCATAGCAAGGCAAGGCAAGGCAAGGCAACGTATGGCAAGGCAACGTATGGCAAGGCAGGGCACGGCAACGTATGGCAAGGCAACGTATGGCAAGGCAAGGCAAGGCAAGGCAAGGCAACGTATGGCAAGGCAAGGCAAGGCAAGGCAACATATGGCAAGGCAAGGCAAGGAAACGTATGGCAAGGCAACGTATGGCAAGGCAAGGCAACGAATGGCAAGGCAACGTATGGCAAGGCAACGTATGGCAAGGCAAGGCAAGACAACGTATGGCAAGGCAACGTATGGCAAGGCAAGGCAACATATGACAAGGCAACGTATGGCAAGGCAAGGCAAGGCAACTTACAGCAAGCCAACTTATGGCAAGGCAAAGTATGCAAGACAACATATGGCAAGGCAAGGAAAGGCAACGTATGGCAAGGCAACCTATGGCAAGGCAACGTATGGCAAGGCAAGACAAGGCAACGTATGGCAATGCAAGACAAGGCAACGTATGGCAAGGCAAGGTATGGCAAGGCAACGTATAGCAAGGCAAGGCAAGGCAACTTATGGGAAGGAAAGGCAAGGCAAGGCAAGGCAACGTATGGGAAGGAAAGGCAAGTCAAGTCAAGGCAAGGGAAAGTATGGCAAGGCAAGGCAAGGAAACGTATGGCAAGGCAACGTATGGCAAGGCAACGTATGGCAAGGCAAGGCAAGACAACGTATGGCAAGGCAACGTATGGCAAGGCAAGGCAACATATGGCAAGGCAACGTATGGCAAGGCAAGGCAAGGAAACGTATGGCAAGGCAACGTATGGCAAGGCAAGGCAAGGAAACCTATGGGAAGGCAACGTATGGCAAGGCAACGTATGGCAAGGCAAGGCTAGGCAAGGCAACGTATGGCAAGGCAACGTATGGCAAGGCAAGGCAAGGCAACGTATGGCAAGGCAACGTATGGCAAGGCAAGTCAACGTATTGCAAGGGAACGTATGGCAAGGCAACCTATGGCAAGGCAAGGCAATGCAAGGCAACGTATGGCAAGGCAACGTATGGCAAGGCAACGTATGGCAAGGCAAGTCAACGTATGGCAAGGCAACATATGGAAAGGCAACGTATGGCAAGGCAAGGCAACGCAACCTATGGCAAGGCAACGTATGGCAAGGCAAGGCAAGGCAACATATGGCAAGGCAATGTATGGCAAGGCAACTTATGGTAAGGCAAGGCAAGGCAAGGCAACGTATGGCAAGGCAACGTATGGCAAAGCAACGTGTGGCATGGCAAGGCAAGACAAGGCAACGTATGGCAAGGCAAGGCAAGGCAAGGCAACGTATGGCAAGGAAAGGCAATGTATGGCAAGGAAACATATGGCAAGGCAAGGCAAGGCAAAGTATTGCAAGGCAAGGCAACGTATGGCAAGGCAAGGCAAGGCAAGTCAACATATGGCAAGGCAAGGCAACGTATGGCAAGGGAACGTATGGCAAGGCAAGCCAATGCAATGTATGGCAAGGCAAGGCAAGGCAAGGCATCGTATGGCAAGGCAAGGCAAGGCAAGGCAAGGCAACGTATGTCAAGGCAATTCAAGGCAAGGCAAGGCAAGGCAAGGCAACGTATGGCAAGGCAACGTATGGCAAGGCAAGGCAAGGCAACGTATGGCAAGGCAACGCAAGGCAAGGCAAGGCAAGGCAACATGTGGCAAGGCACGGCAAGGCAACGTATGGCAAGGCAACGTATGGCAAGTCAAGGCAACGTATCGCAAGGCAACGTGTGACAAGGCAAGGCAACGTATGGCAAGGCAACGTATGGCAAGGATACGTATGGCAAGGCAACTTATGGCAAGGCAAGGCAAGGTATGGCAAGGCAAGGCAAGGCAAGGCAACGTATGGCAAGGCAACGTACGGCAAGGCAAGGGAACTTATGGCAAGGCAACGTATAGCAAGGCAAGGCAATGTATGGCAAGGCAACGTATGGCAAGGCAAGGCAACCTATGGCAAGGCAACGTATGGCAAGGCAAGGCAACGTATGGCAAGGCAACATATGGCAAGGCAACGTATGACAAGGCAAGGCAAGACAACGTATGGCAAGGCAACGTATGGCAATGCAAGGCAACGTATGGGAAGGCAACGTATGGCGAGGCAACGTATGGCAAGGCAACGTATGGCAAGGCAACGTACAGCAACGCAAGGCAAGGCAACGTATGGCAAGCCAACTTATGGCAAGGCAACGTATGCAAGGCAACGTATGGCAAGGCAAGGAAAGGCAACGTATGGCAAGGCAACGTATGGCAAGGCAACGTATGGCAAGGCAAGGCAACGTATGGCAAGGCAACGTATGGCAAGGCAACGTATGGCAAGGCAAGGCAAGGCAAGGCAACGTATGGCAAGGCAACGTATTGCAATGCAAGGCAAGGCAAAGTATGGCAAGGCAAAGTATGGCAAGGCAAGGCAAGGCAACTTATGCAAGGCAACGTATGGCAAGGCAACATGTGGCAAGGCAAGGCAAGGCAAGGTATGGCAAGGCAACGTATGGCAAGGCAACGTATGGCAAGGCAAGTCCAGGGAGGGAAACGTATGGCAAGGCAAATTATGGCAAGGCAACTTATGGCAAGGCAACGTATGGCAAGGCAAAGCAAGGGAGGGAAACGTATGGCAAGGCAACGTATGGCAAGGCAAGGCAAGGCAACGTATGGCAAGGCAACGTATGGCAAGGCAACGTATGGCAAGGCAAGGCAAGGCAACTTATGGCAAGGCAACGTATTGGAAGGCAAGGCAACGTATGGCAAGGCATCGTATGGCAAGGCAACGTATGGCAAGGCAAGGCAAGGCAAGGCAAGGCAACGTATGGCAAGGCAAGGCAAGGCAAGGCAACATATGGCAAGGCAAGGCAAGGAAACGTATGGCAAGGCAACGTATGGCAAGGCAAGGCAACGAATGGCAAGGCAACGTATGGCAAGGCAACGTATGGCAAGGCAAGGCAAGACAACGTATGGCAAGGCAACGTATGGCAAGGCAAGGCAACATATGACAAGGCAACGTATGGCAAGGCAAGGCAAGGCAACTTACAGCAAGCCAACTTATGGCAAGGCAAAGTATGCAAGACAACATATGGCAAGGCAAGGAAAGGCAACGTATGGCAAGGCAACCTATGGCAAGGCAACGTATGGCAAGGCAAGACAAGGCAACGTATGGCAATGCAAGACAAGGCAACGTATGGCAAGGCAAGGTATGGCAAGGCAACGTATAGCAAGGCAAGGCAAGGCAACTTATGGGAAGGAAAGGCAAGGCAAGGCAAGGCAACGTATGGGAAGGAAAGGCAAGTCAAGTCAAGGCAAGGGAAAGTATGGCAAGGCAAGGCAAGGAAACGTATGGCAAGGCAACGTATGGCAAGGCAACGTATGGCAAGGCAAGGCAAGACAACGTATGGCAAGGCAACGTATGGCAAGGCAAGGCAACATATGGCAAGGCAACGTATGGCAAGGCAAGGCAAGGAAACGTATGGCAAGGCAACGTATGGCAAGGCAAGGCAAGGAAACCTATGGGAAGGCAACGTATGGCAAGGCAACGTATGGCAAGGCAAGGCTAGGCAAGGCAACGTATGGCAAGGCAACGTATGGCAAGGCAAGGCAAGGCAACGTATGGCAAGGCAACGTATGGCAAGGCAAGTCAACGTATTGCAAGGGAACGTATGGCAAGGCAACCTATGGCAAGGCAAGGCAATGCAAGGCAACGTATGGCAAGGCAACGTATGGCAAGGCAACGTATGGCAAGGCAAGTCAACGTATGGCAAGGCAACATATGGAAAGGCAACGTATGGCAAGGCAAGGCAAGGCAACGCAACCTATGGCAAGGCAACGTATGGCAAGGCAAGGCAAGGCAACATATGGCAAGGCAATGTATGGCAAGGCAACTTATGGTAAGGCAAGGCAAGGCAAGGCAACGTATGGCAAGGCAACGTATGGCAAAGCAACGTGTGGCATGGCAAGGCAAGACAAGGCAACGTATGGCAAGGCAAGGCAAGGCAAGGCAACGTATGGCAAGGAAAGGCAATGTATGGCAAGGAAACATATGGCAAGGCAAGGCAAGGCAAAGTATTGCAAGGCAAGGCAACGTATGGCAAGGCAAGGCAAGGCAAGTCAACATATGGCAAGGCAAGGCAACGTATGGCAAGGGAACGTATGGCAAGGCAAGCCAATGCAATGTATGGCAAGGCAAGGCAAGGCAAGGCATCGTATGGCAAGGCAAGGCAAGGCAAGGCAAGGCAACGTATGTCAAGGCAATTCAAGGCAAGGCAAGGCAAGGCAAGGCAACGTATGGCAAGGCAACGTATGGCAAGGCAAGGCAAGGCAACGTATGGCAAGGCAACGCAAGGCAAGGCAAGGCAAGGCAACATGTGGCAAGGCACGGCAAGGCAACGTATGGCAAGGCAACGTATGGCAAGTCAAGGCAACGTATCGCAAGGCAACGTGTGACAAGGCAAGGCAACGTATGGCAAGGCAACGTATGGCAAGGATACGTATGGCAAGGCAACTTATGGCAAGGCAAGGCAAGGTATGGCAAGGCAAGGCAAGGCAAGGCAACGTATGGCAAGGCAACGTACGGCAAGGCAAGGGAACTTATGGCAAGGCAACGTATAGCAAGGCAAGGCAATGTATGGCAAGGCAACGTATGGCAAGGCAAGGCAACCTATGGCAAGGCAACGTATGGCAAGGCAAGGCAACGTATGGCAAGGCAACATATGGCAAGGCAACGTATGACAAGGCAAGGCAAGACAACGTATGGCAAGGCAACGTATGGCAATGCAAGGCAACGTATGGGAAGGCAACGTATGGCGAGGCAACGTATGGCAAGGCAACGTATGGCAAGGCAACGTACAGCAACGCAAGGCAAGGCAACGTATGGCAAGCCAACTTATGGCAAGGCAACGTATGCAAGGCAACGTATGGCAAGGCAAGGAAAGGCAACGTATGGCAAGGCAACGTATGGCAAGGCAACGTATGGCAAGGCAAGGCAACGTATGGCAAGGCAACGTATGGCAAGGCAACGTATGGCAAGGCAAGGCAAGGCAAGGCAACGTATGGCAAGGCAACGTATTGCAATGCAAGGCAAGGCAAAGTATGGCAAGGCAAAGTATGGCAAGGCAAGGCAAGGCAACTTATGCAAGGCAACGTATGGCAAGGCAACATGTGGCAAGGCAAGGCAAGGCAAGGTATGGCAAGGCAACGTATGGCAAGGCAACGTATGGCAAGGCAAGTCCAGGGAGGGAAACGTATGGCAAGGCAAATTATGGCAAGGCAACTTATGGCAAGGCAACGTATGGCAAGGCAAAGCAAGGGAGGGAAACGTATGGCAAGGCAACGTATGGCAAGGCAAGGCAAGGCAACGTATGGCAAGGCAACGTATGGCAAGGCAACGTATGGCAAGGCAAGGCAAGGCAACTTATGGCAAGGCAACGTATTGGAAGGCAAGGCAACGTATGGCAAGGCATCGTATGGCAAGGCAACGTATGGCAAGGCAAGGCAAGGCAAGTCAACATATGGCAAGGCAATTTATGCAAGGCAACGTATGGCAAGGCAAGGCAACGTATGGCAAGGCAACGTATGGCAAGGCAACGTATGGCAAGGCAAGGCAAGGCAAGGCAACGTATGGCAAGGCAACGTATTGCAATGCAAGGCAAGGCAACGTATGGCAAGGCAGCGTATGTCAAGGCAACGTATGGCAAGACAAAGCAAGGCAAGGCAACGTATGGCAAGGCAACGTATGGCAAGGCAACTTATGGCAAGGCAAGGCAAGGCAAGACAAGGCAACGTATGGCAAGGCATATGGCAAGGCAAGGCAAGGCAAGGCAAGGCAAGGCAAGGGAACGTATTGCAAGGCAAGGCAACGTATGGCAAGGCAAGGCAAGGCAATGCAACGTATGGCAAGGCAAGGCAACGTATGGCAAGGCAACGTATGGCAAGGCAAGGCAAGGCAACGTATGGCAAGGCAAGGCAAGGCAAGGCAAGGCAACGTATTGCAAGGCAAGGCAACGTATGGCAAGGCAAGGCAAGGCAAGGCAAGGCAAGGCAAGGCAAGGCAAGGCAAGGCAAGGCAAGGTATGGCAAGGCAAGGCAAGGCAAGGCAACGTATGGCAAGGCAAGGCAAGGCAACCTATCGCAAGGCAAGGCAAGGCAAGTCAAGGCAACTTATGCAATGCAAGGCAACGTATGGCAAAACAAGGCTAGGCAACATATGGCAAGGCAAGGCAAGGCAAGGCAAGGCAACGTATTGCAAGGCAAGGCAACGTATTGCAAGGCAAGGCAACGTATGGCAAGGCAAGGCAACGTATGGCATGGCAAGGCAAGGCAACTTATGGCAAGGCAACGTATGGCAAGGCAAGGCAAGGCAAGGCAACGTATGGCAAGGCAACGTATGGCAAGGAAAGGCAAGGCAACGTATGGCAAGGCAACGTATGGCAAGGCAAGGCAACTTATGGCAAGGCACGTATGGCAAGGCAACATATGGCAAGGCAAGGCAAGGCAAGGCAATGCAAGGCAACGTATGGCAAGGCAACGTATGGCAAGGCAAGGCAACGTATGGCAAGGCAACGTATGGCAAGGCAAGGCAAGGCAAGGCAACGTATGGCAAGGCAACGTATGGCAAGGCAAGGCAAGGCAACGTATGGCAATGCAACGTATGGCAAGGCAACGTATGGCAAGGCAAGGCAAGGCAAGGCAAGGCAAGGCAAGGCAACGTATGGCAAGGCAAGGCAACGTATTGCAAGGCAAGGAAAGGCAACGTATGGCAAGGCAAGGCAACGTATTGTAAGGCAACATATTGCAAGGCAAGACAAGGCAACGTATGGCAAGGCAAGGCAACGTATGGCAAGGCAAGGCAACGTATTGCAAGGCAAGGCAACGTATGGCAAGGCAACGTATTGCAAGGCAAGGCAACGTATGGCAAGGCAAGGCAATGTATTGCAAGGCAAGGCAGCGTATGGCAAGGCAAGGCTACGTATTGCAAGGCAAGGCAACGTATGGCAAGGCAACGTATGGCAAGGCAAGGCAACGTATGGCAAGGCTAGACAAGGCAAGGCAACGTATTGCAAGGCAAGGCAAGGCAAGGCAACGTATGGCAAGGCAAGGCAACGTATTGCAAGTCAAGGCATCGTATGGCAAGGCAAGGCAAGGCAAGGCAACCTATTGCAAGGCAACGTATTGCAAGGCAACTTATGGCAAGGCAAGGCAAGGCAAGGCAAGGCAAGGCAAGGCAAGGCAAGGCAAGGCAAGGCAACGTATGGCAAGGCAAGGCAAGGCAACTTATGGCAAGGCAAGGCAACGTATTGCAAGGCAACGTATTGCAAGTCAAGGCATCGTATGGCAAGGCAAGGCAACGTATTGCAAGGCAACGTATTGCAAGGCAACGTATGGCAAGGCAAGGCAAGGCAAGGCAAGTTAAGGTATGGTAAGTTATGGAAAGTTAAGTTAAGTTAAGGTAAGGTAAGTAAAGTTAAGTTTAGATAAGTTAAGTTAAGGTACGTTAGGTAAAGTTAAGTTAAGGTAAGGTAAGTTAAGTTAAGCTAAATTTAGTTAAATTAAGGTTAAATTAAGTTAAGGTAGGTTAAGTTAATGTAAGTTAAGGTAAGGTAAGTAAAGTTAAGTTCAGGTAAATAAAGTTAAGTTAAATACAGTTAAGTTAAGTTAAGGTAAGGTAATTTAATGTAAGTTAAGGTAGGTTAAGGTAAGTTAAGTTAAGTTAAGTTAAGTTAAACTAAGGTAAGTTAAGGCAAGACAAGCTAAGTTAAGGTAAATTTTGTTAAGGCAAGGAAATTATGGTAAATTAAGTCAAGGTAAGTTAAGGTAAAATAAGTTTAGATTAGTTAGTTAAGTTAAGGTAAGTTAAGCCAAGGCAAGGTAAGTTAAGGTAAGTTAAGGTAAGGTAAGGTAAGTAAAGGTAAGGTAAGGTAAGGTAAGTAAAGGTAAGTTAAGTTAAGTTAAGATAGAGTAAAGAAAGTTAAGGTAAGTTAAGCTAAGGAAAGTTAAGGTAAGTTAAGGTAAATTAAGGAAGGTTAATTTAAGTTAAGGTAAGTAAAGGAAAACTAAGGCAAGGCAAGGTAAGTTAACGTAAGTTTAGTTAAGGCAAGGTAAGTTAAGGTAAGTTAAGTGAAGGTAATTTAAGGTAAGTTAAGGCTAGGCAAAGTAAGTTAAGGTAAGTTAAGGCAATTTAATTTATGTTAAGTTAAGGTAAGGTAAGTTAAGGTAAGTAAAGTTATTTCAAGTCAACTTAAGTTAAGTTAAATAAGTTAAGTTAATTCCAGTTAAGTTAAGGTAAGAAAGGTAATTTAAGGTAAGGTAATTAAGGTAAGTTAAAGTAAGTTAAGGTAAGTTAAGGCAATTTAAGTTATGTTAAGTTAAGGTAAGGTAAGTTAAGGTAAGTAAAGTTAATTTAAGTCAACTTAAGTTAAGTTAAATAAGTTAAGTTAATGCAAGTTAAGTTAAGGTAAGAAAGGTAATTTAAGGTAAGGTAATTAAGGTAAGTTATAGTAAGTTAAGGTAAGTAAAGTTAAGTTATGTTAAGGTACTTTAAGGCAAGGCAAGGTAATTTAAGGTAAGTTTAGTTAAGGCAAGATAAGTTAAGGTGAGTTAAGGTAAGTTAAGTTAAGGTAATTAAGTTAAGGTAAGTTAAGATAATGTAAGGTAAGTTAAGGTATCTTAGGTTTAGGAAAGTTAAGGTAAGTTAAGGTAAGTTAAGATAATGTAAGTTAAGGTAGGTTAAGTTAAGGAAAGTTACGGAAAATTAAGGAAAGGCAAGGTAATTTAAGGTAAGTTAAGGCAAGGCAAGGTAATTTAAGGTAAGTTTAGTTAAGGCAAGGTAAGTTAAATTTAAGGTAAGTTAAGTTAAGTAAAGGTAAGTTAAGTTACGTTAAGTTAATGTAAGTTAAGGTAAGTTATGTTAAGGTAATTTAAGTTAAGGTAAGGTAAGAAAAGTTAAGTTAAGGTAAGGGAAGTTAAGTTAAGGTAAGGTAAGGTAAGTAAATGTAAGGCAATGTAAATTAAGGTAAGGTAAGGTAAGTTAAGTTAACTTAAAGTAAGACAAATTATGGTAAGTCAAGTTAAGTTAAGTTAAGATAAGTTAGGGTAAATTAAGGTAAGTTAAGGTAAGATAAATTAAGGTAAGGTAAGTTAAGTTCTGTTAAGTAAAGGTAAGATAAGTTCAGTTAAGTTAAGATAAGGTAAGTTAAGTTAAGGAAAGTTGTTTAATTTAAGTTAAGGTAAGGTAAGTTAAGTTAAAGGTAAGGTAAGTTAAATTAAGGTAAGTTAAGTTCACTTAAGGTAAGTTAAGGTAAGGTAAGGTAAGTGAAGTGAAGTTAAGGTAAGTTAAGTTAAGTATAGTTAAGTCAAGTCAAGTTAAAGAAAGTTTTGGCAAGTTAAGGCAAGTTTAACCAAGGCAAGTTAAGGGAAGTTAAGGCAAGTTAAGGCAAGTTGACGCAGTTTGAGGAAGTTGAGGCAAGATAAGTTATGGCAAGTTAAGTTTAGTTAAGTTATGGCAAGTTTTGTTAAGGCAAGTTAAGTTAAGGCAAGTAAAGGCAAGTTAATTTAAGGCAAGTCAAGTTAAGTGAAGGCAAGTAAAGTTAAGGTAAGTTAAGTAAAGTTAAGGCGTGTTAAGGCAAGTTAAGGCAAGTGAAGGCATGTTAAGGCAAGTTAAGGCAAATAAAGGTTGGTTAAGGCAAGGCAAGTTAAGGCAAGATAATGCAACTTAAGGCAAATTAAGGCAAGTTAAGTTAAGGTAAGGCATGTCAAGTTATGTTAAGTTAAGTTAAGTTATGTTAAGTTAAGGTAAGGCATGTTAAGACAAGTTAAGTCAAGTTAAGTTAAGTTAAGTTAAGGCAAGTTATTTAAAGGTAAGATAAGTTTAATTAAGTGGTTATGTTAAGTTAATTTGAGCATAAGGTAAGGTCAGGTAAGTTACAGTCAGGTAATGTAAGGTCAGGGTAAGGTCAGGTCAGGGTTAGGTCAGGGTTAGGTCAGGTCAAGGTAAGGTAAGGTAAGTTTGGTTAAGGTAAGGCAAGGCAAGGCAAGACAAGGCAAGGCACTGACATTTACCTGACCTTGAGCTTTTCTTGACATTGACCTGACTTTACCTTACCATACCTTACCTTACCTTACGTAAGGTACAGAGGGAGGGGAGATGCTCTCTCCATCGCACTTGTTCCCTGCTGCCCTGAACTTAAACCCTTCTGAGATGTAGGGAGATCAAACTCCCATGTTTCCCAGCAAAGCCACCAGGACCTGTTAAGAGTAGAGGGTCTACCTCAGGGTACTCAAGGTCAGAGAAAGGTCAGGTTAGGTCAGGGTAAGGTGACTTCAGGGTACGTTAAGGTAACATAAGGTAAAGTAAGGTAGTGAAGGGTAGGGTAAAGAAAGGTAAGGTAAGGTAAGGTCAGGTCAAGGTTAAGTCAAGTTGCAGCAAGTAAAATCAAGTTATGCCAAGTTATGTCAAGTAAAAAAAAGTTAAGTTAAGTAAAGGTAAGTCAAGTTAAGTCAAGTTAAGTCAAGCTAAGTCTAGTTAAGTCAAGGCAAGTCAAGGTAAGTCAAGGCAAGACAAATTAAGTAAAGTTAAGTCAAGTTAAGTAAAGTTAAGGCAAGGTAAGCCAAGTTATGTAAAGTAAAGGCAAGTTAAATTAAGGCAAGTCAAGTTAAGGCAAGTTAAGTTAAGTTAACACAATATAAGTTAAGTTAAGGCAAGTTCAGTTAAGGCAAGTTAAGTTTAGCTAAGTTAAGGAGAGTTAATTTAAGGTAAGTTAAGTGAGGTTAAGTTAACTTAAGGTAAGTTAACATAACGATAAGATAAGATAAGGTGAGGTAAGGTAAGGTAAGGTAACGTAACGTAAGGCAAGCTAAGGTCAGGTAAGGTAAAGTCAGGGTAAGGTGCAGAGGGAGGTGAGATGCTGTCTCCCTCTCAAGGTCAGAGTAAGGTTAGTTCAGGTCAGGTCAGGTTAGGGTAAGGTCAGGTCAGGTCAGGGTAAGGTCAGGTCTGGGTAACGTAAGGTAAGGTAAGTGGTGGGAATGGTGGGAATGGGCGGGCCAGAATATGTAGTGTAGGACTTTGCTCCTATAAGCCTTAGGGTTAGGGTTAAGGTTAGAGTTCCAAGGACCAGACTATTTCCCACGCCCAGCCCGTTCCCAAGCCCCACCTCTTCCCATGCTCTGCCCGAAACAAGCCCTTCCTCTTTACTGAAGTTAAGTTAAGTTGAGCTAAGTTAAGTTGAGCTAAGTTAAGTTATGTTAAGTTATGTTAAGTTATGTTAAGTTAAGATAAGTTAAGTTAAGTTAAGTTAAGTTAAGTTAAGATGAGGTAAGGTAAGGTAAGGTAAGGTAAGGTAAGGTAAGGTAAGGTAAGGTAAGGTAAGGTAAGGTAAGGTAAGGTAAGGTATGTTTAGTTAAGGCAAGGTAAGTTAAGGCAAGTTAAGGTAAGGTAAGTTAAGGTGACTTAAGGTAAGTTAAGGTAAGTTAAGGTAAGACAAGGTAAGTTAAGGTAAGACAAGGTAAGTTAAGGTAAGTTAATTTAAGGTAAGGTAAGTTAAGATAAGTTAAGTAAGGTTAAGGTAAGTTAAGTTAAGTTTAGTTAAATTAAGTTAATATAACATCAGTTAAGGGAAGTTAAGGTAAGGTAAGTTAAGGTAAGTTAAAGTAAGGTAAGGCAAGGCAAGGTAAGTTAAGGTAGGTTTAGTTAAGGCAAGGTAAGTTAAGGTAAGGTAAGGTAAGTAAAGTTAAGGTAAGTTAAGGTAAAATAAGGCAAGGCAAGGTAAGTTAAGGTAAGTTTAGTTAAGGCAAGGTAAGTTAAGGTAAGCTTAGTTAAGGCAAGGTAAGTTAAGGTAAGCTAAGGTAAGTTAAATTAAGGTAAGTTAAGGTAAGGTAAGTTAAGGTAAGTTAGGTTAAGTTAAGGTAAGTTAAGGTAAGTCAAGGTAAGACAAGGTAAGTTAAGGTATGTTTAGTAAAGAGAAGGTAACATAAGGTAAGTTCGGTTAAGGTAAGGTAAGTTAAGTTAAGGTAAGTTAAGTAAAGTTATGTTAAGTTAAGGTTAGTTAAGTATAAGGTAATTTAAGTTAAGCTAAGTTAGGCTAAGGTAAAGTGAGTTTAAGTTAAGGTAAGTTAAGTTAATTTAAGGCAAGGTAAGTTAAGGGAAGTAAAGGTAAGTTCAGTTAAGGTAAGTTAAGTTAAGGTAAGAGAAGTTAAGGTAAAGGCAAGTTAAGGTAAGTTAAGTTATGTAAGGTAAGTTAAGTTATGGTAAATTTTGTTAAGGCAAGGTAAGTTAAGGTAAGTTAAGGGAAGGCAAGGTAAGTTAAGGTATGTTTAGTTAAGGCAAGATAAGTTAAGGTAAGTTAAGTTAAGTAAAACTAAGGTAAGTTAAGATTAGTTAACGTTAATTAAGTTAAGTTAAGGAAAGGTAAGTTAAGTTAAGTTAAGTTATATTAAGTTATGTTAAGTTAAGTTAAGGTAAGGTAAGGTAAGACAAGGTAAGTGAAGGTAAGTTAAGTTAACATAAGTTAAGGTAGGTTAAGTAAAGGTAAGTTAAGTTAAGGTAAGTTAAGTAAAGTTAAAGTAAGAGAAGTTAAGGAAAGGTAAGTTAAGTTAAGTTCAGGTAAGTTAAGGAAAGGTAAGTTAAGGTAACTTAAGATAAGGTAATTTAAGGTGAGTTAGGTTAAGTAAAGGTTCGTTAAGTTAAGTTAAGTTAAGTTAAGTTAAGTTAAGTTAAGTTAAGTTAAGTTAAAGTAAGGTAAGTGAAGTTAAGGTAAGTGAAGTAAAGTTAAGGTAAGTTAAGTTAAGTGAAGGTAAGTTAAGGTAAGTTAAGTTAAATTAAGTTAAGGTAAGTTAAGTTAAGTGAAGGTAAGTTAAGGTAAGTTAAGGCAAGGCAATGTAAGTTAAAGAAAGTTTAGTTAAGGTAAGGTGAGTTAAGGTAAATTAAAGTAAGGTAAGTTAAGGTAATTTAAGGTAAGAGAAGTTAAGGTAAGATAAGTTAAGTTAAGTTAAGGTAAAGTAAGTTAAGTTAAATTAAGTTAAGGTAAGTTATGTTAAGGGAAGTTAAGGTAAGTTAAGTTTAAGTTAAGGGAAGTTAAGGTGAGGTAAGTTAAGTTAAGGTAAATTAAGATAAGTAAGTTAAGGTTAGATAAGTTATGTTAAGTTAAGGAAAGTTAAGGTAAGTTAAGGAAAGGTAAGTTAAGGTAAGTTAAGGTAATTTAGGTTAAGGTAAGATAAGTTAAGGTAAGGTAAGTTAAGGTAAGTTAAGGTAAGTTTAGGTAAGTTAAGGTAAGAGAAGTTAATGTTAGTAAGGGTAAGATAAATTTAGTTAAGGTAAGTAAAGTTAAGGTAAGGTTAGTTAAGTTAAGTTAAGTTTACTTAAGTTGAGGTAAGTGAAGTGAAGTTAAGGTAAGTTAAGTTAAGGTAAGTCTAAGTTAGGTCAAGGTGAGGTAAATTAAGGTAAGTTTAGTTAAGGCAAGGTAAGTTAAGGTAAGGTAAGGTAAGTTAAGTTAAGTTTAGTTAAGGTAAGGTAAATTAAGTTAAGGAAATTTAAGGTAAGTTAAATTAAGGTAAGTGAAGTTAAGTTAAGGTAAGGTAAGTGAAGGTAAGGTAAATTAAGGCAAGGCAAGGTAAGTTAAGGTAAGGTAAGTTTAGTTAGGGCAAGGTAAGTTAAGGTAAGTTAAATTAAGGTAAGTTAAGTTAAAGTAAGGTAAATTAAGATAAGGTAAGAAAAGTTAAGGTAGTTTAAGTTAAGTTAAGTTAAGGTAAGTTATGGCATGGCAAGTTAACTTAAGGCAAGTTAAAGCAAGCAAAGGCAAGTTAAGGCAAGTTAAGTTAAGGCAAGTTAAGGTAGTTAAGGCAGGTAAAGGCAAGTTAAGTTAAGGAAAGCTAAGGCAAGTTAAGTTAAGGAAAGCTAAGGCAAATTAAGTTAAGGCAAGTCAAGTTAAGGCAAGTTAAGGTAAGTAAAGTTAAGTTAAGGCAAGTTATGGCAAGTTAAGGCAAGTTAAGTAAAGGTAAGTTAAGTTAAGGCAAGGCAAGGAAAGTTAAGTTAAAACAAGTTAAGGTAGTTAAGGTGGGTAAAGGCAATTTAAGTTAATGCAAGTTAAAGCAAGTTCCATTAAGGCAAGTGAAGGCAAGTTAAGTCAAGTTAAGTCATGTTAAGTTAAGGCAAATTTAAGTTAAGGCAAGTTAAGTTAAGTTATGACAAGTTAAGTTATCTTAGGTTAAGGCAAGGCAAGTTAAGTCAAGTGAAGGGAAGTTAAGTCAAGTCAAGTGAAGGCAAGGTAAGTCATGTAAAGTCAAGTTAAGGCAAGTTTGGTCAAGTTAAGTCAAGTTAAGCAAAGTTATTTTACTTTACATTACCTTACCCTAACCTTACCCTAACCTTACCCTAACCTTACCCTAACCTTACTTTACATTACCTTACCTTACCTTAGGTTACATTACACTTATCTTACCCTTACCTTACCTTATCTTACCTTACTTTTCCTTACCTTACCTGACCTGACCTGACTGACCTTACCCTGACCTTACCCTAACCTTACTTTGCATGACCTTACCATACCTTACCTTACCTTAGGTTACATTACATTACACTTATCTTACCCTTACCTTACCTTACCTTACCTTACCTTACCTTACCTTACCTGACCTGACCTGACCTTACCGTAACCTTACTTTGCATGACCTTACCGTACCTTACCTTAGGTTACCTTACATTACACTTATCTTACCCTTACCTTACCTTACCTTACCTTGACCTGACCTTATCCTGACCTGACCTTACTCTGACCTGACCGAACCTGAAATTTCCCTGACCTTACCTGACCTTACATTACCCTGAACTTGACCTGAATTTTCATTACCCTGACCTTACCTTTCCTGACCTTACATACCCTGAAATTAAATTACCCTGACCTTGGATTGAAATTGACCTTGCCCTGACCTGACCCGACCTGACCATGCCCGAACCTCACCTGACCTGACCTGACTTGAACTTACCCTGACATACATTACTGGACCTCACCTATCCTGACCTTATCTTACACTGACCATTGCCTGACCATGAGCTTGACCTGACCTTGACTTCATCTTGACCTTGACCTTGACTTGCCTTGATTTGCCTTGCCTTAACTTGCATTAACTTTCTTTAACTTGCCTTAACTGGCCTCAACTTGTCTTTACTTCCCTTGAACTAACTTGACTTAACTTGACTTGACATAACTTGACTTAACTTGACATAAGTTGCCTTACCTTAAGTAGCCTTAAATTGCCTTTAGTTGCCTTAACTTATCCATGCCTTAACTAAATTTAACTTAACTTGCCCTAACTTGCCTTTACTTGCCTTAACCTGTTTTAACCTAACTTAACATAACTTGTCTTAAGTTAAATTACCTTAACTTGTCTTAACTTTACTTAACTTGCCTTAACTTAATTTGCCGTAACTTAACTTGCCTTAACTGAAATTAACTTGCTTTAACTTCAAATACCTTTGCTTTACGTTGCCTTGCTTTACGTTGCTTTACGTTGCATTACCGTGCTTTACCTTGCTTTACCTTGTTTTACCTTGCCTTGCTTTACGTTGCTCTACGTTGCCTTGCTTTACGTTGCTTTACCTTGCTTTACCTTGTTTTACGTTACCTTGCTTTACGTTGCTTTACGTTGCCTTGCTTTACATTGCTTTACCTTTCTTTACCTTGCTTTACCTTGTTTTACGTTGCCTTGCTTTATGTTGCTTTACGTTGCCTTGCTTTACGTTGCTTTACGTTGCCTTGCTTTACGTTGCTTTACCTTGCTTTACCTTGTTTTACGTTGCCTTGATTTACGTTGATTTACCTAGTTTTACGTTGCCTTGCTTTACGTTGTTTAAGTTGCCTTGATTTACCTTGCTTTACCTTGATTTACCTTGCTTTACCTTGCCTTGCTTTACGTTGCATTACCGTGCTTTACCTTGCTTTACCTTGTTTAACGTTGCCTTGCTTTACGTTGCTTTACGTTGCCTTGCTTTACGTTGCTTTACCTTGCTTTATCTTGTTTTACGTTGCCTTGCTTTACGTTGCTTTACCTTGCTTTACCTTGTTTTACGTTGCCTTGCTTTACATTGCTTTACCTTGCATTACCTTGTTTTACGTTGCCTTGCTTTACGTTGATTTACGTTGCCTTGCTTTACGTTACTTTACCTTGCTTTACCTTGTTTTATGTTGCCTTGCTTTACGTTGCTTTATGTTGCCTTGCTTTACCTTGCTTTACCTTGCTTTACCTTGCTTAACCTTGTTTTACCTTGCTTTACCTTGATTTACCTTGCTTTAACTTGCTTTATATTGTTTTAAGTTGCCTTGCTTTACGTTGCTTTACGTTGCCTTGCTTTACCTTGCTTTACCTTGCTTTACCTTTTTTTACGTTGCCTTGCTTTACGTTGCCTTGCTTTAAGTTGCTTTACGTTGCCTTGCTTTACGTTGCTTTACGTTGCCTTGCTTTACGTTGCTTTACGTTGCCTTACCTTGCTTTATATTCCTCTACTTGCTTTACGTTGCCTTGCTTTACGTTGCTTTACCTTGCTTTACCTTGCTTTACCTTGCCTTGCTTTACGTTGCATTACCGTGCTTTACCTTGCTTTACCTTGTTTTACGTTGCCTTGCTTTACGTTGCTTTACGTTGCCTTGCTATACGTTGCTTTACGTTTCCTTGCTTTACGATTCTTTACCATACTTTACCTTGTTTTACGTTGCCTTGCTTTACGTTGCTTTACCTTGCTTTACCTTGTTTTACGTTGCCTTGCTTTACATTGCTTTACCTTGCATTACCTTGTTTTACGTTGCCTTGCTTTATGTTGCTTTACGTTGCCTTGCTTTACATTGCTTTACCTTGCTTTATATTGTTTTAAGTTGCCTTGCTTTACGTTGCTTTACGTTGCCTTGCTTTACATTGCTTTACCTTGTTTTACGTTGCGTTGCTTTACGTTGCTTTACGTTGCCTTGCTTTACGTTGCTTTACCTTGCTTTACTTTGCTTTACTTTTTTTTACGTTGCCTTGCATTACATTGCAATACGTTGCCTTACCTTGCTTTACCATGCTTTACCTTGTTTTACGTCACCTTGCTTTACGTTGCTTTACGTTGCCTTGCTTTACGTTGCCTTACCTTGCTTTACCTTGCTTTACCTTATTTTACGTTGCCTTGCTTTACGTTGCTTTACCTTCCCTTGCTTTACGTTGCTTTACGTTGCCTTACCTTGCTTTACTTGCTTTACCTTGTTTTAGGATGCCTTGCATTACATTGCAATACGTTGCCTTACCTTGCTTTACCATGCTTTACCTTGTTTTACGTCACCTTGCTTTACGTTGCTTTACGTTGCCTTGCTTTACGTTGCTTTACGTTGCCTTACCTTGCTTTACCTTGCTTTACCTTATTTTACGTTGCCTTGCTTTACGTTGCTTTACCTTCCCTTGCTTTACGTTGCTTTACGTTGCCTTACCTTGCTTTACTTGCTTTACCTTGTTTTAGGATGCCTTGCTTTACGCTGCTTTACGTTGCCTTGCTTTACGTTGCCTTACATTGCCTTACCTTGCTTTACCTTACTTTACCTTGTTTTACGTTGCCTTGCTTTACGTTGCTTTACGTTGCCTTGCTTTATGTTGATTACGTTGCCTTGCTCTACGTTGCTTTACGTTGCCTTGCTTTAGGTTGCTTTACGTTTCCTTGTCTTATCTTGCTTTACCTTGCCTTACCTTGTTTTACCTTGCCTTCCTTTACGTTGCTTTACGTTGCCTTACCTTGCTTTACCATGTTTTACGTTGCCTTGCTTTACGTTGCTTTACGTTGCCTTACCTTGCTTTACGTTGCTTTACGTTGCCTTACCTTGCTTTACGTTGCCTTACCTTGCTTTACCTTGCTTTATCTTCTTTTACGTTGCCTTGCTTTACGTTGCTTTACGTTGCCTTACCTTGCTTTACCGTGCTTTACGTTGCCTTACCTTACTTTACCTTACTTTACCTTGTTTTACGTTGCCTTGCTTTACATTGCTTTATGTTGCATTGTTTTACGTTGCCTTGCTTTACGTTGCTTTACATTGCCTTACCTTGCTTTAGCTTGCCTTACCTTGTTTTACCTTTCCTTGCTTTACCGTGCTTTACGTTGCCTTACCTTGCTTTACCTTGCTTTACCTTGTTTTACGTTGCCTTGCTTTACGTAGCTTTACGTTGCCTTACCTTACTTTAACGTGCTTTACGTTGCCTTACCTTGCTTTACCTTGTTTTACGTTGCCTTGCTTTACGTTGCTTTACGTTGCATTGCTTTACGTTGCCTTGATTTACGTTGCTTTACGTTGCCTTACCTTGCTTTAGCTTGCCCAACCTTGTTTTATCTTGCCTTGCTTTACGTTGCTTTACGTTGCCTTACATTGCTTTACCTTGCTTTACCTTGTTTTACGTTACCTTGCTTTACGTTGCTTTACGTTGCCTTGCTTTACGTTGCTTTACGTTGCCTTGCTTTACGTTGCTTTACGTTGCCTTACCTTGCTTTACCTTGCTTTACCTTGTTTTACGTTGCCTTGCTTTACGTTGCTTTACGTTGCCTTGCTTTACGTTGCTTTACGTTGCCTTACCTTGCTTTATATTCCTTTACTTGCTTTAAATTGCCTTGCTTTACGTTGCTTTACCTTGCTTTACCTTGCTTTACCTTGTTTTTCGTTGCCTTGCATTACGTTGCTTTACCTTGCTTTATATTGCTTTACCTTGCTTTACCTTGCATTACCTTGTTTTACGTTGCCTTGCTTTACGTTGCCTTGCTTTATATTGCTGTACCTTTCCTTACCTTGCTTTACCTTGATTTACCTAGCCTTGTTTATGTTGCTTTACGTTGCCTTGCTTTATGTTGCTTTACGTTGCCTTGCTTTTAGTTGCTTTACTTTGCCTTGCCTTACCTTGCTTTACCTTCTTTTACGTTGCCTTGCTTTACGTTGCTTTACGTTGCCTTGCTTTACGTTGCTTTACCTTGCTTTACCTTGCTTTACCTTCTTTTACGTTGCCTTGATTTATGTTGCTTTACCTTGCTTTACCTTGTTTTACGTTGCCTTGCTTTACGTTGCTATACGTTGCCTTGCTTTACGTTGCTTTACCTGGCTTTACCTTGCCTTGCTTTACATTGCATTACCGTGCTTTATCTTGCTTTACCTTGTTTTACGTTGCCTTGCTTTACATTGCTTTACGTTGCCTTGCTTTACGTTGCTTTACCTTGCTTTATCTTGTTTTACGTTGCCTTGCTTTACGCTGCTTTACGTTGCCTTGATTTACGATTCTTTACCTTGCTTTATCTGTTTTATGTTGCCTTGCTTTACGTTGCTTTACCTTGCTTTACCTTTTTTTACGTTGCCTTGCTTTACGTTGCTTTATGTTGCCTTGCTTTACGTTGCTTTACCTTGCTTTACCTTGCTTTACCTTGTTTTACCTTGCTTTACCTTGCTTTACATTGTTTTACGTTGCCTTACTTTACGTTGCTTTACGTTGCCTTGCTTTACCTTGCTTTACCTTGTTTTACCTTGTTTACTTTGCCTTGCTTTACGTTGCCTTGATTTACGTTGCTTTACCTTGCTTTACCTTGTTTAACGTTGCCTTGCTTTACATTGCTTTACCTTGCTTTACTTTGCTTTACGATGCCTTGCTTTACGTTGCTTTACCTTGCTTTACCTTGCTTTACGTTGCTTTACGTTGCCTTGCTTTACGTTGCTTTACGTTGCCTTTCTTTACGTTGTTTTACCTTGCTTTACCTTGCTTTACCTTGTTTTGCTTTACGTTGCCTTGCTTTACGTTGCTTTACGTTGCCTTGCTTTCCCTTGCTTTACCTTGCTTTACCTTGCTTTACCTTATTTTACGTTGCCTTGCTTTACGTTGCCTTGCTTTACGTTGCTTTACCTTGTTTTACGTTGCCTTGCTTTAAGATGATTTATGTTGCCTTGCTTTACGTTGCTTTACCTTGCTTTACTTTGCTTTACTTATTTTTACGTTGCCTTGCTTTACGTTGCTATACGTTGCCTTACCTTGCTTTACCATGCTTTACCTTGTTTTACGTTGCCTTGTTTTTTGTTGCCTTGCTTTACGTTGCTTTACGTTGCCTTGCTTTACGTTGCCTTACCTTGCTTTACCTTGCTTTACCTTGTTTTACGTTGCCTTGCTTTACGTTGCTTTACGTTGCCTTGCTTTACGTTGCTTTACGTAGCCTTACCTTGCTTTACCTTGCTTTACCATTTTTTGGTTGCCTTGCTTTACGTTGCCTTACGTTGCCTTTCTTTACGTTGCCTTACGTTGCCTTACCTTGCTTTACCTTGCTTTACCTTGTTTTACGTTGCCTTGCTTTACGTTGCTTTACGTTGCCTTGCTTTAGGTTGATTACGTTGCCTTGCTATACGTTGCTTTACATTGCCTTGCTTTAGGTTGCTTTACGTTGCCTTGTCTTACCTTATTTTACCTTGCCTTACCTTGTTTTACCTTGCCTTGCTTTACGTTGCTTTACGTTGCCTTACCTTGGTTTACCTTGCTTTACCTTGTTTTACGTTGCCTTGCTTTACGTTGCTTTACCTTGCTTTACCTTGCTTTACCTTGCCTTGCTTTATGTTGCATTACCGTGCTTTACCTTTCTTTACCTTGTTTTACGTTGCCTTGCTTTACGTTGCTTTACGTTGCCTTGCTATACGTTGCTTTACGTTTCCTTGCTTTACGATTCTTTACCATACTTTACCTTGTTTTACGTTGCCTTGCTTTACGTTGCTTTACCTTGCTTTACCTTGTTTTACGTTGCCTTGCTTTACATTGCTTTACCTTGCATTACCTTGCTTTACCTTGTTTTACGTTGCCTTGCTTTACATTGCTTTACCTTGCATTACCTTGTTTTACGTTGCCTTGCTTTACGTTGCTTTACGTTGCCTTGCTTTACATTGCTTTACCTTGCTTTATATTGTTTTAAGTTGCCTTGCTTTACGTTGCTTTACGTTGCCTTGCTTTACGTTGCTTTACCTTGTTTTACGTTGCGTTGCTTTACGTTGCTTTACGTTGCCTTGCTTTACGTTGCTTTACCTTGCTTTACTTTGCTTTACTTTTTTTTACGTTGCCTTGCATTACATTGCAATACGTTGCCTTACCTTGCTTTACCATGCTTTACCTTGTTTTACGTCACCTTGCTTTACGTTGCTTTACGTTGCCTTGCTTTACGTTGCTTTACGTTGCCTTACCTTGCTTTACCTTGCTTTACCTTATTTTACGTTGCCTTGCTTTACGTTGCTTTACCTTCCCTTGCTTTACGTTGCTTTACGTTGCCTTACCTTGCTTTACTTGCTTTACCTTGTTTTAGGATGCCTTGCTTTACGCTGCTTTACGTTGCCTTGCTTTACGTTGCCTTACATTGCCTTACCTTGCTTTACCTTACTTTACCTTGTTTTACGTTGCCTTGCTTTACGTTGCTTTAGGTTGCCTTGCTTTACGTTGATTACGTTGCCTTGCTATACGTTGCTTTACGTTGCCTTGCTTTAGGTTGCTTTACGTTTCCTTGTCTTATCTTGCTTTACCTTGCCTTACCTTGTTTTACCTTGCCTTCCTTTACGTTGATTTACGTTGCCTTACCTTGCTTTACCATGTTTTACGTTGCCTTGCTTTACGTTGCTTTACGTTGCCTTACCTTGCTTTACGTTGCTTTACGTTGCCTTAACTTGCTTTACGTTGCCTTACCTTGCTTTACCTTGCTTTGTCTTCTTTTACGTTGCCTTGCTTTACGTTGCTTTACGTTGCTTTACCTTGCTTTACCTTGTTTTACGTTGCCTTGCTTTACATTGCTTTACCTTGCATTACCTTGTTTTACGTTGCCTTGCTTTACGTTGCTTTACGTTGCCTTGCTTTACATTGCTTTACCTTGCTTTATATTGTTTTAAGTTGCCTTGC